>NC_041380.1:323263219-323301609 GCF_002162155.2 Triticum dicoccoides | reverse complement strand
GCTGCTCCGCCGCCACGGTGCGCCACCACCTCGCCTCGTCGCCGGCCGCCGCCGCCCCGCCGATGCCGCCCCTCGCCTCGGCCTCGCCTCCTCTCCGCCGCCCCGGCCTCTTCCTCCCGCTCCGGCCGCCGCCCCGGCCAACGACGCCGGCGAGATCCCGGCGAACCTCGGGGCTCGTGCAAACCCTAGATCCGGTGGTTGAATTTTCTTCTAAGTCCCGGAGATTTCCTAATCCATGTGCTCCTGTTCATAGCCTTGTAACTTTGCATCCGTAACTCCGATTTGGGCATATAACATATCACGATGTTCATCTCAGAGAGTACATCATTTCTTTCCATTGCATCATTTTCATTTGAGTTCATCTTAATGCCCGAAATGCTGTTAGAAGAGGGCTAGTTGAGTTAATTATCAGATCTGCTACTCCATTTAGCCTTTTGTCATTTTTGCCATGATTAATGTGTGCATGATATGCCCATGAGTTCTACATATGTTTTGTTAAGGGTTTTGCCATCTTTCCAGAGGTGCAACCCATGTATTTTTGTGATGTGTGTGGTGACTAGCACGAGCTTGCAAAGTGGTGCACATGGTAATTCTGTTTTCAGGGACTTAGCATTTCCACTAAGTCCTTGATCTGTTTTTCTCATGATGCCATATGTTCATGTTGTTTACTAGTGATCCGTGCCTCTTTTGAGGATGATCAGTAAGGATGTTTTGTTAATCTTGTAGTGCTCTATCCATCCATGTCTTTGTTTGCAATTATGGAGCACCCTAGCTTGAGTCAATCGAGCTCTACTTTTGCTACTTTGTGAATCTGGGCAGATTGTCAACTTGTTTGCAATTTTGCCGATGATGTTGTAGTTGATCCGTGCATGCTATGCTATTGTTCTTGCCATGTCTAGCTTGCTTTTTGTGTGTTCTTTATGGGTGTATGCTTAGCTTGTCATGACTTGCTCCGTATTGAGTGCATCGAGCTCGTAAACATGCCTACTTGAGATATGTTTCAGCATGTGCCAGTTTTCACCAAGTATGTGATCTGATTATGTTTTTGCTATGTTCACATGCTTGCAATTGTATTTTCTTATCCCTTTTCGCTCAAGGTCACTAAGGGACTTTTCTTAAGCTCTTTGAGTAGCTCCATGCCATGCTTTACTTTGCCATGTTCAGGCCCTGTAGCATATAGTTTTGTTGCTCCGAAGTGTGCTACCTGATCTGAAATTCCAGACAAGTGTTAATTTCACTAAGTCTGAAATCTGTTTACCATATGCATTTTTTCCATGCTTGTTTGAACCTGTTAATGGATGAATTGGCCGTAGCTCAGTGCTAGACTTTTGTTAAGAATCTTGAATGCATCCCTGCCATTTATTTTGTTGTCATGTTTGGGTGCTGTAGCATGTTCATCTCATTGCATTTAGATGGCTACTTGTTGTAAATCGCAGACCGGTGTCATTTTTGAATCGCTTGCCATTTCGAAACCGTAACTCCGATTCCGACGTTCTTTATATCATTTTCAAGCGATTTCATCTCATCTTTCCAGTGGAACACTTGGATTCCCAAGTTGAGGCCAGGTTCATGCTTTCCTTATCAAATCTTGCATATGCATCCCGCATCGCATCCCGCATAGCATACCATGTTTGCATCATATTGTTTGATCCTTGCACGTGGTTGATTGTGTCCTTGTTGCTTGTTTGTCTTGTTTGGGTAGAGCTGGGAGATGAGTTCGCTAACAAGGAGCCCGTTGAGTTTGCTTTCGAGGATCCAATCAACTCTGACAACTGTGTAGGCAAGATGATCATACCCTCGAAATCACTACTATCTTTGCTATGCTAGTTTGCTCGCTCTTTTGCTATGCCAATGCTACGATGCCTACCGTTTGCTTTCAAGCCTCCCAAATTTCCATGTCAAACCTCTAACCCACCATGTCCTAGCAAACTGTTGATTGGCTATGTTACCGCTTTGCTCAGCCCCTCTTATAGCGTTGCTAGTTGCAGGTGAAGATTGGAGGCTGTTCCTTGTTGGAACATTTATTTACTTGTTGGGATATCATTATATTGCCATGTTATCTTAATGCATCTATATACTTGGTAAAGGGTGGAAGGCTCAGCCTCTCGCCTAGTGTTTTGTTCCACTCTTGCCGCCCTAGTTTCGGTCATATCGGTGTTATGTTCCCAGATTTTGTGTTCCTTACGCGGTTGGGTTATAATGGGAACCCCTTGATAGTTCGCCTTGATTAAAGCTTTTCCAGCAATGCCCAACCTTGGTTTTACCATTTGCCACCTAGCCTCTTTTTCCCTTGGGTTTCCGAAGCCCGAGGATCATCTTATTTTAACCCCCCACGGGCCAGTGCTCCTCTGAGTGTTGGTCCGACCGAGTAGACTGCGGGGCCACCTCGGGGCAACTTGAGGGTTGGTTTTACTCGTAGGATGTCTCATCTAAGTGTGCCCTGAGAACGAGATATGTGCAGCTCCTATCGGGATTTGTTGGCACATTCGAGCGGTGTTGCTGGTCTTGTTTTAACCTGTCGAAGTGTCTTGAAGAACCGAGATACCGAGTCTGATCGGAACGTCTTGGGAGGAGGTTTATTCCTTCGTTGACCATGAGAGCTTGTCATGGGCTAAGTTGGGACTCCCCTGCAGGGATTTGAACTTTCGAAAGCCGTGCCCGCGGTTATGGGCAGATTGGAATTTGTTAATGTTCGGTTGTAGATAACTTGAACCATAACTTAATTAAAATGAATCAACTGAGTGTGTTACCATGATGGCCTCTTCTCGGTGGAGTCCGGGAGGTGGACACGGTGTTGGAGTAATGTTTGCGCAGCTTGCTCTCTAGTTTCTCGCTCGCGCTTTGCCTCCTCTTCTCGCTCTCTTTTGCGAATAAGTTAGCCACTATATTTGCTAGTCGCTTGCTGCAGCTCCACATATTTTACCTTGCCTTACCTATAAGCTTAAATAGTCTTGATCGCGAGGGTGCGAGATTGCTGAGTCCCTGTGGCTCACAGATTACTATTACACCAGATGCAGGGCCTGATGTCTCCGCTCCAGGTGATGCGCTTGAGCTCAAGTGGGAGTTCGACGAAGACTCTCAATGTTACTATGTTTCCTTTCCTGATGATCAGTAGTGGTGCTCAGTTGGGGGTGATCGGGACCATGTCGCATGTTGGGTTATCTTTTATTTTGGCGCCGTAGTCGGGCCTTGAGTGTTTGGATGATGTAATGTTATTTATGTACTTGATTGACGTGGCGAGTGTAAGCCAACTATGTTGTCTCCCCTTTATGATTTATATTACATGGGATGTTGTGAAGATTGCCTAACTTGCGACATATGCCTTCAATGGGATTATGCCTCTAAGTCGTGCCTCGACACGTGGGAGCTATAGTCGCATCGAGGGTGTTACATGACCCCATGTGGAGTGTACTGCTATACGTGCATGCCATTTGGGTTGCGCAATGCAGGCGCAACCTTTCAGCGGCTGATGCACATCACCTTAGCCCGGCAGTTCGGGAGGAACGCTGAAGCTTACATCGACGACATTGTGGTGAAGTCTCGGGAGGAAAAAACACTGATACAGGACCTAGAAGAAACTTGTGCGAGCCTCAACGAAGTGGACCTGCGGCTCAACCCGAAAAAGTGTGTGTTTGGAGTCCCCTCGGGCAAGCTTCTGGGTTTCCTAGTGTCCCACAGGGGCATCGAGGCCAACCCGGAGAAGGTCAAAGCAGTCGAAGACATGAGCCCGCCAAGGACCCTCAGAGAGATGCAGAAGCTCACCAGGCGTGTAACCGCGCTAGGGCGCTTCGTCTCCAAGCTGGGGTAACGAGCACTGCCCTTCTTCATGCTAATGAAGAAGAAGGCCCCCTTCGAATGGACTAAAGAGGCTGACAAGGCATTCCAAGATCTCAAGAGGTACCTTACCAGCCCACCAGTGATGGTAGCTCCGCGTCCTCGGGAGCCCCTGGTGCTCTACCTTGCGGCCACCCCCTACTACGCTAGCGCGGCCCTGGTGGCGGTCAGGGAGGAGTGTCGGACCAAGGCCGCAGCAACCGTCGGGGCTGAAGGAAAGCAAAGCCAAGAGGGCCTCTCGAAGACCACGACCGCGGCCGAAAAGGAACAGCCGCAGCAGGAGAACACGCCTGGAGCAGGAGGGGCCACTCCGAGCGACCAGGCACTGGGGGCTCCGCCATCTCAGGAGACGCCTCGGCCTATGGAGGGCACAAACTGCACCAGCACCCTCAACCTCGTCGAGCACCCCATGTACTTCGTCAGCACGGTGCTACGGGACGCAAGGGCGCGGTACCCCATGCCTCAAAAACTCCTCCTCGCGCTATTAGTGGCCTCACGCAAGCTGCAGCACTACTTCCAAGGCCATCCTATCAAAGTCATCTCAGAATATCCCTTGGAAAGAGTACTCAGGAGCCCCAACTCAGCTGGAAGAGTCGCTGAATGGAACATCGAACTACAAGCATTTTAGATAGAATTCAGTACGACCAGAGTCATCAAGGGAGCCGTACTTGCAGATTTCGTGGCAGAATGGGCAGAAGTACCGGGTCTCGAGGCAGGCAAGGACCGATCACTTTCCTCGGGAAGCGAGGCCCCGGACGGTTGGGTCATGTACATCAACGGGGCATTCTCCCGACACGGCGCGGGAGCTGGCGCAGTGCTCGTATCCCCTACCCAGGACAAACTCTACTACGCCGTACAACTCTGTTTCCAGCACGAAGAAAAGGTCTCCAACAACATAGCAGAGTACGAGGGCCTGATAGCCAGCTTGAAAGCCGCAGCCGCCTTAGGGGTAAGGCGCCTCATCATCAAGGGCGATTCGCAGCTCCTCGTCAACTTCTCCAACAAGATATACGAGCCAAAGGACGAGCACATGGAAGCCTACCTCGCTGAGGTTCGCAAGATGGAGAAACAGTTCTGGGGGCTTGCAGCATGTGCCTCGCGGCACCAATCAAGAGGCTGATGACATTGCCAAGAGGGCATCCAGGCGGCTGCCTCAGGAGCCTGGCGTCTTTGAGGAGTAGCTCTTCAAACCCTCGGCGGCACCGTCACTATCGAGCATGGCGCAACCAAGGGAGGAGCTCCCTCAGCCGCCCGCCTCGGGAGCTCCGGTCTGCGGCCCGGCCTCAGGGGCACGCCTGCTCCCGGCGTTGGAGCCTCAGAAAGAATGTTGGATCGCAGAGCTCAAGAACTACTTGATGCAAGGGACCCTGCCGGAGAACGAGGAGGAGGCGGAGCGTGTAGCGCGTCAGGCCACAGCTTACTGCATCAGGGATGGAGAGCTCTACCGGAAGCGACCGAATGACGTGTCCCTATGTTGCATCTCCAGAGAGCAAGGGAAGGAGCTGCTGGCGGACATACATGGCAGAGACTGCGGGCACCACTCATCGTCACGAACTCTCGTCGGCAAGGCATCCCATAGTGGATTCTACTGGCCCACAGCACTCAGCGACGCCGTTGAGCTGGTGAAGGCTTGTGAGGCCTGCCAGTTCCACGCTAGGCAGATCCATCAGCCTGCGGGGGGGGCCTACAGACTATACCCCTCTCATGGCTGTTCGCAATTTGGGGCTCGACATTCTGGGCCCATTTCCTCGGGCGCTAGGGGGCTATCGCTACCTGTAAGTCACCGTGGACAAGTTCACCAAGTGGGCTGAGGTGGAAGTTGTCCGCACAATCCCAGCAGGCTCCGCAGTCAAGTTCATCAAGGGTCTCATGAGCCGATTTGGGGTGCCTAACCGCATCATCACCGACAACGGTTCGCAATTCACCGGTAATCTCTTCAAAACGTACTGTGCTAACCTTGGAACGCAGATATGCTACGCTTCGGTAGCACACCCCCGGAGCAACGGCCAGGACGAGCGAGCCAACGCGGAGGTCCTGAGGAGCCTCAAAGCCAGGACCTTCAAGAAGAAGCTGGAGGCTTGTGGCAGGGGCTGGTACGACAAGCTCCAGTCCGTGTTGTGGTCAATCCGCACAACTGCGACCAAGCCGACTGGCGAGACCCCGTTCTTCCTCGTCTACGGAGCAGAGGTTGTTCTCCCTCATGAGGTCAGATGTCTCTCCGCATGGGTCCTGGCGTTTGACGAGACGCAGCAGGACACCATGCGGGGGACAGATCTCATGCTGTGGGAGGAACGCTATTGAGAAGCCGCGCTGCGAGCAGCAAGGTATCAACAGGCGCTGCGACGATACCACTGCCGCAACATCCGCCCCAGAACTCTTGAGGTAGGGGATCTCGTGCTCAGACGGGCTCTCTCCAGGGAGGGTCTGCACAAGCTCTCTCCCATGTGGGAGGGCCCATTCAAGGTTGTTCATGTTTCCAGGCCTGGCTCTGCACACCTGGCGACCCCAGAGGGGGTACCCATCCAGAACGCATGGAACATTCAACATCTCTGGAGGTTCTATCCCTGAGCGAGGCCTAGTGCCTATGAAAAGGCCCGGTGCCTGTGAAGAAGGCCAATGCCTGTGAAGCTGCCGCATTTTGGGAAAGGCCTAGTGCCTGTGAAGAAGGCCAACGCCTGTGAAGCTGCCGCATTTTGGGAAAGGCCCGGTGCCTGTGAAGAAGGCCAATGCCTATGAAGCTGCCGCATTTTGGGAAAGGCCTGGTGCCTGTGAAGAAGGCCAATGCCTGTGAAGCTCGCCGCCCGTGACACTCTCACATAATAATGAGTGGGGCTGTACACGCCTCGGAGTCTCCGGAGTGCCGCCCTCGGGCCTCGGGGGATCCCACCCACGCCCAGTGGCAGCACTTAGCTCCGCGCTGGTGAGAGGACGTCGAAGACTAGAATAGGTGCCGGACGCGGCTTTTTCATTTGCTTTCTGAAGTTGGCTTGTTCGTTCCTGTTTGATGTTTTACTAGAGTTGTTGCCGTCCCTGGCTTGTGACTCTTTATCTTTTTCACTCACTTGCCTCGTTTTCTCTCGCACAAGTCTCGCGGGGGAGGTTCGCGGGCGCCCTCGCGAGTGATTTCTACCCCGATCGTTTGAGGCTTTCCTGTCCGAGTCCGCTGCGGGAGCACCCCTCCCAGTCCGTGCCCCACGGGTATCGCGACACGAGCGCATGACCTGGGCCGATCGCCCCCACAACCAAGACCGAAAACTACTCCTCCAGCTAATCCTTGCAAGGCATGAAGCGCGCGGCGAGGCCTCAGCCTCGGGAGGCAAGGACCGCGTTAAGCCCCATCGAGCTAAAATAATTCCCACACATGGGCACACGGCGCAGAAACATAGCACAGAAATGGCGGAAGCACCACGATGATTAATAGCAGCAGTTCTAACACGCCCCCACGGGCCCTATACTACCTTCTTTTTCTGCGCAGGAAAAGAAGAAAAACAAAATGGGCACGATTTGTTCGGCACCAACTTGCGGTGAAAGCTCGAGCTGCCTCTAGGCTCAGGCGGATCCCTCCTCTTGCTTCACCGGGGCGCGACGACGGGCAGACCCGCTACCTTCACCCAGGCGGGCGCGACGGCGCGGGGGTTGGTCGCGGCCACCGCTGGAGGAGCTACTGCCTGAGAAAGAGTCACCGAAGCTTGGCGAGCCCCGAGCGCCGCTGCCCACACGCCTACCGCCGTCTTCATCCTGGTCAGCGCCGGGGCTGGGCAGGTAGCCGCGGTCGTCGTCTTTGGGGCAGCACCCAACACGGCGACCATCTTCACCGAACACCCTCACGTAGAGGGTGGCATCGCCATCGAACTTGAAGTACAGGGTGCACCGCCGGCTCAGGCCACGCGCGCGGGCAAACGTTTGCTAGCCGCGGGTCAGGGCCGCATTCCCAGAAGCGGAGACCTCCAGCAAAGCCCAGGAGGCCTTGCTGCAGCAACTATCTGCCTGAAGACAGAGGCCGCCCCGAGCGCCGGACAGCAGTTCACCTACGAAGAAACGGGGGAGCTGGAGCCGGGTGCTGGTCGGGTCCGCCGACCACACGATGAACTCTGGCAGCACCTCCGCCGAGTGAAAGCGCGGCCTGGGGGGGCGCGCGGCCACGGCGTGCCTCCCATCGGCAACCGGACGCTCATCACCGCACAGGGAGTCGCCTCCATGGCCACGGGGAGCCACTACGGGGACCGCGGGATGCTTGCGAGGGCGGCCCCGGCCGCGCTTGGTCAGGGGGAGTCAGGCCCTGCCTGACGAGCCTTTTCTTTCTCTGCGGCCAAGAATCTCTTCGGCGGAGCCATGGGAATGGCGAGTAGCTAGGATGGAGGGAAAGGAGCAGCAGGAAGGGATGGACTGAAGGGGCTCACGCAGTCCCGTACTTATAGCCGGAGAAGGCCAACCGCCGGCCACCACGATCGCAGGTAATCATGACCCATTTCCTTGCATGCAGGGACTTGTCAAGTTGTGCGGTCGGCGAGGCATCGTGGGGAAGCGTTGATGCCCACGTCCAATCAATCGCCATGCAGCGCCCAAGGCCGCAGGCTATTGGGGCCCGCGGCGCTTCACGCTTGCCCCTTCGCTTCTCTGATAAGCCAAGCCCGGGCACGCCTTGGGCCCAGGGGCTACTGTCGGCGTTCTGGGAACGGGGGTCCCAAGACTTGCCGGCCTGCGGCGTGGCTCGAGTGGGGGCCCAGCACGGCCCAGCTTCATCAGCTCAAGCTCAAGACCCTCGCGAGGGGCCAAGCCTTGCGGGCGGACGACAGGAAGCTTCCTCAGGAGCGGCCTCATCAGGTAGGCTCACGAGGAGGCGGAGAGATCAAGGCAGAGGCACCTCACGAGGAGCCCGTGACGGAAGCCATGACGATCGAGATCAGGCGGGCGCCGGCCTACGTAGTGTCCTTGTTTCCCCTTCGGTGCAAAGGGAGCAAGCACAGGCCAAGGCATCGGGCAAAGGTCACCATTCCAGTGCAATGAGACCAAGGCCAGCAGAGCGGCAGAACGGAGGTCACCGTGGAGCCCAGGACGGCGTCATCGCCAGTGCTTTTGGCATCCGAAGACCACCTTTGGTCAGGACAACTTGTACTGGATGTTCCCCTTCAAAATGGCCAAATGTTGGCGCCCTTCCCTCTCATTATTTGGGAAGAGGACCAGGGCCTCTATAAACAGGAGTAGCCACCATAGGGATCGGGGAGAGACCCGGACCAAGTAGAACACACCGCACTACCTCAATAACACCTCTCGCGAGGCCGTTCTTCCCCTGTATTGTTCATCATCAACCCCTGAGGCAATCCACTACACCACACACTGGTGTAGGGTATTACACCACATCGGTGGCCCGAACCAATATAAACCTCGTGTCCCTTGTGTGTTCTTCTTTCTGGCCTAGTTTTCTTGCAAGCCATAGAAGCGCGAGTCAGTAGGGGAAAGATCTTCGTGCGCACCCCAGAGTTCGAACCTTAAGGGTCTGCCGGAACCCAAAATCCGACAGCCTCTCTCTTTATATCGTAGACTTGATTTGAATAAGTTGACACCTACTAAAATATCTTTGCAAATGGCTGATAAATCAACTGCTATACCTGTCGGTATTTGTGAGGATGTGCCTGTTGTGGTTGCAAACGTTACTATTTTAACGGACTTTGTTATTCTTGATATTCCCGAGGACGATAATATGTCTATTATTCTTGGAAGACCCTTTTTGAATACTGCAGGGGCTGTTATTGTTTGCAACAAAGGCAATGTCACTTTTCATGTTAATGGTAATGAGCATACGGTACACTTTCCGATGAAACAACCTCAAGTCCAAAGTATCAATTCTATTGGAAAAATTCCCTTTATTATTTTTGGAGGTTTTGAATTTCCTCTTCCTACTGTCAAAAAGAGATATGATATTCTTATTATTGGGGATGTGCATATCCCCGTTGAGGTAACATAGTGTCATTAGAAATTTCTCTGGTTTCATGTTATTCGAAATGAGTTTGGTAACAAGACCTGATCAACCTTGTTAGTGTATTCCTTTTGATGAGCATGAGATGGATGAAATTAGAAGGCACAACCTTCTGTACCCTCCTTTTACTTTCTATTATTTAGTTGAAATAAAGTAAAAATAGTATTTTCTGTCTGTTTTCTGAATTATCCATGCAATATAAAAATACCCCGAAAAGAAAAGTTCTCCAAATGCCCTGCCAATTTAATATGATTTTTTCTAGAATATTTGAGAATATCTGGCACTGAGAACACAGCAGGGGGAGCAAGCACCTGACCACGATGGTCCAGGGCGCGCCCACCCCCCAGGCGCGCCCCCTGCCCCATAGGCACATGGTGGCTCCCCTCCACTTATTACTGCACCCGCACACTTCTTCCTCCAAAAAAATCACCATCCAACTCAAGCACGAGTTCTAGCTCATTTTGCTGCGATTTTCGATCTCCTTGCTCAAAGCACCTCTCACAAAACTGCTTTGGGGGATTTTCCTTGGTATGTGACTCCTCCATTGGTCCAATTAGTTTTTGTTCTAGTGCTTTATTCATTGCAAATTTGTGCTTCCTAGGTGACCATGTTCTTGAGCTTGCATGTCAAATTTATATGGTTCTAAGTAGTTCTAATGCATGATATAGGCTCTAGGCACTTGTAGGAGTAGTTGCTATCAGTTCTGTTGAGCTTGGTTCACTTTTATTTGAAGTTACTAAAAATTTCAGAATTTTTCAGAAAATAATGAAGAGATTTTTGAGGGGCTCATCGAGCCGAAGCTCGAAGGAAAAGCAAGGTGAAGAAACGGAGATGCCTAAATATAATTTGCCTCACACCGCGGAGGTTGGCCATGCGAATGGCCTTCCAATGATTTCTTGAGAGCAGCCGGGATTTATGATGATTTTTATGAATTGGTTGAGAATGCAGGCCTCACCGACTTCCTTCGCGACCAACGCGAACAGTATGTCTTACTCACCAATACTTTTGTGCAAAACTTCTACTATTATCCTAAGGAATCACCTCCTTCAGTAGAGTTTCATTTATATGATGTGGTTAAGAATATGTCATTAGCCGAATTTTGCAGGGTTTGCAAAATACCTTTTGAGGGTAGCTTAGAGGAACCTCATCGTAAAGATGTGGATGGGTTTATTGATACTATTACTATGGGGGAAACTAGGAAGGTTTCCGATGTAAGAATCACTAGCATACATTTTCCTGTTCTACGCTACTTTGCAATATTTTCTAGTCGTTGCTTAATTGGTCGTGGAAACTGTGGAAAGCTTAGTGTTCCTGATATTATTATTTTGTTCCATGGTTTATTCCGTGATGACTCTGTTAGTATGGGCGGTATTATTGCCAAACGGTTAAGTCTGGACCGTACAAAGGGCCCCATCTTTGGAGGTGTCTATTCTTCACGCCTTGTTGCATACTATAACATTCCCATTAGGCATTATGAAAAAGAAGAAAAATTGTTGCCTACTGTTTATTTAGGTTATAAGAGTATGGTAGCGCATGATTTTATTGTTAAGAATTGGGAAGGGGTGCTTAAATACAAATTGTTCTTTGATAAACATCACCCTCAGACTATTACCTTGCCTGCTCCTTCCTTGTTTGAGGCCAGTATCTCGTTCCGTTGGCGGGCATCCACGCCTACCAGAACCCTACATCAGCTACAAAGCTAGAGCCGGAACCACAATTTGATCCTCCACGACAGTCTAATTACCAGTGGGATCCGAAGATGATTGCCAACCAGTGGCAATCAGAGTCTTCCTCATCTCAGTACGACCCCAACTACAACTATGGATATCCGGCAGGCCATCCGTGGCACTAAACCAACTTAGGCCAAAAGCCTGAGCTTGGGGGAGTACGTATTTCTCAACGACATTACATTCATGTTTACACACTCATTGCTAGATGTCGGTGCTCATACTTTTTCACTATAATATCCATGCTAGTTTATTTTTCTTGCTTTCTTCTAGTGTGCTTGAAAAATCTTAAGAAAAACAAAAAGAATTAGTTGCAGCTTTTAGCTAGTTTATTTTCTTGTTGTAGTAGTAATAATTAAAAGAAAACCCAAAAAGATTTCCCGTTCTTCTTTTGCTTGTTGGGAGCTTTCCCGTGTAAATAGTTTTATTTCTTTTCTTTTCTTTGGGGGTCGATAGGAGAAGGCCGTAATAAAATTGTTTAAGTGGCTCTTATATGCATTATTGTTGATTTAACCAAGAGCCCATATTGCCTTGTCTTCTCCTATTTATTGAATGCTCGCAGATTCCAGCTTAGTCCAATGCACGTGCACTATTATTATTATTCACATCGTTCGGTCGTGCAAGTGAAAGGCAATTATGACGACATATGATGGACTGACTGAGATGAGGAAAGCTGGTATGAACTCGACCTCTCTTGTTTTTGTAAATATGATTAGTTCATCGTTCCTGATTCAGCCTATTATGAATAAACATGTCTGCAATGACAATTAGAGATTATAGTTGCTTATGCCATGCTTAATTAGCTATGAGTTATAATGGTTTACCTTGCGTGCCAACATGCTATTAAAATGGTTGTCATGTGGTATAGTGGGGGTGGTATCCTCCTTTGAATGATTTAAGTGACTTGACTTGGCACATGTTCACGCATGTAGTTGAAACAAATCAACATAGCCTTCACGATATTTATGTTCATGGTGGATTATATCCTACTCATGCTTGCACTCAATGTTTATTAATTTTAATGCATGTTCATGACTGTTGTCGCTCTCTAGTTGGTCGCTTCCAAGTCTTTTTATAGTCTTCACTTGTACTAAGCGGGAATACTACTTGTGCATCCAATCCCTTAAACCCCAAAGTTATTCCATATGAGTCCACTATACCATCCTATATGCGGTATCTACCTGCCGTTCGAAGTAAATTTGTATGTGCCAAACTCTAAACCTTCAAATGAAATTCTGTTTTGTATGCTCGAATAGCTCATGTATCAACTCGGGTTGTCCTTATCTTCCATGCTAGGCGGGTTATTCTCAAGAGGAGTGGACTCCGCTCCTCACTCACAAGAAAATGGCTGGTCACCGGGATGCCGAGTCCCATGCTTTATGCAAATTAAATCAAAATAATTGCAAACAAAACTCCCCCGGGACTGTAGTTAGTTGGAGGCACTCGTTGTTTCGAGCAAGCCATGGATTGATGCTTGTTGGTGGAGGGGGGTATAAACTTTACCATTCTGTTTGGGAACCGCCTATAATGTGTGTAGCATGGAAGATATCGCCATCTCTTGGTTGTTATGTTGACAATGAAAGTATGCCTCTCAAAATATTATTTATCGCTATTTTAAAATCGAGCTCTGGCACCTCTACAAATCCCTGCTTCCCTCTGCGAAGGGCCTATCTATTTACTTTTATGTTGAGTCATCACCCTATTATTAAAAAGCACCAGCTGGAGAGCACCGCTATCATTTGCATCCATTACTGTTAATTTATATTGGGTATGACTATGACTGGATGTCTTTTACCATGAATTACAATGTTTAGTCAGTCCTTGATCTTTAAAGGTGCTCTACATTTATGTTTTGCGGTCTTAGAAAGGGCTAGCAAGATACCATCTTGTTATATCATATCATGATTGTTTTGAGAAAGTGTTGTCATCCGAGATTTATTATTATTGCTCGCTAGTTGATTATGCCATTGACATGAGTAAACATGAGACCTAAATGTTATTGTGAATATGGTTAGTCAAAATCTTTGCTGAAAACTTGAATGCTGGCTTTATATATTTACAACAACAAGAGCAAACAGAGTTTGTAAAAGTTTTTCTTTATCACTTTCAGTTTATCAACTGAATTGCTTGAGGACAAGCAAAGGTTTAAGCTTGGGGGAGTTGATACTCTCCGTCGTATCTACTTTTCCAAACACTTTTGCCCTTGTTTTGGACTCTAACTTGCATGATTTGAATGGAACTAACCCAGACTGACGCTTTTTCAGCAGACTTTCCATGGTGTTATTTATGTGCAGAAACAAAAGTTCTCGGAATGACCTGAAACTTCACGGAGCTTATTTTTGGAAAATATAAAAAATATTGGCGAAAGAATCAAGACCAGGGGGCCCACACCCTGTCCACGAGGGTGGGGGTGCGCCTGCCCCCTAGGCGCGCCCCCCTGCCTCATGGGCCCCCTGGAGCTCCACCGACCTCAACTCCGACTCCATATATTCGTGTTTCGGGAGAAAAAAATCAGAGAGAAGGATTCATCGCGTTTGACGATATGGAGCCGCTGCCAAGCCCTAAACTCTCTTGAGAGGGCTGATCTGGAGTCCGTTCGGGGCTCCGGAGAGGGGAATCCGTCGTCGTCGTCATTATCAACCATCCTCCATCACCAATTTCATGATGCTCACCGCCGTGCGTGAGTAATTCCATCGTAGGATTGCTGGACGGTGATGGGTTGGATGAGATTTATCATGTAATCAAGTTAGTTTTGTTAGGGTTTGATCCCTAGTATCCACTATGTTCTGAGATTGATGTTGCTATGACATTTCTATGCTTAATGCTTGTCACTAGGGCCCGAGTGCCATGATTTCAGATCTGAACCTATTACGTTTTCATGAATATATGTGAGTTCTTGATCCTATCTTGCAAGTCTATAGTCACCTACTATGTGTTATGATCCGGCAACCCCAAAGTGACAATAATCGGGACCACTGCCGGTGATGACCTTAGTTTGATTAGTTCATGTATTCACTATGTGTTAATGCTTTGGTCTGGTACTCTATTGAAAGGAGGCCTTAATATCCCTTGGTTTCCATTAGGACAAAAGATGCCATGCAAGTTCTTTTCCATAAGCATGTATGACTATATTCGGAATACATGCCTACATTACATTGATGAATTGGAGCTAGTTCTGTGTCACCCTATGTTATGATTGTTACATGATGAACCACATCCGGCATAATTCTCCATCACCGATCCAATGCCTACGAGCTTTTCACATATTGTTCTTCGCTTATTTACTTTTCCGTTGCTACTGTTACAATCACTACAAAACCCAAAAATATTACTTTTGCTATCGTTGCCGTTACTTCCATATTACTTTGCTACTAAATACTTTGCTGCAGATACTAAGTTATCCAGGTGTGATTGAATTGAAAACTTAACTGCTAATACTTGAGAATATTCTTTGGATCCCCTTGTGTCGAATCAATAAATTTGGGTTGAATACTCTTCCCTCGAAAACTGTTGCGATCCCCTATACTTGTGGGTTATCACCGAGGGGTAGCTAGGTTAGGCCCGTGCGAGCTTCCCCTTCTTCCCCACGCTCTCCTTCGTGCTCTACGTCCTCAGGTCCCGGCGCTCGAGTGAGCTCAGTCGTCGCTGGTATGCCTGGTCGCTATGCCATGGTCAAGGCCAAGGGGTGAGGGCTGGAGAGCCAGTAGGAGCTCCTGAGTTGCGATGCTCAGGAGCCCCCCTTTCAACGCACAAGCAAATCGCGTGGGAGAAGAGAGATCCCACGGTACCGCCCGCCGTTGTCCTCGGGAGGTTCCTGCAAGTCAGCGCGAGGAGGGGCACAGATTGCCATTATAATTGCTGGCCAGCCACTGGTCGCTCCGTAAGAGAATGAAGGCACTGAGGGCCTGGTAAGGTGACACGCGTGGGGCGTGCCGCGGGCCAGAGCTCGACCGCTCAGATTTATCGACGTTGTAGGGATGGACACAAGCACAAGCGTCATGCCAGCATGAGCAGCTCCCGTGGTAGGTGACAATCAAGCAGGTGATAACCATAGATAGATTATGCATGGAAGGCGAGCTAGCTTAGGTAAATGCAATAACGATACACGCCTAGCCCCGAGCGGCTTGGGGATGATGCAGCCCGAGGGTCACCCCCAATAGAGTAAGCTAAAGATGTAAAGGGATACATGCCACAGGGACGGACCCACGCGGCCTGGGAATGATGCAGCCCGAGGGGCGCTCCTAGCTAAATAAACTTGGAAAATGTCACCTGGTTCTGTTGTTGAAGGAATGTCGGGGCCGCTGAAGATGCATGACGAAGGGGTTGCTCCTCATGAGCCGCCGGGACCCTGAGCCTCAGGAGGCTCCGGGGGTCCGGGCGGTTCCTTGAAGACCTCCTCCATCTCCGCCAGGACCGCGTGGTGCCTAGCCTCCTGAGCCGCCAGGATGCTCCGTAGGTTGTGCTCGAAGGCGGGCGCCACGCTCGGCAGGCCAAAAGGCATGCGAACATAGCTGTGAGGCGGGCCCTCATAGCGTCGCTCACGCGAAGGCCAGAAAAGCTCCTGAGATGCGGCCCTGTTAAGCCTTGGGACGTCGACGCAGACACGCAGCCCGCCATCCTCGCCTGGATGGGGAGCCACGCCAGGTGAGCGACGGTCGCCGCACATGGCTCTTGCATCCTACAGTTCTTGAGTGGTCTTGGCAATGAATTCCTGAGCGTCGGGCGCACCTCGTCCGGTGTCCTCCTAAGGGAAACGTGCCGCGAAGCACAACTCCGCGTGGGGCCCGAGCGCCTCCCTTGTGACGTTGGAGAGGTCTGAGGCCCTCCAAAAGAGAGCACCCAAGCCTTGCCCGAGGAAGGCGCCGGGTGCGCCATCCTATGCACGAGAGGGAGGCGCCCCATCCGTGGGCGCTGGTCTTGAAGTGGTGCTGCTGGAGATGCCGCTCACCTGAGGCCCTGCATGGAGCAGCTGCTTCTTTTTCCTAGGGACGGCCTTAGGAGGGTACAAGATTCCTTCGTTGTCTGGGTCCTCGACCGCCGCGGCTTGGTACGCGCGCTCGAGTGAGCACACCGCATCCTTCTCTTCGCAGGGGACCGTGATGATCCCGCCGCTGCCTGACATCTTGAGGACGTTGTATCCATGATGAGTTACTGCCATGAACTTGGCCAGGGCCGGGTACCCAAGGATGCCGTTGTAGGGAAGACGAATGTGGGCGACATCGAAGTCGATGAGCTCGGTGCGGTAGTTGTTGCATTGGCCGAAGGTGACCGGAAGGCAGATCTGCCCGATTGGGGTGGTGGAGCCGTCAGTCACTCCTGAGAAAGGCTTGGTAGGTTGAAGCTGATTGTAGGGCACTTGAAGGCTGTCGAACGTCTCGGCGGACAAGACGTTAAGCCCTGCGTCATCGTATATGAGGGTCTTGGTGACTTGTACGTTGCTGATGACGGGTGAGCAAAGCATCGGGAGGATGCCAGCAGTGGCCATGCACTTGAGCTGATCTGCCGAACTAAAGGTGATGGCGCACTTGAACCACCTAAGCGGGTGTGTGTCCTCGAGCCTGGGGAGTACTACGTTCACCTCGCGAGCAAACTGCTTGATGATTCGCTGAGAGGCTGGGGCTTGAGCTCCGCCCAAGATGCAAGCGATAGCCCGCGGCTCCTGGAAGCCCCCAGCCCCTCGTCTTGATGGTGGGTGTCGTTCCTTCTTGGTGGTGGCGGAAGCGGAGGAAGACCAGCGTTGCCCTGGGGGCGGTCCTCACGAGGTTGATCCCTCTAGGCACCCTCACGAGGCTGGTCTTGCCAACGGTCCTCACGAGGCCGGTCACGCCACTCCTGGAGAGGGCCACGGTCGTCCCAGCGTCCTCCGCCACGCCCTCCTCCTCGGTCGTAGCTGCGGTCGTTGCACTTGGGGCATTGACCGAAGGGTCCATCTCGAATGGCCCTGAGCTCTTGACAGTCATTGGTGTTGTGGCTGTGCACGTTGTGGAAGGTGCAGAACGGACGGCTGCTCCTTGATGACTCTGGGTGGTCGTGACCATGCTTCACCTCCGGCTCGGCCGCATGCACGGCCGCGGCCTTGCGCTTCACGTCCTTAACCTTGTCCTTCTTGTCTTCTGGTTCTGCTGCCGGGAGCTCGACGAGGGAGAGACGCCCTTCCTCGGCTCTTGCGCACTTGGTTGCCAGGTTGAACAACTCCAAGGACGTGCGTAGCTCGTCATGGATAGCGAGCTCCTCCTTCATCTTGACGTCGCGGGCACCATCGAAAAATGCGGAGATGATGGCCTCGTCCGTCACCTTGGGGATCTTGAGGTGAACGTTGTTGAAGCGCTGGATGTACTTCTGGATGGTCTCTCCTGGCTGCTACTTAACGCGGCGCAGGTCACCGGCGGCCAGAGGGCAATCGCGAGTGCCCTGGAAGTTGGCGACGAAGCGGTCGCACATCTCGCTCCAGGAGGAGTTGGATCCTGGAGGCAGGTTCAGGAGCCATGAACGGGCACCATCCTTGACAGCCATGGGGAACCAGTTTGCCATGACTTCTTCGTCGCCGTTGGCCGCCTCGATGCTCAGCTCGTAGAGCTGCATGAACTCCGCGGGGTTGGGGGTGTCGTCATAACGCGGTGGCAGGTCGGGCTTGAACTTGCCTGGCCATGTGACGCTACGCATCTCATGAGTGAAGGCGCGGCAGCCTGCGGTGGCCACCGGGACCCTTAGCTGATGTGGAGCCTGCCCTTGATGTCCGCGCACCTCCTCCGCAGGCGGCGCGCGGTCTTTTCCTAGTGGTGCTGGGAGTGCGGGAGCATTTTATTGTGGACGAGGAACTTCTTGACAGCTTCCTTCTTCGCGCACGGGCGCCCGACGCGGTGGGTCACGCCGAGGGGTCGCACGCCTTGGCGCCAGGACGCCGTCTTAGTGCGGAGGTGGTGGTGGTGGCGCTCCATGAGCCACGTCGCCCGCAGTAGGCGGAGGGCAAGGTAGCGAGAGGGATGGCGCGGAGGAGCCCCCTGCGGTGCTGATGAGCTCGGCAATGCAGTCCAGCCAGTCCTCATATAGGTCATCGACGGGGCGGTAGCGCAAGAGTTCGCGTGCCATGAGCAGCGCGGCCTGCGCGTCCGTGGGAGCGCGACGAGCATGAGACAGCGAGCCGGCCGGGGTCAGCAACGGAGTGGCGGCGCGACCATCCCGCCGCACCGAGGGGTGCCGCGAGGACGCTTGCTTCTCATTTCCCGTCAGGCCGATGGTGGCGTTAGCGGTAGGCGACAGAGAACGACGGGGTGGCCTACCGACAGGAGCCTTCTGAGCAACGCGGGCAGCAAGGGCGGCCCGGCACTCGGTGTGAGCTCGGCGAGTGTCCGCCATGGATGCGACGAAGCAACGGGATGCGGATCAACGGAAGGAAAGATTCGGCGCACCCCTACCTGGTGCACCAAATGTGGGATTTTGGGTTCCGTCAAAACCCTTGAGGTTCGAACTCTGGGGTGGGCGCGAAGATTTACCCCTACCAAATCATGCCCTCAGCCTCACCGCGATCTCAAATCCTAGCTCGACGAACTCGCAACACAAGAGACACGAGATTTATACTGGTTCGGGCCACCATTGTGGTGTAATACCCTACACCAGTGTGGTGTGGTGGATTGCCTCTCAGGCTGAGGATGAACAGTTACAAGGGAAGAACAACCTCCTGAGGTGAGGTGTTCTTGTGCTTGGTGAGCTGGTGAAGGTCTCTCTCCCCCATCAGTTCCTCCCTCCTACTATGGTGGCTAGTCCTATTTAGAGAGGCCCGGGTCCTCTTCCCAAATATTGAGCGGGAAGGGATCCCGCAACGGCCAAGTTTGAAGGGGGGCAGCTAGTACAGCTTATCCTGACAAAAGTAGTCTTCGCCTGCCAAAGGCTGTGGTGGTGACGCCGTCTTGGGCTCCACGGTGACCTCTGTCCTGCTGTCTTGCTGGTCTTGGTCTCGTTGCACTGATATGGAAACCTTTGCCTAATGCCTCGGGACTCCTCGCCTACGCTTTCCCCTTTAGCACCAAAGAGGAAACAAGGACACTGCGCGCTCGGGCGCCCGCCTGGTTGTGGTCGTCATGGCTTGCGTCACAGGAACCTCGCGAGGTGTCCCTTGCCTTGTTCTCTCCTCCCCTTGCGAGCCAGCTTGGTGAGGCTGCCCCTTAGGAGGTCTTGTGTCGACCGCATCACGACGCTTGGCCCCTCGCAAGGCTCGGCCCCTCGCGAGGGTCTTGAGCGTTTGCTGGTGAAGATGGGTTGTATGGGCCCGCTGGTGGAGCCACGCCGTGGGCCACAGGCAGGCAAGTCTGGGGACCCCCGTTCACAGAACGCCGACACATACAATTTCCTCAAATTGCTTACTTTCGGAAAGGCTCTTGTAAACACCTTTCTCTATAATTCCCTTCAATAAGCTATTTTCTTGCTCAAGTGTAACTTGGCCAAGAGAATCATTAGTGGAATCAAGAGAACTACTAGAAGGAACAATATTGGATTTAACATGATCATTGTTACTACTAGAAGAAGAATCTTTCTCACTCTTGTTGCTAGATTTTACTTTTGGCATGTAAGTAGACAAGAGTAAATGCTTGGCAATGTAAAATGAACTTTTCTTGTGAGAATCATCATTGATTGCTTTTAAGGACCCATGCTCTTGATCAAGGTTGAGCTTTTCAAAGTGTAGCTTCTCATGAGTCTTTAAAAGTTCTCGATGATCTTCCAAGGTAGTTTCATGAGCTAACTTAAGAGTGTTTAGTTCTTTAGTTAGACGCTCAATCTCCTTCTTATCATCACCATTCTTTTTATCTTGATTAGCATGATTTATAGCTATTTCATCATAGTTTTCATCACTAGAGTTGTCAACAAGTAAATCATCATCACCTAGCAAATCATCTTCATCACCATTGAAATCAACATACTCAGGGTGTGATACCTTTGGGCCTTTAGCCATGAAGCATCTTCCAATTCCTTCGTTTGGTGAGTCAAGTATGTCATAGGAGTTGGTTGACACAAGTGCTAGACTGGCAACACCTTCATCTTGAGTATATTCGAAGTCAGAGTGATTGTCGGAGTCGGGGCCGGATACCCATTCACCAACATGAGCGTGATGTCTTCGTTTTGTGTAGCTCTTTGATGATTTGTCCTTCCGTTCCATATCCTTGCTTCTCCAAGAGGTTCTTCGCTCATAAAGATCATCTCTACTCCTTCTCTCTCTTGGAGGTGATTCTTCTCTTCTAGTTCTCCTTTTGGGTGAATCTTCTCTTATTTTGTAGGGAGCCGTACACTCATTGGAGTAGTGTCCGGGTCTTCCACAATTGTAGCAATTATGCTCACGACTAGAAGATCTTTTTTCATTGTAGGACCTTGACTTGGAACTTCTTTCCTTGCTTCTACTCTTGTAGAACTTGTTGAAGTTCTTCACCATTAGGCTCAATTCCTCATTGAAGGCTTGTTTCTCACTTGATGATGTAGGAGCATCACATGAGGCTTTGTAAGCACCACTTGTCTTGTTGTGAAGCTCTTCTTTATCCTTGAGTGACATCTCATGAGCAACAATTCTTCCAATCACTTCCGTTGGCTTGAGATCTTTGTAATTGGGCATCATTTGGATCAATGTGCACACGGTATCATATTTTCCATCCAAGGTTCTTAGGATCTTCTTGACAATGAATCTATCGGTCATCTCTTCACTTCCTAAGCCGGCAATCTCATTTGTGATGAGAGCAAGCCTAGAGTACATTTCAGCGACACCTTCACCATCCTTCATTTTGAACTTGTCAAGTTGACTTTGAAGCACATCCAATTTGGATTCCTTGACGGAGTCGGTACCCTCGTGCATATCAATCAAAGTATACCAAATTTCCTTTGCATTTTCAAGACGACTGATTTTGTTGAATTCTTCGGGGCACAATCCATTGAAGAGGGTATCACAAGCTTGAGCATTATATTGCAGCATCTTCAATTCTTCCGCGATAGCTTCACGGTTCAGTTCTCTCCCATCAAAGAATTCACCTTGCAAGCCAGTACACAAAATAGCCCAAACGGCGGGGTTATGTCCAAGAATATGCATTTTCATCTTATACTTCCAACTAGCAAAATTAGTACCATCAAAGTAAGGACCTCTACGGTGGTAATTTCCCTCGCTATACGCCATACTCTCCTAGGTTGTGAAACCAAGGCTATGATCACCAAAAGCAATGGAAATCAAGGCAAATGGAGACCAAAGCTTTGATACCACTTGTAGGATCAAAATATTGTCTAGATGGGGGTGATTAGACTACTTGACCAAATAAAAATCTATCCTTTTGTTGGCGTTCTGGGAACGGGGGTCCCTAGACTTTCCTGCCTGCGGCCCACGGTGTGGCTTAGCAGCAGGCCGTATGGCCCATCTTCATCAGCAAGGCATCCAAAACCCTCGCGAGGGGCCAAGCCTCGCTAGGCGGACGACACAAGACCTCCTCCGGAGTGGCCTAGATAGGCAGGCTCACGAGGAGCGGAGATATCAAGGCAGGGCAAACCTCACGAGGCTCTCGTGACGTGAGCCATGACGAATGGTGCCAGGCGGGCGCCGGTGTGCACAGCGTCCTCATTTCCTCTTTGGTGCTAAGGAGGCAAGCGCAGACGAAGAGTACCAAGGCATCAGGTAAAGGTTGTCATGTTGGTGCAATGAGACCAAGACCAGGAGGACGGCAAGGCGGAGGTCAACGTGGAGCCCAAGACGGCGTCACCATAGAGCTTTTCGCAGGCGAAGACTGCTTTTGTTAGGATAGCTTGTACTAGCTGTCCCCCTTCAAATTCGCCCGCCGTTGCTGGCTCCCTTCCCACTCGATATTTGGGAAGAGGACCAGGGCCTATATAAGTAGAGCTAGCCACCATAGTAGGGGCATTTGATCTTAGCGTGATCCAATCCGATCGAGAGCCTAGCCACAAGAACACCTCAACCTCAGGAGGCTGTTCATCCCTTGTACTGTTCATCATCATCCTAAGAGGCAATCCACCACCACCACACTGGAGTAGGGCATTACACCACAACGGTGGCCCGAACCAGTATAAACCCTGTGTCTCTTTCTATGTTGTGAGTTCGTCGAGTTCGTCCGCAAAATCCTAGCGAGCTAGACCGTAGATCAGTAGGAGTGAAAGACTTCACGCGCACCCCAGTGTTCGAACCTTAAGGGTTTGCCGGAACCCCACATCCGACATTTGGCGCGCCAGGTAGGGGTGTGCCGTAGTTTCCCTTCCGTCGGTTCGTTGCTCCATCACTCCGTCGCTTCCATGGCGGATGCTCGTCGTGCTCAACCTGAGCATCGGGCTGCCCTCTCGGCCCGCGTCGCTCAGACGGCTCCCGTAGGCAGGCCACCTCGTTGCTCTCCATCTCCCGCCGCCAACGCTACCACCGGCCCAGCGGGGAACGAGCAGCAGGCGACCTCGCTGCATCCTTCAGTGTGGCAGGACGCCCGCACCGCTACTCCATCGCTCACCCCTGCTGGTTCCTCGTCCCGTGCGAACCGTGCTCCCATGGAGGCACGGGCCGCGCTCCTCGCGGCGAACGAGCTCTTGCGTTACCTCCCCGTCGACGACCTCTACGAAGAATGGCTCGACTGCGTTGCCGAGCTTGTCCGCACCGAAGGAGGCTCTCCGGCGCCGTCCCACTCTCTGCCTCCCCCTCAACCAGCCACGGGCGACGGGGCTCACGGCATGCCTCCACCGCCTCAACCCCAAGATGGTGCCTTGGAAACAAGGCGCGCACCCCCGCGGTGTGATCCACCATGCTCGGTGCCTGCGTGAAGAAAGAAGCTGCCAAGAAATCTCGCGGCTGCGAGAAGCTGCACCGGCGCTCCCCGCGCCACCTCGTCAAGACCACGCACCGCCCGCAGCAGCGCAATGTGAACCCCGTCAAGACCAACCTCCACCCCCGAAGCGGGCCCCGGCAACCATAGCCGGCTACGCGCCTTCACCCCGAGCTGTGTAGCGTCGCCTGGCTAGGCAAGTTCAAGCCAGATCTGCCTCCTCGCTACGACAACACCGCCGACCCCGTGGAGTTCCTGCAGCTCTACGAGCTGAGCATCGAAGCAGCTAACGGCGATGAAAAAGTCATGGCGAACTGGTTTCCCATGGCTCTCAAGGATGGGGCCCGCTCATGGCTCCTGAACCTACAGCATGGCTCGATCTCCTCCTGGGACGAGATGCGCGACCTCTTCGTCGCCAACTTCCAGGGCACTCGCGACCGCCCATCGACCGTGGGCGATCTATGCCGCATCAAGCAACAGCCAGGAGAAACCCTCCAGAAGTACATCTAGCGCTTCAACAACATCCGCCTCAAGATCCCCAAGGTCACGGACGAGGCCATCATGTTCTCTAACGGCGTCCGTGACGTCAAGATGAAGGAAGAGGTGGCTATCCACGAGGAGCTCTGCACCTCTCAGGAGCTGTTCAACCTGGCGACCAAGTGCGTTAGAGCTGAGGAGGGGCGCCTCTCTCTCCTCGAGCTGCCAGCTGCAGGAGCAGAAGAAAAGAAGACCAAGGCCAAGGATGTGAAGTGCAAAAAGGCAGTGGTGCTCGCAGCGGAGCCCGACACCAAGCGAGGAAGAGATCAGCCTGAGTCGTCCAAGAATGGCCGACCGTTCTGCGCCTTCCACAACCTGAACACCCACAACACCAGCGACTGCCAAGAGCTCACAGCCATACAAGAAGGATGCTACGGTCAATGCCCCGAGTGCAACGACCGGGGCTACGGCCACGGAGGAGGACGTGGAGGCGGACGCTGGGACGACCGTGGTCCGCGCCAAGAGTGGCGCGACCGGCCTCGTGAGGACCGCTCGCAGGACCAACCTCGCGAGGACGCTTGGAGAGACCCGCCTCGTGATGATTGCCCCCAGGGCAACACCGGTCTTCCCCCGCTGCCGCCACCAAGAACGAACGACGACCACCACCAGGACGAGGGGGCTGGGGGCTTCCAGGAGCCGCATGCGATCGCTTGCATCTTGGGCGGTGCTCAGGCCCCAGCCTCTCAGCGCATCTTCAAATAGTTCGCTCGCGAGGTGAACGCGGCACTCCCCAAGCTCGAGGCCACGCGCCCGCTCAGGTGGTCCCAATGCACCATCACCTTCAACTCGTCACACCATCTCAAGTGTGCAGCCACTGCAGGCGCACTCCCTATGTTGTGCTCCCCAGTCATCGGCAATGTGCAAGTCACCAAGACTCTCATCAACGGCGGCGCAGGGCTCAACGTCCTATCCATCGACACGTTTGACAACCTTCAAGTGCCCTATGAGCAACTCCATCCAACCAAGCCTTTCTCAGGAGTGACTGATGGTTCCACCACACCGATAGGGCAAGTCCGCTTGCCCGTCACCTTTGGCAAGCACGACAACTACCGCACCGAGCTCATCGACTTCGACGTCGCGCACATCCACCTGCCGTACAATGCTATCCTCGGGTATCCAGCCCTGGACAAGTTCATGGCAGTCATTCATCACGGCTACAATGTTCTCAAGATGCCAGGAAGCGGAGAAATCATCACGGTCCCGTGTGAAGAGAGGGATGCGGTGTGCTCTCTTGAGCACGCCTTTCAAGCCGCATCAATCGACGACCCCGACAGCAGAAGTGAAGGCCCTCCAGAGACCATCCCCAAGAAGAAGTTTTCGCGCCGCGCAGGACCCCAAGGAGATGGCGCTGCGTCAGGATCCTCATCGGGATCAGCGCCCATTCTAGGGGCGCCTCCCTCCGTTGCATAGGAAGGCGCGCCCAGCGCCCTCCTCAGGCAGGGCTTGGGGGCTCTCTCCTGGAGGGCCACAGACCTTGCCAACCTCACGAGGGAGGCGCTTGGGCACCACTTGGAGGCGTGCTCGCGGCACGTTTCCCTTAGGAGAACACAGGGCAAGGAGTGCCCACCACCCAGGAGTTCATCACCAAGACAAGCCAGGAACTGCAAGAAGCAAGAGCCATGCACGGCCACAGCCGCTCACAAGGCGCAGCTCCCCATCCAGGCGAGGATGCCGGCCTGCGTCTCTGTGTCGATGTCCCAGGGCTCAACAGGGCCGCATCTCAGGAACGCTTCTGTAGATCACGTGCGGGCCGCTGCGAGGGCCCACCACACAGCTACGTTCGCATGCCCTTCGGCTTGCCGAGCGTGGCGTTGGCCCATCAGCGCAACTTGCGGCAGGTCCTGGCGTCTCAGGAGGCCAGGATCCACGCCGTTCAGGAGGAGATGGAGATGGTCCTCAGGGAACCTCCTGAGCCCCCGAGAGCCTCTCGAGGCTCAGGGTCCCGGTGGCTCTTGAGGAGTCATTCCTTCAATGCGTGGCTTCAGCTACACCAACTCTACTTCATCTACAGAACCAGGTGACATCTCCCAAGTTCGTTTAAGCTGGGAGCGCCCCTCGGGCTGCATTATTCCCAAGCCGCACGGGTCTGTCCGAGTGGCATGTATCCCTTTTGCTTATGTCTTTAGCTTACCTTGCTGGGGGTGCCCCTCGAGCTGCATCATCCCCAAGCCGCTCGGGCCAGACCCAGTGGCATGTATCTTCCTGCATTTATCCAAGTCGATCTACTCTTTATGTTTAACCTGCAAACGGCTATCGCCTGCTCGATTGCCGCCCGCCGTGGGCCTGTTCACCCTATGCAATCTGCTTGCACGTTAAAAGGGGGGCTCCTGAGCATCGCGACTCAGGAGCTCTTACTAGCTCTCCAGCCCTCACCCCCTGGCCTCGATCACGGCATCGCGACCTGGCATACCAGCGGCGGCTGAGCTCGCTCGAGGGCCAGGACCTGAGGACGTAGAGTGCATGCATCTAACCGCCTTACAGGAACATACAGTCACCAAGACTCAAGACCAGACGCAACCCTCCTTGAGGTAGGGCCTCGTGAGTCCCGCGCTGGCTCAAGGGTGCCCAGATACACCTCGCAGCCCTGCTGTGCAAGCCACGTGTCAGGGCGGGGTTGTACACGCCCCAAGGGCTCCTCCCGGAGGGGCCACCCCATCCCACGCCCAAGTGGAAGCACCATGCTCCGCGCTGGCTGATGACACCGCCGAGGAGCGGCTATGCCCGTGCACAAGCGGAGCACTATCCTCCACGCTGGTGATAAACAACTAAGGGCGACCCCACGGTCGTGCCAACCTCAGGGTGCCCAGAGCTCAGCGCCCAGCCTGACCGCAACGCCTCCCCTCGGGAAAGTCGTGCATGGGGGCTGGGCACGGGGGCTGCGCACGGGCCCAAGCGCACGCCACCCAACCAGGTCCCCCGAACCTGGGTATCGCGCGCCCCTCCCGAGGCCTCGGCGAGAATAGGTATGGGAATTGTTTGCATGTCAAGGGGGACTCCTGAGCATCGTGACTCGGGAGCCTAACTGGTCACGTAGCCCCTCACTCCTTGGTCCGTCCTGGTCTCCGGTCGGCCCAATGGCGGCTGAGGTATGCGCGGGGCCGGGCTCTGCCGACGTAGAACAATAATCTATCCCCGCGAACTCTCCCTATATGCTGTTTGCGCGTCAAGGGGGACTCCTGAACATTGCGACTCAGGAGCCTAACTGGTCACGTAGCCCCTCACTCCTTGGTCCGTCCTGGTCTCCGGTCGGCCCAATGCGGTTGAGGTATGCGCGGGGCAGGGCTCTGCCGACGCAGAACGCAAAGCAAATAGGAAGGAAACCGCAAAATCTCGAAGCAAATATTACAAGCATATTGTCCTCACAATACCAAGTAAACGTCTAAACACCTCCATGAGGCTTGTTACATGTCGCATGAATGGAACAGGAAGAATGGCCGCGCGTTACCTCCAGACGACGCCAACGCCTGCGAAAGGAGCTCACTCGTGATTGGCTTTGTCTTCACCACCAGCCACAAGATCGACGACGCCGGACAGAGGAGTGGAGACAAAGCCACGGAACCTCCTCAGCAAGGCCCCCACCTGATCCCGCACAGCCGTGGCAGCTGCCTCGTATTGATCTTCAGCCACGGGGTCTAGCAGCTCATCGAGGCGAGCGTTGGGGTCGCGGAGGTGCAGATGACTGAAGATCCGAGTTAGTGCAGCTGAAGACAGGACACGAGCTTCCGCCTCTACCATGGGAGCGAGGCCGTTGACGACCTCCTCAAGCGCCTTCACCACGACAGGAAGCAGCTAGGCAGGGCCGTCCTCGTCGGTGTCCAGAGGCTTCTCCAGGCCGTGCTCATAGAGCGTCTTCAGCGCCGTGCAAGACCTCTTCTCGAGATCGGTGAAGGCTGCCCGTTCTTTGGCCAAGACTTGCGCCTTGGCATCAAGATCGGCCTCCCTCGCCCCCATCTTTTGCTCCAACTCTTTCAACCGGTTGCACTCGGCAGCCTGCTTCTTCCCCAGCTCCGCCAGCTCAGCATCACGGTTCTTGACGGCTTCCTCCCGGGCCTTCATCTCCTCCTCCTTTGCTTGGCGGTAGCGCACCTCTTCAGCGTGCTTGTCACGCAGGCTCTGCAACCCGCCCTCTAGCTCTTGGCAGCGGTCACGGGCGGCCTTGGCGTCTTTCAGCGCTGCCTCATGATCGGCTGCAGCGCTGGCGGTGCCTTGCTTCTCCTTCTCGGAAGCCGCAGCAGCTTGGCCCAATGCCGCGCGAACTGCCAGGTCAGAGTGAAGCCATCCAGAGGCTAGTTCCAGACGCCCGGCCACCAGGCGCGGGTCCGCGCTCAGGAGATCTGCCTGCAGCTGGGTCATCTCCGAAATGGCACGCTCCAAGACAGCAGCAGGAGTAGAAGGACCAGGAGGTGGAGATGCAGTAGTAGGAGGAAGCGACATCATCACCAGGGCTTGGGAGACTGCGGGTTCCGAAGCAGCTGGGACCTCGTCAGCCGCGCCAAGTACCGGCGCCTCCGGGGCCAGTGGGGCCATAGGGGCTGACTCCATGCGATAGCGCTCTTCTTGGCCTCGTGAGGACAATCGGGCCGGGGAGATGCGGGCGTTGTTGCCTCCTTTCTCCGCGGGAGGTACGGCCGATGCGTCTTCTTTCCTCTTCTTCGCCGAGGGTGCCGGCCTGATCAACCAAGGGCAAGCATCAAGAAGCGACAAGTACAAGCAAGGACAAAGCGAAGCTTAAGACAATTACCGATCCACTGCGACATATTCCACTGACCACTTGAGAAGCTTAAGGCGTGATAGCTTCGGGACCTGAGGGGCAGGCGTTCTGACACCAGCGGCGCCGGGCGGAGCAGTAGTAGAACCGGACCCAGCCCCAGGAGGAATCGGGTCGGAGGCGGCACCTCGGGTCACCAGTGACAACCTACCCCTCGTCGGGACGGGAGGTTGCTCCCTCTCCCCTTGGTGGGCGACGGCATCTGCATCATCAGGAAGGGCGCGGAGAATCTCGGCCTTGCTCAGGGGGGAAGTCTCCCCCACCTCTTCCAGGGTCTTCTCGAGTCCTTCTCCCCTTCTCCCTCTCCGTGGGATTCACCAGAAGACACCTCCACCGGGTTCTGCGCCATGGGGGCTTCCGGAAGCGCCGGTGGTACCATCCCACGCGCATCAAAACTCGGCTTGGAGGCGATGAATTCCTCGCAGTCCCTGCGCTTGAACAGGGGAAGGAAGGCACTAGCCGGGTACTCCTGGTTGTCCCCAACTATGAGGCGCTAGACGGCGTCCAATTCGTCACCAGGCAAGTCCCCCGGCCTCAGGCGGGACTTGGTTTCCTTTTCGTCAAGCTCCCAGAGGGGGCACGCGCACCTGGAGCGGGGCAACCCGCAACATCAAGAACTCCCTCAGGAGCATCACCCCCGTCACCTTGGCCGTCCTCGTGTTGCCTGGCCTCGGGTCGGTCATCATCTGCCCCAACACCAGCGATGCCCCGCTCGTCGACAAGCTCCGCCTTGGGCCACCCCCCGTTGGGAGGAGGCGCCGCTGCGGGCAATTCCAGACGCGGGTCGGCGCGCTGAGCATCCATCATGACCCATTTGGATCGGATGTTGTCGGCCCTCTTCCCGGTGCTCGAGATCGAGTTGGCCTTGCCGCAGGCAACGAAATTAGAGCATCCGATGATATGCTCGCCAGTGACACGGAGGAAGAAGAAATGGCGCAAGAGCGCCACGGACGGCATGACGCCCAGGTATGCCTCGCGGTAGTAGGCAAAGATGGATAGGAGGAGGACATAGTTGGGATGGAGATGCAACGCCTGCAGCCCATAGTGGTCGAGGACTTCATAAAAGAAATCAGAGAAGGGAGGAACCAACCCGACGACGACGCTGCTCAAGAAGAAGGGGAGGAAGGTTCTTCCCACAGGCTCCGGCTCGCTGGAGGCAAGCCAGAGCTCCGTCTTCCCCCACTCGTTGCCTTCGCCCGCTGTCAGCAGGCGCACGGAGGCGAGGCTCTTCTCCATGACAGTGGGCGCCTCGAGGGCCGGCTCATACCAAGCCGATGTCGAGGAGGCCCTGACCTTGCGCAGCGCCATGGGCGGCAGAAGCAGAGCAAGGGTGGAGCAGATCTGGAGATAGCAGTGGTGAAGGGCGAGAAAGGGGATCTGGAGCGAGGCAAGGAAGGAGCAATGGAGGAGAGAACTTCCCGCGCCAGCCTTTTGTCAGGTCAAGAAGTTGCCGAGGAAGCATGGGGAAGGGAGATGCCCACATCCAATCAACCGCCACGCGTCGACCGAGGCGCAGGCTTTTGGGGCCCGCGGCGCTCCGAACTTGACCCTTGGCTTCGCCGCGAAGCCAAGCCTGAGTGCACCTTGGGCCCGGTGGCTACTGTCGGTGTTCTGGGAACGGGGGTCCCCAGACTTGCCTGCCTGCGGCCCATGGCGTGGCTTAGCAGCAGGCCGTACGACCCATCTTCATCAGCAAGGCATCCAAGACGCTCGCGAGGGGCCAAGCCTTGCGAGGCGGACGCCACAAGACCTCCTCTGGAGTGGCCTAGCTAGGCAGGCTCACGAGGAGCGGAGATATCAAGGCAGGGCAAACCTCACGAGGCTCTCGTGACATGAGCCATGATGAATGGTGCCAGGCGGGTGCCAGGCGGGCGCCGGTGTGTACAGCATCCTCATTTCCACTTTGGTGCTAAGGAGGCAAGCGCAGACGAAGAGTACCGAAGCATCAAGCAAAGGTTGCCATATTGGTGCAACGAGACCAAGACCAGGAGGACGACAAGGCGGAGGTCACCATGGAGCCCAAGACGACGTCACCACAGAGCTTTTCACAGGCGAAGACCGCTTTTGTCAGGATAGCTTGTACTAGTTGTACCCCTTCAAATTCGCCCGCCGTTGTTGGCTCCCTTCCCGCTAGACATTTGGGAAAAGGACCAGCGCCTATATAAGTAGAGCTAGCCACCACAGTAGGGTCATCTGATCTTAGCGTGATCCAATCCGATCGAGAGCCTAGCCACAAGAACACCTTAACCTCAGGAGGATGTTCATCCCTTGTACTGTTCATCATCAGCCCGAGAGGCAATCCACCACCACCACAGTGGAGTAGGGTATTACACCACAACGGTGGCCCGAACCAGTATAAACCATGTATTTCTTTCTGTGTTGTGAGTTCGTCGAGTTCGTCCGCAAGATCCTAGCGAGCTAGAGCGTAGATCGGTAGGAGGGAAAGACTTCGCGCGCACCCTAGTGTTCAAACCTTAAGGGTTTGATGGAACCCCACATCCGACACCTTTTCCCAATTTTAAGTCTTGACAGATTTTAGCAACTTCGAACAAGTGAAGCAATCAACCTACGCATGCAAGTCTAAGAGTATAGAAGCGGAATGTAAAACATTTGCATATGAAGGTAAAGGAGGAGTTTGGAGGGAGCAAACGCAATGTAGACACGGAGATTTTTGGCGTGGTTCCAATAGGTGGTGCTATCATACATCCACGTTTATGGAGACTTCAACCCACGAAGGGTAACGGCTGCGCGAGTCCACGAAGGGCACCATGAAGGGTCCACGAAGAAGCAACCTTGTCTATCCCACCATGGCCATCGCCCACGAAGGACTTGCCTCACTAGGGTAGATCTTCACGAAGTAGGCGATCTCCTTGCCCATACAAACTCCTTGGTTCAACCCCACAATCTTGTCGGAGGCCCCCAAGTGACACCTAACCAATCTAGGAGACACCACTCTCCAAAAGGTAATAGATGGTGTGTTGATTATGAACTCCTTGCTCTTGTGCTTAAAATGATAGTCTCCCCAACACTCAACTCTCACTCGCGGATTTGGATTTGGTGGAAATATGATTTGAGTGGAAAGCAACTTGGGGAAGACTAGAGATCAAGATTCTTGTGGTTGGAATGGAATATCTTGGTCTGAACACATGAGTAGGTGGTTCTCTCTTAGAAAATGTATGCTGGAAGTGTAGGCACGTTTTGATGGCTCTCTCCACGAATGAAGAGTGGGTGGAGGGGTATATATAGCCTCCACACAAAATCTAACTGTTACACACAGTTTACCAAACTCGGTGGGACCGAATCATGAAACTCGGTCGGACCGATTTAGTTCAAAATGTGAACGTTAGAATTTTTGGTGGGACCGACATGTCAACTCGGTGGGACCAATTTCATTAGGGTTAGGGCATAACATAATCTCGGTGAGACCGATCACACAAACTCGATAGGACCGATTTCTGTAATAGGCAAACAAAGAGTTGGTCAGGCAAACTCGGTGGGACCTAATCGCTCATTTCGGTAAGACCGTAACATTACGAAAGGGAAACAGAGAGTTTGCATTGCGAACTTGGTGGGACCGGTCGCTCATCTTGGTTAGACCGAAACGTTACGAAGGGAAACAGAGAGTTTGCAATCCCATCTCGGTGAGACCGAGATCCATATCGGTGAGACCGAAGTGACTAGGGTTTCTGGTAGTGGCTATGTCAAATGAACTCGGTGGCGCCAGATAGATAGAATCAATGGGGCCGAGTTTGAATTTTGGTTTGGGACATATGTGGATATGAGAAAGTGGTTGAGGGCTTTTAGAGCATATCACTAAGAGCAAGCAAGCCATTAAGCAACACCTCATCCCCTTTTAATTCTATTGGCTTTTCCTATGGACTCAATGTGATCTTGGATCACTAAAATGAAAATGTAGAGTCTTGAGCTTGAGCCAATATGTATCCTTAGCATTTTGAGGGGTCCACATCCCTAATCCATGCCATGCCAATCATTGAACTTTATGAAATGATCATCTTGAAAGAACATTAGTTCAATGAGCTATATGTTGTTAGGAATTACCAAAACCAACCAAGGATAGTTGCACTTTCAATATCACACAATTCTACGATAATGTTTAGATGGGACGCGGCATCCTCATTAGGATTACCGGAAAATTGATTTTTCATAACAAGATTCAACAAAGCAACATTAATATCAAAAGAGTCCGCACTAGAGGTGGGAGGAGCAATAGGAGTAGTAATAAAATCATTATTACTAGTATTGAAAAAATCACACAATTTGGTATTTTCTTGAGACATTGTGACGCAAACAAGATCACAAGCAAACAAAAGATCAAACAAGAAAACGGCAAACGAAAAATATTTTTGTATTCTTGTAGAAACTTTTTAGAAGTGGTGGAGATGAAAATGAGAGGAAATGGCAAATAAATTAATTGCAAGGAGATGAGAGTTTATGTGTAGATACTTGATAGATGTTGATGATGTCTCCCCGGCAACGGCACCAGAAATTCTTCCCGGTTTCTTGCAATCTGCATTGGTATTTCCCTGAAGAGGAGCGGATGATGCAGCACAACAAAGTTAAGTATTTCCCTAAGTTATGAAACCAAGGTTATCAATCTATTAGGAGAACCAAGCAACACTATGTAAACATCACATGCACACAAACAACAAATACTTCCAACCCAACGCGTAAGAGGGGTCGTCAATCCCTCAACGGTATTGAGATAGATCAAATTGTATAGGTTTTGATAAATAGATCTAACAAAAATACAAAATAAAATAAATAAAGAAAAATTGCAGCAAGGTATTTTGTATTTAATATATGATAGGAAATAGACCCCGGGGCCATAGTTTTCACTAGAGGCTTCTCTCAAGAAAATAGCATACGGTGGGTAAACAAATTACTATTGGGCAATTGATAGAAAAGCAAATAATTATGACGATATCCAAGGCAATGAGGATGTATACAAGCATCACTTCCAAGATTAGTAGACCGACTCTTGCCTGCATCTACTACTATTACTCCACACATAGACCGCTATCCAGCATGCATCTAGTGTATTAAGTTTATGGAAAAATGGAGTAATGTAATAAGAACGATGACATGATCTAGACAAGATAAACTCACGTATGAATAAACTCCATCTTGTTACCCTAAATAGCAATGATACACGTGTGTCATGTCTCTTTCTGTCACTGAGATTGAGCACCGCATCGAACCCATCACAAAGCACCTCTTCCCATGGCAAGATAAATCAATCTAGTTGGCCAAACCATACCAGTAAATTGGAGAAGAAATATGAGGCTATAACACTCATGCATGAAAGAGTTCACCAAAGACTCAAATAATATTCATGGATTGAACTGATCATAAACTCACAATTCATCGTATCCCAACAAACACACCGCAAAAAAGAGTTACATCAAATAGATCTCCAAGAATATCGAGGAGAACATTGTATTAAATATCAAAAAGAGGGAAGAAGCCATCTAGCTACTAACTATGGACCCATAGGTCTGTGGTAAACTACTCACACATCATCAGAGGGGCAACAAGGATGATGAAAAACCCCTCCGTGATCGTTGCCCCCTCCAGCAGAATGCCAGAAAAGGCCTCTAGATTGGATCTGGTGGTTTTGGAACTTGCGGTGGTGAAATAAGTATTTCGTTGACTGCACTAGGGTTTTTGGGATTTTAGAGTATTTAGAGAGGCGGAGGTAGGTCAAGGGGGTGCCCATGGGCCCCGCTACCCACCATGGCACGCCTGAGGCCCCTGGTGTCACTACTAGGGAAAAGCCTAGCAGCAGCGCGGGTTTTAGGCCTATCAGCAGCGTGGGCACCCGCGCTACCAATAAGGCGCTACAACTAACTAGATAGCAGTAGCGCGGATGCCACCCACGCTAGTAGTACGTCTGTTAGTAGTAGCGCAGGTGGCAGCGCGCTACTACTATCTCAACCAGCGCTACTACTATCCTAGGTAGTAGTAGCATGCACTTCTCCTCCCACACTACTAGTAGCTAATTAGGAATTAAAAAATAAAATTTAGATGCATTATTCCTGGATAGAAAATAGACATGCCCAGTGCAAAATAAACTCATGTCAAGGAACAACATCTCAACTGAAAGAAATCACAACATCCCATTTAACATCAGACTCGTGTCAAGGAACAACATCTCAACTGAAAGAAATCACGACATCCCATTTAACATCAGACGAACACAACCATCATCTAAAGGTGGGTACCTTCCCTAGCATTCCACCACCAACTTAAACAGACCACTTCTCTAGATGTATCTACTAAGGCTTGGAGTTCAGACACCGGTGGACCTCCCCAAGGACGGTGGCGTCGAGGACCTCCACCTTGGCGACCTCCAACATCGCGATCACCTGGATGATCATCTGTGTGCAGTAGTCACTGGGCTTCACGGTGAAGTCCACCTCCAAGTGGTTGAAGAGCACGACACCCACCGGGCCACGAAAATCCTCCTCGATCACCCCTGCACCCATGTCAGGAAAGTGAAAACTTGTTGGTTCACGTGCTGTGTCCAAATCTAGTATTGTATTTTCTTTCGTTTTCTGCGCATGCACATGAATCAATAGTAACAGCCGAAGGATGGTCCTTACTTGTTGCTCGACACGTGAAGAAGGCCGGGTACCCTCCTTATTGCACGAACGAATCCAAGGAAGACACTGTTGGTGGCTCCGAACACGGCTTCCGCTTATCTGTAGACAAGGAATAGTTTCAGCTAACAAGGAAAATGAGAACAAAGAGCAATCAGTAATTCTGAAAGAAGAAATAACTTCTGTTGTAACCCGTGCATTGTATTCTATCCCAAGCTAAACTACCTAGTATCTGTCGTAGTCATGGTGAACTCGCTTTTATTTTCAGAAAATCTTGTATCTGTCATGTTCCTCCGCAGGTTTACGCCGGGCTCATTTGGCTCCAGCAACGTGGCATTCTCATCGGCCAGCCTCATGACAACCAAAGACATCACCGGCCTGTTCTACAACATGGGCCTTTTTTTTGTAAGGAACCTCTACCAGAACCAGACTCGGATGGTGTTTTTTCCTTTTAGTATGAACTGGTGGTGGTGGTGTTGAGAATGCAACATGTGAGGGGACACCGACAAAATGGAGATTCTCCTGTTGCTGTTGTCTAGGAGGGGGGGCATGAGATGGATAGTGCATTGGCTGGAATGTTGGCGTTCGTGGACTGCTTGATAAACTAAGAAAACCATCAGGTGGATGGGTATACATTCGCCTGAAACAAATAAGAGGAAGTAACACAACAGTTACTTAACAGCAAAGTAAAGAAATTAACGCTTGCTGTTAGAATCTGCTCCTCCATCTTCCTTCCCTTCAGCAGGATAGCCTCAATCGCACATGATATACTCATATATGCCACTGGAACAAAGATGCAAAGAATATGATTAAGTGCTAAAAACAGGTTGACCAAGTAAGGAAAATCACAAATCAATATTAACCTATACTGCATGTAAATATATAGTTCACAAATCAACGTCTTGCTGTTTGCACATTATGTCAACGCACCAATCGCCTATGAAAAAACTTCACTGGGACAAAGATGCAAACAGTATGGTGAAGTGCTAAAAGCATGGTTGACCAAGTAATGGTCATGAATTGAAATAGGTAGTTAGGTGCAGAATTAGGCAAAAAAGAAATCCGATATCCTTGTAACGATGTGTTCTAAAAATTCAGAGGGAAAGCCATAATGGAAACATGCAGACCATCATTTAATATGTCTGTCATGCATAATTTACAATCAAAAGCATGGTCTTCTCTTTACACATTGAGCACAGCAGTTCCAAGGTTCTGAGAGGAGTAAGAGGTGAGTGACCATGGTCGGTTTCGATGAATTCGTCAGTGTTTGACTTGACTAACTAAACCGAACTGAATTCAGTTTGATTATGCAAAAGGATTGCTACCGTTTTACATATACGTGCAGATGTCCTTCAGTTAGTGATACTTCTGAATATGTTGATACTACTACTGTACATAGTTCATTACTTTCAATTGTGTATAAAAAAATTATCTAGTGATACAGGTTGACTTGCATAGAGTAAAATCAGTATGTTTCAACAACACTCAAATTAGATTGTCATGGTGTGCAAAAGAAACCGATGAAGTGTACTTACTATACGAAGATAATATGGCAAGAAACTCAGAATCGATGGACTTTGATTCCAGTTTCTTATCAAATTAGATGGCCATGATTTCTGAAAAAACTGATACTAAATCAATGGATGACTGTAGTTTATATCCAACTAGGAATTCATGGACATGTGAAAAATTGGATTGAAAAGAGTAATAAGATAGAAGTGATCTATCAACCTGCGGTCATGCAGTCATGCACGAGAAGTGATTCAATTGAAAAATTAGATTGAAAAAAATTTGCGACAGCAAACATATACTACAAGGACATATCCACGACGCGCTTAACACTAGAGAGAGATGCTACAGCCAAACAAATCATGACCAAACACATATCATCCAGTCCAGGACTTGCTCACTGCTATTTTGCTTGCAGATTCTGCCTTCAGGTTACAGCAACCAACTGAAAATAATACTACATAGAAATCACAAGTAGTCTTTAGCCTATATGCAAATACAAATACTTGGTTCTCTCAACCGCATAAAAGTGCAAATACAAATCACAATACAAACTATCCGCAGATAATGCACAATGCACGACACTCTTCTTTCCCGATCCAACTTTTGATTCATATGGGATCATATGGGATCCCTATAAGCAGCACATTGTCTCGTTGCGACAAAAATTCAGAAGTGTGGTAGGGGTATCAGTAATTTTAGGAGGAAATTATTGCCTCTTAATTGAGGAAACTAAGCGTGCACATGTTGTTTCTTGGACTTACTAATTTTCTATCTTGAGTTGGACTTCAAGATGTTTTTATTTTCTTTGAGAAACAGATTGAGACGTTGACTGTCAGCATTGTGCGTGTTAATTCAAAATGATCCGGTCTCCAGATATCCATTCTGTCACTTTACGAACACTTTGTGGTGTCAGGTTGGTTGCATGCTGGAAGGAAGCATCAAACTTGTTGTTTATGAATATATACATATACATATACATATATATATATATATATATATATATATATGCAAAAACGGGTAGCAATTAGCCTAATCAGTGTCTGTTGGGACGTCAATCCCTGCATAAAAGTGCAGTAGTTTTCTTCAGTGGAATCCTTGTGACATTCCAGTCTTGGTCTCCAATGTGACCAACCAACCAGAGATCTAAATAGTGCAGCATCTACGTACAGAACATGAATAAACTTGATCGATTGCCCTGGGCAAGATAGAGATATGTGAAGAGGGAGGAAGGAGAGGAGAGGAGAGGAGGGCATACCTCGGCTAGGAGTTGCTGCTGTGGGAGGCGCAGGTGGAGCCGTCGTGTACCTCGCCGGCTCCAACATCCATGCGTGGCGTCGGCCCACAGCAGAGAGGCGTCGGCGGTCTCTTGTGACCTGCGTTGCGTGAGGAATCCGACCAAATTGAATCAGAAAATGGCAATTCAAATTGAATCGAACAACATCCGGGATCTGGCCAAATCATATCCAACACACACACACACACGCATGAAGGGAAGGTAGGGGGGAGACACCTCCATGGCGTCGGTCGGAGCACCATCTCCATCTCTCTCCCTCACACGGGCATACTTAGGAAGACATACGATCGAGGGCGGAGAGACCTCCGGCGGTCGTATGACACGCTCAAGGCGGGGGC
>NC_041380.1:323226731-323262906 GCF_002162155.2 Triticum dicoccoides | reverse complement strand
GGGAGGCCGGCGGCGAGTGGGTTGGGAGAGGAGAGGAGGTTGGGGATCTGGATCGAGCTGCGTGGTTTTTTTTTTGAGATAGACGGGGGTGGGTGGACAGGGCCGGTTGGTGGGGTGCAGGGGTGGGGATCGGGCCGGGGTGGCCATGCTTAGTAGTAGCGTGGGGGTCTCACCTACGCTACTACTACTTACTTAGTAGTAGCGCCGGTTTTATACCTCTCGCTACTACTATGGCCTATCTTGGGGGCATTGTTGGAGACCATTTAGTAGCAGCGCGGGTTTATACCCCTCGCTACTACTATCAACTTAGTAGTAGCGCAGTTTTTATACCCCTCGCTACTACTAATTAGCAGTAGCGCCCATTTTTAAACCGCGCTGCTGATAAACTTTTGTGTATAAGGTTTTCCCTAGTAGTGTGTGTGATTTGGTGCCTAGTGGGCCCCACGAGCGACCCCTCATGCCCTCCACAAGCTTCCTGGGTGTCTTACTGTGAGAAAAAAATCTCCAAAAAGTTTCATGGCATTTGGACTTCGTTTGGTACTTATATTCTGCAAAGTAAAAACAAGCAAAAAAACAACAACCGGCACTGGGCACCATGTCAATAGGTTAGTCCCTAAAAATGATATAAAGTTGCTAGTAAATGTATATAAAACATTAAAGATTGGTAACATAATAGCATGGAACAATAAAAAATTATAGATACTTTGTAGACATATCAGCCGGCCAGGCATTGGCTTAACAGCCTCCCTCCTCATTCTATTGGCAGTTGGGTGGCCCTAGAGGATACTGTTCGAGCAAACTTCTAGGGCACGTACGTCCGACCTCCGGATGCTGATGACCTAAACCGTGTCACCCAGCAGGCAGGCAAATCAGCCAGGAAATTCTTGAACAGGTTCCTCACCAAGAAGAACCAGATAATAGATTGCTTTGAATATGAGGCCATCGCCGCATTTAAGAACATATGAGATGAATGTGGCCCGCCAGATCGGCCAGGATAAGCCGAGGACTATGGCGGCCCTCACTTTGCTGATGACTCGCTTTTGTGCGGAGAGGACAGTTGGCTCGCCCGTAGTACTCACATTGGCGAGGCAGGGACCTCGGAAACACGCAACACCAATGGAAAGCCCAAGTGCAATAAAAATAAGCGTAGGTATAAAAATGGCGGAAGTGATTCGGAAGATGTTGTGGTCAATGCCGGGTTCACCGGACCTAAATCTGGATAGAAAAGGAAGCCCTTTAAAGGGAAGAAAGACGGACCTAGCCAGCTCGATAGGATCTTGGATTGGCCGTGCCAACCCACACCAACAGGAATTGCTGGGTCTTTAAGCAAGCTGGCAAGGTCGCGATAGAGGGTCAAAGGAAAACCTAAAATCGCACGAAGACGAGTATGAACCTCGGCGGCCCAATAATGGAGGCCAAAAGAAGTTTCTTGATGAGGTAACTGAGGTCAATATGATCTATATTACCCACATCCCTAAAAGTGAGAGGAAGCGTGTACTCCGGGATGTCTACACGATGGATCCAGTCGCCCCGAAGTTTAACGCCTAGTTATCTTACCCGATCACATTTGACAAACATGATCATTCGACGAGCATCAGGCATGGCAGATCAGCGGCACTCGTCCTGGACCCAATTGCCGTTGGTTACCATCTGACACGTGTCCTCATGAACGGCAAGATCAGCATCAACCTCATACGGTTAGGAATATGGGAATCGACTCATCCCAGATCAAGCCGAGTACCACCACCTTTAAAGGTGTCATCACAGGTGGCGAAGCCCACTACACTAGGACGGTCTCTCTGGAGGTAGACTTTGGCTCGCCCGAGAACTTCAGAAGCGAAGAACTAATCTTTGACATCATACCCTTCCGATGTGGAACACGCTCTTAGGACGCACAACCTTCCACACTTCAATGCAGTCCTGCATTATGCTTATATAGAGCTCAAAATGCCAGGACCCAATGGTGTTATCACGGTTAATGGTAACACCGAGCGCTCACTCCGAACGGAGGAGCAGACCGCGGCTTTCGCAGCTGAGGTACAGGTGTCTGAGGAGGCGGCCTGCAAGGATAAACGCACCGCTAGCTCTTCGAAGCACATGCGGGCTGTGCAAACCAACCTCGGCCATGTACACTCGCACCCTAAATAGGGATACAGGCTCCTTGCGTGCCCTCTCTGGATGGGGCACTATGCCCCCAGGGTGCATAACTTCGCACTCAAGATTCCTTGGGCCACCAAGCAGCCAAAATTCATCAACACGCCGAAACGGCTCAACCGAGGACTGATGTGGCATCGAGCCTTTATCTCAGCAGGTCTCTGTCAAAGATCCAACAAGAACTACTTCATCAATGTAGCTTAAACCACACAAGCAGACTCCTACAAGACCTCCTTCAAGGGGCTCGGCCAATAAACACCTGAAGCGTATAAAGGGCCGAGATTGCACCGGTCTTACTCAAATCACTAATACGTCTCTGTCGTATCTACTTTTCCTAACACTTTTGTTTCTTGTTTTGGACTCTAATTTGCATGATTTGAATGAATCTAACCTAGACCGATGTTGTTTTCAGCAGAACTACCATGGTGTTGTTTTTGTGCAGAAATAAAAGTTCTTCAATTTGGACGAAACTTTTCGGAGAATTATTTCAGAATAAATAAAAAATACTGGAACCAAGAACCACCGGAGGGGCTGCCCTGGTTGGCCATGATACACCAAGGCGCGTCACCCCTCCAGGTGAGCCTTGGTGGGTTGTCGGGCCCACGTGCCCCTCACCCTAATTTCAACTCCATAAATACCTATTTTCGAAGAAAAGAATAGGAGAGGAAGTTACATTGCGTTTCACGATACGGAGCCGCCGCCGCATCCTGTTCTTCATCGGGAGGCCATATCTGGAGCCCCTCCGAGGCTCCGGAGAGGGGAATCTTCGGTCTTCTTCATCACCAACCCTCCTTCATCACCAATTCCATGATGTTCTCCATCTGGAGTGAGTAATTCATTTGTAGGCTCGCTGGTCAGTGAGGAGTTGGATGAGGTTCATCATGTAATCGAGTTAGTTTTGTTAGGGCTTGATCCCTAGTATCCACTATGTTCTGAGATTGATGTTGCTATGACTTTGCTATGCTTAATGCTTGTCACTAGGGCCCGAGTGCCATGATTTAAGATCTGAACCATTTATGTTTTCACCATTATATCTTTGTTCTAGATCATATCTTGCAAGTCATATTCACCTATTACGTGTTATGATCCATAAACCCCGGTGTGACAGTAATTGGGATACTTTCCGGTGATGACCGTAGTTTGAGGAGTTCATGTACATACTATGCGTTAATGCTTTGTTCCGGTTCGCTATTAAAAAGAGGCCTTAATATCCCTTAGTTTCCTTATGGACCCCGCTACCACGGGAGGGTAGGACAAAACATGCCATGCAAGTTCTTTTCCATAAGCATGTATGACTATTTACGGAATACATGCCTACATTAAATTTATGAACTGGAGCTAGTTCTGTGTCGCCCTAGGTTATGAATGTTATATGATGAATATCGTCCAACGAATGCATCGATCCAATGCCTAGGAGTTTTCCATATATTGCCCGTGCTAAGTTACTATTGATATTGCTACTGTTACAACTGCTACAATACTAATACCACTGTTACCGTTACTATTGCTACTATTACCACTGCTATCAAAACTATCATATTACTATGCTACTGATCACTTTGTTGCAGATATTTAATCGCCGGGTGTGGTTGAATTGACCACTCAACTGCTAATACCTACAAATATTATTTGGCTCCCCTTGTGTCGAATCTATAAATTTGGGTTGAATACTCTACCCTCAAAAACTGTTGCGATCCCCTATACTTGTGGGTTATCAAGATCTTCTTCTGGCGCCATTGCCGGGGAGCATAGCTATATTTGCTGAGTCACTTGGGATTATTATCTATTTATCACTATGAAAAATCTAAAAGATACAAAAACCAAGATCGTTCCCTCTAGAATGAGGGGAGGTAAGGAACTGCCATCACACTCTGCACTTGATTCACCTTCTATTTTGAGTAGATTTGCAACACCACCACAAGCTATTAATCCTGATATGTCGCAAGTTATTCATGATGCTACTTCTGCTATGAATGATGCTAGTACCTTGCATGATGATAATGTGCCACTAGGTGAATTTCTTAATGAACAACTTGCTAGAGCTAAAGATGTTGAGAATGCTGAAACTGATGAAATTACTGAAACTAATGAAATTCTTGAAACTGAAAATCTTGAAACACCTATTAGACCTAGCTCTCCTAGACTTGAAATTCCTAAGATACCTGAAGGTTATGTTATGGATGAGTAGATAGCTATAGACTTTCTTGCTTGCAATGATAGAGATGATCTTAAGAAATTATTATGCAAACTGAAAGAAAAATCTTTGAATGCTAGAATGAAATGAGATCGTAAGTTTGCTACTTCACCTATATTTGTTATAGATAAGGATTATGAATTCTCTGTCGACCCAGAGTAAATTACTTTGGTTGAATCTGATCCTTTCCATGGCTACGAAACTGAAACTGTTGTGCACATCTTACTAAATTAAATGATATAATCACCCTTTTTGCTCATGATGATAAAATTCGCTACTACTATATTCTCAAATTATTTCTGTTCACATTAAAGGATGATGCGAAGATATGGCACAAAACTCTTCCCCTGGTTGTGTGCGTAGTCCCCCGGATATGATCTACTACTTCTCTGAAAAATATTTCCCTGCTCATAGGAAACAAGCTGCCTTACAAGAAATATTTAACTTTGTGCAAATTAAAGAAGAGAGTCTCCCACAAGCTTGGGGGAGGCTTCTTCAACTGCATAATGCTTTGCCTGATCATCCTCTTAAGAAAAATGAAATACTTGATATCTTTTATAATGGACTAACCGATGCTTCTAGGGACTTCCTAGATAGTTGTGCTGGTTGTGTTTTTAGGGAACGAACCGTTGAACAAGCTGAAGAATTATTGAATAATATATTGAAGAATTGTGATGATTGGACTCTTCCTAAACCACCACCTAAACCCACTCCGAAGAAGAGGGGTATCTTATTTCTCAGACCTGAAGATATGCAAGAGGCCACGAAATGTATTGCTACCTCTGGAGCATTGTGTTTTTCCCCTTGAAGAGGAAAGGGTGATGCAGCAAAGTAGCGTAAGTATTTCCCTCAGTTTTTGAGAAATAAGGTATCAATCCAGTAGGAGGCTACGCGCGAGTCCCTCGCACCTGCACAATACAAATAAATCCTTGCAACCAACGCGATAAGGGTTGTCAATCCCTTCACGGTCACTTATGAGAGTGAGATATGATAGATATGATAGGATAATATTTTTGGTACTTTTGTGATAAAGATGCAAAGTAAAATAAAAGCAAAGGAAATAAAAAAGTGTTGGAAGATTAATATGATGAAGATAGACCCGGGGGCCATAGGTTTCACTAGTGGCTTCTCTCAAGAGCATAAGTATTTTATGGTGGATGAACGAATTACTGTTGAGAAATTGACAGAATTGAGCATAGTTATGAGAATATCTAGGTATGATCATGTATATAGGCATCACGTCTGAGACAAGTAGACCGACTCCTGCCTGCATCTACTACTATTACTCCACTCATCGACCGCTATCCAGCATGCATCTAGAGTATTAAGTTCATGAAAATAGAGTAACGCCTTAAGCAAGATGACATGATGTAGAGGGATAAATTCATGCAATATGATAAAAAACCCATCTTGTTATCCTCGATGGCAACAATACAATATGTGCCTTGCTGCCCCTAATGTCACTGGGAAAGGACACCGCAAGATTGAACCCAAAGCTAAGCACTTCTCCCATTGCAAGAAAGATCAATCTAGTAGGCCAAACCAAATTGATAATTCGAAGAGACTTGCAAAGATAACCAATCATACACAAAAGAATTCAGAGAAGATTCAAATATTGTTCATAGATAATCTTGATCATAAACCCACAATTCATCGGTCTCAACAAACACACTGCAAAAAGAAGATTACATCGAATAGATCTCCACAAGAGAGGGGGAGAACATTGCATTGAGATCCAAAAAGACAGAAGAAGCCATCTAGCTACTAACTATGGACCCGAAGGTCTGAGGTAAACTACTCACACTTCATCGGAGAGGCTATGGTGTTGATGTAGAAGCCCTCCGTGATGGATGCCCCCTCCAGCTGAGCTCCGGAACAAGCCCCAAGATGGGATCTCATGGGTACAGAAGGTTGCGGCGGTGGAATTGGGTTTTTGGCTCCGTATCTGATCGTTTGGGGGTACGTAGGTATATATAGGAGGAAGAAGTATGTCGGTGGAGCAACATGGGGCCCATGAGGGTGGAGGGCGCGCCCCCTACCTCGTGGCCTCCTGGAAGCTTCTCTTACGTAGGGTCCAAGTCTCCTGGATCATGTTCGTTCCAAAAATCACGCTCCCGAAGGTTTCATTCCGTTTGGACTCCGTTTGATATTCTTTTTCTGTGGAACTCTGAAATTGGCAAAAAACAGCAATTCTGGGCTGGGCCTCCGATTAATAGGTTAGTCCCAAAAATAATATAAAAGTGGATAATAAAGCCCAATATTGTCCAAAACAGTAGATAATATATCATGGAGCAATCAAAAATTATAGATACGTTGGAGACGTATCAAGCATCCCCAAGCTTTATTCCTGCTCGTCCTCGAGTAGGTAAATGATAAAAATAGAATTTTTGATGCGGAGTGCTACTTGGCATAATTTCAATGTAATTCTTCTTAATTGTGGTATTAATATTCATATCCGAAAGATTCAAGATAAAATTTCATATTGACATAAAAAAAATACTTCAAGCATACTAACTAAGCAATTATGTCTTCTCAAAATAGCATGACCCAAGAAAGTTCATCCCTACAAAATCATATAGTTTAGTCATGCTCCATTTTCGTCACACAAGAATGATCTCATTATGCACAACCCTGATGACAAGCCAAGTAATTGTTTCATACTTTAGTAATCTCAAACTTAATAAACCTTCACGCAATACATGAGCGTGAGCCATGGATATAGCACTATGGGTGGAATAGAATATGATGATGGGGGTTATGTGGAGAAGATAAAAAGGAGAAAGTCTCACATCAACAAGGCTAATCAATGAGCTATGGAGATGCCCATCGATTGATGTTAATGCAAGGAGTAGGGATTGCCACGCAACAGATGCACTAGAGCTATAAATGTATGAAAGCTCAACAAAAGAAACTAAGTGGGTGTGCATCCAACTTGCTTGCCCATGAAGACCTAGGGCACTTGAGGAGGCCCATTGTTGGAACATACAAGCCAAGTTCTATAATGAAAAATTCCCACTAGTATATGAAAGTGACAAAACAAGAGACTCTCTATCATGAAGATTATGGTGCTACTTTGAAGCACAAGTGTGGAAAAAAAAGGATAGTAGCATTGCCCCTTTTTTGGGCCTTCTTTTTTTTGGCCTTTCTCTTTTTTGGGACAATGCTCTATTAAATAATGATCATCACACTTCTATTTATTTACAACTCAATGATTACAACTCGATACTAGAACAAAGTATGACTCTATATGAATGCCTCCGGCGGTGTACCGGGATATGCAATGAATCAAGAGTGACATGAATGAAACAATTATGAACGGTGGCTTTGCCACAAATACTATGTCAACTATATGATCATGCTAAGCAATATGACAATGATGACTGTGTCATGACAAACGGAATGGTGGAAAGTTGCATGGCAATATATCTCGGAATGGCTATGGAAATGCCATAATAGGTAGGTATGGTGCTTGTTTTGAGGAAGATATAAGGAGGTGTATGTGTGAAAGAGCATATCATATCACGGGGTTTGGATGCACCGGCGAAGTTTGCACCAACTCTCAATGTGAGAAAGGGCAATGCACGGTACTGAAGAGGCTAGCAATGATGGAAGGGTGAGAGTGTGTATAATCCATGGACTCAACATTAGTCATAAAGAACTCACATACTTATTGCAAAAATCTACAAGTCATCAAAAACCAAGCACTACGCGCATGCTCCGAGGGGGATAGATTGGTAGGAAAAGACCATCGCTCGTCCCTGATCGCCACTCATAAGGAGGACAATCAAAGAACACCTCATGTTTCAAATTTGTTACATAATGTTTACCATATGTGCATGCTACGGGACTTGCAAACTTCAACACAAGCATTTCTCAAATTCACAACTACTCAACTAGCACGACTTTGATATTATCACCTCCATATCTCAAAACAATCATCAAGCATCAAACTTCTCTTAGTACTCAACACACTCATAAGAAAGTTTTTACAAATCTTGAGTACCTAGCATATTAGGATTATTTAAGCAAATTACCATGCTATTTAAGAATCTCAAAATAATCTAAGTGAAGCATGAGAGATCAATAGTTTCTATAAAACAAATCCACCACCGTGCTCTAAAAGTGTTGGGACCGCGATCCTAAGTCACACAGATCTAGCATGTAACACTTCATATCACTTTGCGGCCTCACGCACGGTATTCCCACGGGTGCCACCTTACCTGGCCCGGGACCGTTTACGCCTTTTGGCTCACGTATATGATAGTCTCGCTAGCATCCATATGACATAGAACCTGGGCCGACATGACTAGTCGTGAACCCAAAGTGGCACTAACTTACAGGGACAGGCATACATAAATCAACCTCGAGCGTGTCGGTCAATAGCGTATGAATCCAGGCTGTAACACTGGGCTAACAGGACTCCGGAATCCGGGCTGTAGCAGGCTAGGAAGGACTCCGGATGTCACCGCGTGACATTTCCCCGAAGGGACAGACACAGGAATGAAGTGAATCACATGCCGGCCAGTCAAGTGTTCCGGAGCAGTAGTGCTGGGCAAGCAGGACTCTGGTGAACCGGGCTGTAGCGGACTACTATGGCTCATGGAAGCACAAGACTACATTTCCCCATAAGAGAGGCTACCAAGGATAAACAACTAGGTTGTCAGATCCCACACATAGCAATACATGTTACACGTACGCATAACATGCAAGTATGTGATGTACAACATGGCAGCACAACACAACTCAAACTCATATAGATAAAGGCCCAGAAGAGCCACATAGCATTCAATACAAACAGGGGTCTCATGACCCATCATTCAGAGCATACAAGCAACGGAAGCATTACATGTCTGAGTACAGACAACTACAAAAGGTAAAGACTAAGAAGCCTGACTAAACATGACCCTCCCAAGGGTACAAGATCCTAGCTGGCATACAAGCTACTCGTCGAAGTCACTAGTGTAACCAACCACAAAACATAAATAAGCAAACATGAGTACAAAGGTACTCAGCAAGTCTTACATCAGAACTATCTACATATGCAACATTATCAACAAGGGGGTGGTGGAGTTTTAACAGCAGCAAGCCAGCTTTGACTCAGTGGCTAACCTATACTACGAGTATCAGAAACTTCTTTGAGGTGAGAAGACGCACACGAGTCCACATATTCACCATATCAATACTCCACTATGGATCCGTTCCCGTCTCCCTACGAGAAGGCCATCCATAGCACTCACGCTTATCTTGCGGATTTTAGAGTATCCACTTCAAGTTGTCTATGTACTACATAAGTCCTCCAAGTTTCCATATCCGAGGAAAAGGGCTATTCGAATAGATAATGTTAACCCTGCAGGGGTGTACTTCTTCACACACGCTCTCGCCACTTATCGCCCTGTACACGTCATGTACCTCGGCAACCTTCAAGCAGAAACCGGGGGAGGGTGTCGACCATGACCTGACTAACCACACAAGTCTCTCATCCAGGTTTATCGCCTATTAGAGTTCCATCCGCAAGGAGTTCCGACCGAAGTCTCCAGTACGGCCCCAAACGATGTGTGCAGGGTTCCCAAGCCCACCATCCGGGTGCCACTTGGTACACCGTGCCACGGTGCCTAGTCTGTCGCAAGCCCGTCCCGTCGGACACCACCTGGTAGACAAGTAGCACTACCTACAAATGCCAGAAACTAGTTGCAACTCCTGCACAGAGATCAAGTGGATTAATAAACCGAGAGGGGCCGGATAACCGGAACCCAATGTGTGGTAGTAACTGGACTTGGATAACAAACACAGAACTCAGTGCTTAGGTACAGTTCCAATGAGACAACCCACCATGTACTCCTACATGGCCTCTCATCGCTACCTTTACCAAAACGTGTTCACACACTTAGCCTTTATCGGTAGGACATGTTCACCACTCCGATTCATTCCCGATGAATCAGACCTGAAACAACTCTAAGCATAGCTGGCATAAAGAAAACAAGCATGGATGAGTAGGCACATCAAGGCTCAAGCAACTCCTACTCATGCTAGTGGGTTTCAACTATTTACTGTGGCAATGACAGGTCATGCAGAGGAATGGGTTCAACTACCGCAGCAGAAAAGTAGCAGCTGAATCGTTGTTGTCCTAATGCAGTAAAAGGAGCAGGAGCAAGAGAGTGGGATTTATCGAAATGCTCAAGGGGAGGGGGGGTTGCTTGCCTGATAGAACGACGAAGGGGCACTGCTCCTCTGACAGGTACTCGGGAACACCTCCCGGAGTGGAACCTATCGAGAAGAAACGGTGCCGGCAATCAATACACAAACAAATGCAACAAAATGATGCATGAACATGACATGTGCAAATGCTAGTGTTTGGGCTAATGCAAGATGCTACCAAGTTGGTTGAAGCCCATTTGAATCAAAGATTCAAATGCAATTCAAAATGAAGCATTTAAAATGCCCATATTATGTTTTCACTTATACAGCATGTATAAGTTGGTTTCTCATGCATGTAACTAGCATAAATGGATTCCTTGCATTTTTCTGATAATTTTTCATATATAATTTATTTCATTCTGAGCTACGGTTGAATTATTATGATTTTTTGAAGTTTACGCAATATTCTGGAATTTCCTGAGTTAAAATAATTCCAGAAATCAATTATTGCGTCAGCTTGAGGTCAACATTGCGTCAGCAGGTCAACGTCTCGGTCCAGGTCAAACCTGGACGGTGGGGCCCGCGTGTCAGTGTCACAGGGCTAAACTATTTTAGTTAAACCTAAACTAGGTAATTAGCTGGGGCTGGCCCCACATGTCAATGACCCAGGGGAGGTCAAACCCCTGGTCAACATGCCCAACACGCCGGCGGCTCGTCGCCGGCGACAGCACGCACGGCGGAGGCTTGGGTTTCGCTCTCAGGCGACCAAAAGGACGGCGGAGGGACTCTACGTGGAGCTGGGCCGGGGTGGCTGGAGTCGACGGCACCGACGAGCGGAGCAGCGCCGGAGTTCGAACGTTGATGGAAGCGGGGCTACAGAGCAACAGGGGAGGAGCTGGTGAGTGCATCGTGCTCCTAGGGGTGCGCTGAGCGCGCTGATGAGCTCGGACGCGGGTGGCAGCAGTTGTGGCCACGGCGGCACCATGGACGGCGGCATCGAGCTTCGACCGAGGTGGAAAACATGGCTAGAGGATGAACGCGTCAATGGGGAGAGGGGAGAGGGGCGTAGGAGCTCATAGCGGTTCCGCAGGGTTGGTGAGTGGGCTCGGGGAGGGACTGGTGGCGACGAATCGACGGTGGTGGACGGCGGAGCCCGAGGTGGAAGACGATGGCGATGGCGGCGTTCCAGGGCGTCCGGCGCCGTGCGTCTAGTCGAGGAGGTGTAGCCCACAGCGGTGGAGCGCGTGGACACGACGGAGGGACGAGGGGGAGGCAGTGGCCGCGGCAATGGCGAGCGGTGGCGTTGGCTGCACTCGGGTGCGTGCGAGAGAGAGAACTGAGGAGGGGGAGGAGCTCGAGGGAGTGAGCGAGAGGGACTAGGGAGTGCGTGGCGACGTCCTGGGCGTCGAGGCAGCGGTGGAAAGCAGGAGGTGGCGGGGCGTGCGTCGGCGTGCGTCGGCCATGCGCCTCTCATCCTCCTGGCGGGAGGTTGACGGTGACTGGCAGGGCCAGCTGGCTGGGCCGGCCAGCTGGGCCGCACAGTGCTAGGCCTCAGGTAAGGCCCAGGTAAGAGTTTTCCCTTTTTTGTTTTGTTTTCTATTGGTGACATTTGTTTTTGACTTAAAAATAAATACCAGCACAAATATAAAAATGTTGAGATTCCTTGTGACCACTAGTTATAATATACCAGAGGCCCTCACCAAATTCCACATTTTTGGAGCCTCTAAAATATTTATATTATTTTAAAAAGCTCCAATTCAAATACATATGGGTTCATTCAAAAATCCAAAATGTTTAGCAAAAATGTGCATCACCTCTGGTTGTTGCTTGCAACATTTTCCAAAGACCATGAACATTTTTGAAGAGCATTTTGGGTTCATTGAAATTCCATTTTTAAATTGAACCTATTTGAATTTTCTTTGGTGCTAGGGTTTGAAACATTCCCATTTCAATTTCATTTGAAACTTAACATGATGCACAAAGAAAACCTATAACATACCAGAAGTAGGGATGTGACAAAAAGATATAAGTGAAGCACTAGAGCAAAACTATATAACTCAAAAGATATAAGTGAAGCACATAGAGTATTCTAACAAATTCCAATTCATATATGGCTTTCTCAAAAGGTGTTTACAGCAAGGATGATCGTGGTAAACTAAAAAGCAAAGACTCAAATCATACAAGACGCTCCAAGCAAAATACATATCATGTGGTGAATAAAAATATAGCTCCAAGTAAAGTTACCGATGGAAGTAGATAAAAGAGGGGATGCCTTCTGGGGCATCCCCAAGCTTTGGCTTTTTGGTGTCCTTAGATTATCTTGGGTGTTCCATGTTCATACCCAAGCTTAGGCTCTTGCCACTCCTTGTTCCATAATCCATCAAAATCTTTCACCCAAAACTTGAAAACTTCACAACACAAAACTCAACAGAAATCTCGTGAGCTCCGTTAGCGAAAGAAAACAAAAGACCACTTCAAGGTACTGTAATGAACTCATTCTTTATTTATAATGGTGTTAAACCTACTGTATTCCAACTTCTCTATGGTTTATAAATTATTTAACTAGCCATAGATTCATCAAAATAAACAAACAACACACGAAAAACAGAATCTGTCAAAAACAGAACAGTCTGTAGTAATCTATAACTAACGCATACTTCTGGAACTCCAAACAATCATCCAAAATAGGAGGACCTAGGCAATTTGTTTATTGATCAGCAGCAATTGGAATCAGTATTTTATCACGTTCTGATGATTTTTAACTACTATTTTCGTGAACAGAAAGTTTCTGGAAATTTCTGCAAGATCAAATAACTATCATCCAAGAAGATCCTATAGGTTTAACTTGGCACAAACACTAATTAAAACATAAAAACACATCTAACCAGAGGCTAGATCAAATATTTATTCCTAGACATAAGCAAAAGCAAAAAAACTAAAAATAAAATTGGGTTGCCTCCCAACAAGCACTATCGTTTAACGCCCCTAGCTAGGCATAAAAGCAAGGATAGATCTAGGTATTGTCATCTTGATTCTTAATTCTTTTAGTGGAGTTATGCTCGAATCCGGGAGGTTCTTTACGTTTTCCTTCATATTCAGAAATCTTGAGATCTGAAGAGTCCAACCGCTTATTGCAAAGTGTAATCAACATACTCATGCGGTGGAGATTCCCACTAACACTCTTAAGAGGTTCAAGAGACTTCTGTAAAATCTTAGTTACTTCGCAAATTTTCTCAAAAACTTGCGTTTCCTCTTGGGTATGATGAGGCCCCTTTTGTTGAGGTAGAGTTCCTACTATACCTTCTATAATTTCATGGGCAATACTGGGATCAATTTCAACAAAATTGCCTTTAGCAACGCAATCCAAAAGTTGTCTATGAGACATATTTAGTCCAACATAAAAGTTGCGAAGCAATATTCTAAAATTCACCTCTAAGGTATAATTATGATAAGATTCCATCATTCTAAACCAAGCGTCTTTTAAGTTTTCTCCTTGCCTTTGTTTCAAGTGAAGAACCTCAAACTCGCGGGAGAAATGAGTAGATAACACTACACAAAAAAAGACACATCCGTGACATTTTGGGCTGACCGAATTTTTTTCTGTCATACATATGACACTTCTATGACGATAATTGTGACAAAACCCGGTATCATCATAGATGTGGTGGGCTCCTACTTCTGTGACAAAAAATCATGACAGAAAATGGGCTTTTCGTCCTGGGCGAGCCGGAGACGCAGTTGCATGACATTCTTTGGGCCGTCCATGACGGAAAAAACCATGGTAGAAGCGAGGGGAGGAAAATTTCGGGGAGTTCCCGGTTACGGTGGGGGGTCGGGGGCCGAGCGATGCGCGTTTCTCTTATACAGGTACGTGTGTGTGTGCGAGGTGTTGGCTCTAACTAAACCCGAGCGAGGCGTTGGGCTCTAACTGAACCCGAGCGATTGCACTACAGGCTATGCGTTACTGAACCCGAGCGATCGATCGATGGTTGTTAACTAAAACCGATCGAGCGATTCCATCGATACTGCTGCTAACTGAAGCCGATCGATGGGATGAACAGTGAGCGTAGCGGGGTGGTCTGGATGAACAGTAGACGGTGGAGGGGTGCCCGTGGAGGGGTGGATGAACAGGCCCCCGTGGTGTGGAGGGCTGGATGAACAGTAGACGGTGGAGGGTGCCCGTGGAGGGGTGGTTGAACAGGACCCCGTGGTGTGGAGGGCTGGATGAACAGTAGACGGTGGAGGGGTGGTTGAACAGTAGCCGGTGGAGTAGCGCGTGGTGGAGGCTGGATGAACAGGAGCCCGTGGAGGCTGGAGGAGGTCGACGGTGGAGATGAACAGTATCTCGTGAAGTCCCGTTTTGCGGTACGCCACACCCCTCCCGATGAACAGGACCCCCGTTTCGACCTCGCGCTCCAACACAAGTCCGTTTCCTTCGTTTTGCGGTACGCCACACCCCTCCCGATCAACAGGACCCCCGTTTCGACGGTAGGAGGTCTGTTTCCTCCGTTTTGCGGTACGCCACACCCCTCCTGATGAACAGGACCCCCGTTTCAACCGTAGGAGGTCCGTTTCCTCCGTTTTGCGGTACGCCACACCCCTCCCGATGAACAGGATCCCGTTTCGAACATGGTCGGTTGAACACAAGGCTGTTTCCTCCATTCTGCGGTATGCCATGCCTCGTTTCCATCGCATGTTCCATCCAAGCCCTCCCGATGAACACGACCATGCATTCTGTTACCTCCCCATGAACACGACGACGACGCTGTTTCTCCATTCCGACCCAGCCATGTACACGAGCCCTCGCCATACATATGCGTGAGTAGGCGTTCAAGACCCCGCCGTATGTACACATACATGGCCATATTTTTTTTCTTGCACCCTGGCCGCCGTATGTACGTGTACATGCTACGTGCGCACCTCTACATCGACCAGTATGTATGTACGTACACGTTCGCAACCAGAATGACAACGCTACGTACGCATCGACCAGGTGGGTCCCGATTGTCAGGCACTTCCTTGCGTGCGAAGATGTAGCTGGTGGGTCCCAGTAGTCAGGGGGGTGAATCGTTTTTTTTTGCCCGGACGCACTTCCTTGTGTGCGAAGGTGTAGCTGGTCAGTCCCAGCAGTCAGGGGGAAATGTTTTTTTAGTGAAATACGGTGGCCCGCCTGGTGGGTCCCCGCTGTCAGGTGGAGGAATAATTATTTTGCACGTAATAAGGAGGCACTTCCTTGCTGCGGCCGTGGACCCAGCTGTCAGCCTCTCCACGTACAGTCCACGTCTGATGGAAGCCGTTCCTTGACCACGCTGACCACGCCGCGCCGAGCGCACCAGGGCGGTAGACGATGGCGAGGCCTAGGAAGGGGACGACGCGGAGCCGGGGAAGACGCGGCAGTGGATGCCCACCCGTAGAGGAGTACGAGGGTTCACTGGTTCGCTGCGGTGTGAGGCTGCTGTCACCGCAGAATAACAGGGGGTGTGGGTGAGTAGAGGGATGGCCTGGCCAGCGATGGGAATAGTAGGGGGCGGTGAGGCCGCCGCCGCATCACAGCCGGCCACGGGAGGCAGGAGCCCGAGGCACGACTGACGCTGGTTTGGGCGGCTGGAGCAAGAAGACCAGAGGTTGAAGAAGCACTACGGCCGTTGGATGGACATCGTACGGTCACTGGAGCTAGAATCGTGCATATTGACTAAGTTGAGAAAGCCCTCCGTCCCCGTCAAACTTAGTAGGCCCACAAGTCAGCCTCCCACCAAGGTGGGTCCCAGCTAGCAGGGGGTATTCATTTTTTTGTGCGTAATAAGGAGGCACTTCCGGTGGGTCCGAGCTGATAGCAGGGGGAACGTTTTTTTTGTGAAATACAGTGGCCCGTCGGGTGGGTCCCAGCAGTTAGGGGCAAACGTTTTTTTCGCGATATACTGGTGGGCGTCCGATGGGTCCCTGCTGTCAGGTGGAGGAATAATTATTTTCCGCATAATAAGGAGGCACTCCAGCTGTCAGCCTCTCCACGTACTGTATTCTTCCGATGGAATTCAGTCGTTGACCACATTGACCACGGCGCGCCGACAGCACCATGGCGGGGGACGACGGCGAGGCCTAGGAAGGGGATGACGCGGAGCCGGGGAAGACACGGTAGTGGATGCCCACGCAGAGAGGAGTACGAGGGTTCACTGGTTCGGCTGCGCTGCCGTCGCCGCAGAATAACAGGGGGTGTGGGTGAGTGGAGTGGAGGGATGGCCTGTCCAGTGGTGGGAGTAGTATGGGGGCGGTGAGGCCTCCGCGGCAGCAAAGCCGGCCACGGGAGGTAGGAGCAGGTGGCACGACCGGCGCTGGTTTGGGCGGCTGGAGCAAGAAGACCAGAGGTTGAAGAAGCACTACGGCCGTTGGATGGACATCGTACGGTCAGTCGAGCTAGAATCGTGCATATTGACTAAGTTGACAAAGCCCTTCGTCCCCGTCAACTTAGTAGGCCCACTATACTAGGTCCCAGCTAGCAGGGGGAGTATTCATTTTTTGTGCGTAATAAGGAGGCACTTCCTTGCGTGCGAAGATATAGCTGGTGGGTCGCGAAATACAGAGGCCATTTCGGTGGGTCCCAGATGTCAGGTGGAGGAAATCATTATTTTGCGCGTAATAAGGAGGCATTTCCTTGCGTGCGGCCGTGGGCCCAGCTGTCAGCCTCTCCACGTACAGTAATTCAGATGCAAGTCGGTTGTTGACCACGCCACGCCGAGAACACCAAGGCGGTGGACGACAGCGAGGCCTAGGAAGGGAATGACACGGAGGTAGGGAAGACTCGGTCGTTATTTTTGTTTCCCACGCGGAGGGGAGTATGACTGTATGAGGGTTTACTGGTTCGTCTGCCGTCGCCGGAGAATAACAACATGTGTGGGTGAGTAGAGGGATGTCTAGGCCAGCGATGGGAGTACGGTGGGGCAGTGAGGCCTGCGCAGCAGCATAGCCTGCCGCGGGGAGGAGGGAGCAGGCAGTCCCGCCGGCGCTTGTTTCAGCGGCTGGAGCAGGAAGAGCAGAGATTGAAGAAGCACGACGGCCGTTGGATGGACATCCAACAGTATACATGCCATCAATGGAAAGCCTCAAATCTGTGGAAAACAGCATACATCCCATCTGCCATTATTTCAAATAATTTACAGCCCATTTGCTAATTCTTACGGGTTTTTTGGAGCCCATATTCTTTATGTTAGCATTACAGACCATATTGTGGCCACGGTTAAAAAATTATACGAAATTTTGCATATGTCGGTGCGGTCTGAACTGTTTTTAATCCCGAAATTTGGAGTCACATTCAGACTGATTTTAAAAATAAATTTATATCAATATAAAATCCAATATATTGTCCACGCGTAAAAATCAATGCAATTTAAAATCTTGAAATGAAAAAAAGATTTTTGAAAATAATTGCCGGTTTGATCTGTTCTAAAAATGTACAGCCCATTTCTCATTACTGATAGGACATTTTCTCGGCTAGCCGAATGAAGCTCTCCTCGTCTTGAAAGATTTGCTGCCCAACAGGCCTGATAAAGCGACTTACCTGACAAATCACAAAAAAATTGGGCTAGCTATTTTCAGAAAGAAAAAAAACTACTGGGCTGGTCTGTGGTAAACATAAAAGAAAAGGCTGTCTAGACAGGCCAGAGTGTCCCGCACAGCCCAGTTGACACCCTGCTTCCGTCTCAAAAACAAATTAGATAAATGCCACTCCAATTATGGCGATTCATAAAAATGCCACTTCAATTTCCAAACTTTGAAAAATGCCACTGCAATTTTTGCAAACTTTGAAAAACGCCACTGCAGTTTGCAAACTTTGAAAAATGCCACTAGAAATGGCATGAAATGGCATTTTTCAAAGTTTGGAAATTGCAGTGGCATTTCTCGGATACACCAGATTTGGAGTGGCATTTACCAAATTAACCGAAAACAAAAATAACTAGGCGAGCTGCTGGGTCCCTGGTGTCAGCCGCTCGTTGTGCAATTCTCTCGTTTATTGACTACGTTGACAATGGCATGGGACCCAGATGTCAGAAATCCACTAGGAGGAGCTATTTTTTATTGGCTTGAAATAAGGAGGCACTTGCTTGCATACTGCCATGACCTTGGCGGGTCCCTGCTGTCATCCTCTCCACGTACAATCATCTCCTGATTGTGTACGCATCAACTTGCTAGGCCCACAAGTCAGCCTCTAAACCGTGGAGGACAAATACAACCCATTTAAAAAAATAACAGCCCATTCCATACGTTCAAACGGAAAGTTCAACATTCAGAGCAAAGTAACAGGTCTGATCCACATATAGAGTACTGAACTTCCACGTTGACAACCATCATAGCCAAGTGAACTATCTACTCCCACTAACACTCTAGTAGCGTACAAGTACTAACTTACTCTTAGCTAACTAGACGATGCCAGGCGCCATCTGCTGTCCATGCTAAACGCCGGCACCGGCGTCCTCCGTCTCGCCTCGGACTTGCCAGAGGTGCAATAGGGCGCGTTGCTCGCGCGTGTTGGCCCTTTCCATGCCGGCGTGGTCCACCGAAGCTTCGGCTTCCAAGTGGGAAACCCACTTGACGAGTTGGTAGTAAAAATCAGTGTCGCCAAGGTTTGCGTGCCCGACAGCCTCCAGGGCTATTTGCCGGGCGCCGACCTCCACGTAGTCGTCCCAGTTGCGGGCGCTCTCCTCGCGACTCAGAGCGTCGGTGCGCTACTGCTCCATGTCCCGCTGGCGGCGCAAATCGGTGATACGCTGCTCTTCCCCCAGGCGGTCACACTCCAACAACTCCTGCTCCTCCGCCATGCGGTCGCGCTCCAACAACTCCTCGATCTCCGCATTGCCATCTAAAGACAGATAGAATGCCTCCTCCCTCCGTCTGCCTTCCGGTGAAAACCCGAACACTAGTTCCGACGGTGACCGCCTCCGGCGTCGCCTACCACGGACGGGCGGGGGCATGGCGGACGTGGCGAGCGACGTCGGGCCGGTGGGGGCTTATGAGGATATGGCGAGTTGGGTCACGGTGGCACCTAAGAAGGCCAGGAAACAGTACTTATAGGCGGAAGGTAGCGCGACGGTCATCGGAATTCAATGCATAATGGCTTAGCAGGTCAGCTTGCCGTGGAAAACTAGAGAAAGTGAAATTATGACTATGCCGTCCCATCCCGTCTGGGTCGCACGCCGGCATGGCGGTCAAACGAGTGCACTCGAATCATCTCCCTCCTTGTCATTAATGATTCCACGGATTTAAAGCGTATCTTTTTTCACATCAGTTAGCTGCCTGCAGGCACTCAGAATCACTCGCAGGCAATACGCGAAGCAGCATGCAACGAATCGCAGCCGACGGCACGCATGTAGCCACTTAAACCGCTGGAATTTATTAGGCTTAAACTTCTGCATGCTGTTAATTATTGCCATGCCTTGGTCTTGCTGCTTTGCTCACGGGACTAATAAACCCGGACGGAGGGAGTACCTTGGTTGGTGAGAGGTTTGAATTAAGCCCTGCAAACCGGAAAGGAGGTACTAGTACGTGCGTGATCTGCTATTTATTCGTGTAGGATCGAGTAGGTCGTTTCTGGAATTGAGCCCTCCAAACCGGAAAGGAGGTAGTACGTGCGTGATCTGCTATTTATCCGTGTAGGATCGATAGTGTAGCTTGTCATCTTCTTCAAAGGTAGGCATTTTTATCCGTGTAGGATCGATAGTGTAGCTTGTCAGTTTCTTCAGAGGTAGGCATTTTTATTCAAAAAATGGCCACTTCGCATCTTGCGTCGCAAATAAAACTGCCAGGAGCGCATTTGTAGGCTAGCTAGTGATCGATCAGTAACATGTAACCACTGAGCGAACAAAAATAAGTAACTGTTAATGCATCTCAATGATTCACAGATCATATACAAATATGTACCTCCAAAAGCAAAGATCAGCCACTTCGGATCTTGCGTCGCAACTAAAATTAACTAGTACAATTCCCATACATAAGATCAACATGTTAATGCATCTCAATGACTCACAGATCATATACAAATATGTAGCTCCAAAAGCAAAGATCTAGAAAAAAACATCTGTTCTTCCTACTAACATGGATGCTTCTCTTGGCCAACATTCAGTACAGACTGAAAGACAAATTTGTTTGTGAAGTCTACAATTCCTCTTGCAAACGTAAGTGGTTTCACCAATAGCTGGAACCATGATAATGAACCACACATGATGGAGGAACATCCACTGCAATATGATTTGGTCTTCCCTCGATCACACGTCGAGACTATTTTCGGAATACAAACTTTAACTTAGGCAAAATGATGCCCATTGTATAATCAGACAAAAGCAATGAAGCACCTAATGTTGGCCAATAAATAGTATAGTACTACTTTTCTGCAGTCCATGAAGTGACTATCCAATCTTTCTGTGTCTATTTTCAAATGGCACTGCATGCAGTGACTATACTATTCTCTTGTGCAGTTCAACCAAAATTGCGGGCACTTTGTTTGTTTGCCAAATAGCAACGGGCAGACATCTCTGTCTGCACAAATATCAAGCAGCTAGTAAACATATACCACACCTTATATTTTCGGTTTAAGCATGTCTCTCCCGCTTAGCATCTGTCATGTTCTGCACTGGACAATTTGATACAGTTATGTTTTGCCCTGGACAGTTTCATACTGAATTGATTTGCTAGTTCAGAGCAGAAATATAGTGCCTATTCTTCATCAGACCAGGGATATCCATGTTCTCAATGATGGAAGAGGTGAAATCGATACAACCGAAATTGAGCATCCAATCATTGAATCATGTCCTGCACCTCCAATGTAGGTCCACCCTGCCAATAAATTCACATGCAAACCACTAGTATCACTATCTAATGATAGTACAAAAAGAGTAGCAAGATAGTAGCCAACCATGTACCTTCGTAATGAATAGCTCATAGTGCCACCAATTGGATATAAAGGTTTGGAAAAAACATGCTCCTAATGTTGAACCAGTTGGACTTTTTGTGTAGTTCTAGTAAAATCGAGCATACCTGTTTGCATAGATATTGAAAGTGTGATTACTCTAAAAGTGGCACTAGTTGAAGCATAGACTCACAAATATAAGCATTCCAATTTCTTAATGGGAGAAGGTAGCAAGACTGTTTCTAACCACCTGTTTGAAGGAATAAATAAAGCAACAACGGCTGGTGTGAGGAAGGCATACATAGTTTGTTCTAGAAAAGTGAGCCATTCCTGACCTTTCCTCTTCTTTTAAGCAAATTTTGTGCAGTTCTACTAAAATAAAATGCCATCACTGCCTTGACAATTCAGTGACACTGTACAAAAGGAAATGACTTAACATTACATCATGATGTCAGGTATGTAGTTGACAGGCATTAGAGACAAACATACAGACCTCCTCAAGAGAACAGCCGGAGGAGGAGGTGCCCACTCTTGACCTTTCCTCTTGTCTTCATAATTGTCTGTGCAGTTTAACCAAAATAAAATGACATCAGCGCCTTGGAATTTTGGTGACACTGTACAAAAAATTAACTTATCTCATGAAAGTGAGGTATGTAATCTATAAGCATTAACAGTGCAAAAATCTGAAGGTAGTAACAAGTTTCATCGTTGGTATACTGGCTGTGCAACAACATTAGAATGCCTTAGCTGAAAAATCTTCAATACATCCACAATCAACAGCTAACCCTGAAATAATCCAGTGACATTAAATGGCATTGCTTAAATTTATGGGTGGCATTAGACTGAGAGCGGCATTAGTTAAATGTGGCAACACTTTAGCAGTAGCATTGCTTGACTTTGACTGCTGGCGTTATACTAACAGCAAAAAAGTGGCAATAAGAGCATGGGAGGCCCATTCGGATAGTGGGCGCACCAGTACAATGTACCTCCACGGACGCAGAGTGGTGAGGGAGGTATGGTTGCCCAGAGCAACAAATATCCAGGCAGCATATGTGGATTACGGTCCCATTTTTGTTCTCTTTAGCCACCTTTTTCCTATGCGAGGACACCAAACAGATCGACCTGGTCATTCTCTATTGCGTTGTCATGCCTTTCTACCCTTCTTCAACCAAGAGACACGAGACTTGTTCCTTAGCTACTGATTTTCCCCTTTTCAACCTAGATGCGGGTTCGATGCCTACTCTCTTGGACAGTACAGTCTCCCTTCCTTTCCTTATTCAACCTAGACATGGATTAGTCTGCATGAAGTAGGGTTTCCTTTAATAATGGAAATTATGGTTTTCATCTGCGTGGCTAGCAGAGTAGAGGATAGCAAATTGGGAAGATGGTAGAGTGGAAAAAGATCCACATGCAATGACGTAGCAGATGGGGCAATAGAACAAGGTTATGGCTCGAAAAGAGGTAGCACACCTGAGGGTCGGCGGGAAGTGGCTTCGCTCGTGGTCGTCGTCCTCTGCACACACTACGGCAGCGAGCTTGGGGACGGAGGCCATCCCGCGCGGGCGCTAGATCTGAGAGGACGGCCTTGTCGTCAGTGTGTGACCTCGCTCGCCGACGACGAGTGCGTTAACGCTGCATGTCCTTTTCTTCCCCGGCGGATCTGTGACCACCGGTGAGGAGGGAGAGAGGGGACGTCTTTTTAGATCTGGAGAGAGGGTGGTAGTGTGAGAAGCAAGTGGGCAGCCCTTAGCAAGAAAGCGCTGAAGCTCCAGCCTATATATCTTTTTTATACTACTAGTACTGGAGGTGGTGTAGTGGTAGAGTAGTTTATATTTTCTCTACGTACAGTACCAGTTAGTCGTGCTTCAAAACTGATCGGCACGCCATTAAAAAATAAAGGTCGATAACTAATGCGGCACCTCGAGCCAATGCAGCCAGATCACATTTTGCACGAGAAATTACACACCATGTTTCGTTGACATGTGGTCCCATTCCAACATATCAGTGAGACGACGACGAGTAGTGGGAGTATTTTCGAACGAACGTGTAGGCCGGGGCGCCTCTTCATGAACCGTGGCAAACTCGCAACCGTCCACCGACTCTTTACCTTTCCCTCTCGATTTGGAACTACTGTCGCACGCTCTTCCTCTCCCTCCTCCATTTTCCTTCAGCCCTTCACCCTTTCTTCTGCCATTGTTCGATCGTCTTCTCCATGGAGGGAACAGGCCAGAAACAACCTTGTTATTCTTGCCGCGATTTGAAAGATGACGTGGTGGAGGAACTCATTGATCGGTGCGACGTCATCACCTCGGCTAGCATGGCAGGTTCGTTCAAGCCCATTCTCGACTCAACTAATAACATCATTGCAAGGAACCCAAGGGTCCAGGAGCGGTTTGATCTCCCCTATCTTCTTCGCCATGACCCTGATCGCTTGCGAGTGGACAACGGAGACCTCGCCTTGTGCAAGTTGATGCCGCTTGATAATGATATGTGTGATGTCAAGATGCCATCGCTTAAGGGTAAGTCCTGGGCTGGCGCAAATGGAGATTGGGTTGTTTATATTGGGTACGATTGCGAGTGGGAACTTGTGAATGTGTACACTCGTCAGCCGATTCCACTTCCAAAAATCTCCAAGTGCCCTGAGGTTGAGCACACAGATGATCTACGTACGTTCAAATACGATCATGGTGACTGTCGTGTACTAAAGATAGCAATTTGTCGAGTTCCCAACCGCTCTTGGAATTACAAGAACTATCAAGTTGTTGCTATCTTCGACAAGCTAGTTGTCGTCCTTCGTGGTTCGACTAGATGGATATTACTCAAAAATCAGTTTCTATACACGGATGTGTACTATGATGCAATTGAATGCGAGGATGTTGTGTTTGCTGCCACCTCTCGTGGCACTGTTTTTGCATGGGATTCTCGTTTTTTTCGGTACATTTGTCTTCCACCGTAATTATAATTGTTTCATCCACATGCATGCGGGTTAGCAAGTTTCCCTTTACTAATTAACCTTCTTCTTGTGTTTCCAAGGTCCTGTGGACATCCCACAACCTATACTTGAAGATTTTTATAACCAAGGGGGAGATGACAATGGTGATGATCACAAGCATGAGGACGAGCAGCGCCGATATACTCTGTGGAGCCTGGCAACTAATTCCGATGGATCACCACTTCTTGTGTGTATATAGCCCACTGATGATGTTACTGCTAAGGAAGCAGGTGTAGTCTCCCATGGTCGCACTCTTCGGACCTATTCCAACACCTGTTGCATGGTATTCGGGATGGATACTAGTGTGCTAGCGCCAACTCCTTCTCCCTGGCACAGAATTGATAGCCTTGGAGAAAACTCGCTCTTCCTTGGACGAAACTATCCGATGATGGTGAAAGGCGATCCAACCGTTGTTGACACATTTATGAGAAGCAACTGTGTCTATACCTCGGACATTTGGGTGGTTCCCTACCCTGGTACTGATATAGTAGGCCGCTTCAGCCTGGATGATCAGTCCTGCGTTGGTCTCCAGATCAACGATGCATGGCCTGTCCCAAAGAATCACTTGTGGTTCAAAGCAAGTGTTTCCAACGACGAGGAATGGTTGAGTTGAAGTTCATTTCATTGCTTGTTATTTGTTGTGTGGTGAAAACTTTAGTATTTATAATGTATCCTCGTTGTCGATGTGGGTTGATGACCTATTCTATGTAATAAAATGATATGCCTGTGATAAACTTACTAAATTTATGAATGGCTTTCGACTCGCTTTTCTGAGTGAGTGGTGCGATGAGGCAAAAAAATATTTTCCAAATACATAATTGTACGTGCATTGCAACAGGTTATCGGATGAGGCCAATCAACAATAGTAGTACACTATTTGTAAGGAACCTTATGAAAATTAGATTTTCCCAAAATGTTTAGGCGCCATTCATTAACTTTCCATCTCGATGCCCGCCCTGCCTTGTTCGCCAGCGAGTGCTTCCACCTCTGCCTCGTTGTCTCCCGTGGAAACCCCTTTCCTCCCTTTTTTTGCTCGAGCAAGGACCAATGCATGCAGCACGTCCATGCGATTATTAGGCAAGAAATAAAAGCGCTTTGCATGCTATGAATTACGATGGCCTGCATGGGTAGCTAATAAGGCATCCTCTTAACTACTGTGATTAAATGTTGTGCTTAGAAGAGAGAAATATTCTTCTTTTCCACCAATCTTCTTGCACCTAGGTCGTGATGCACCTTCTAATACGACTTATTCACCTAGACGGAGTACTAGCTTCACATGCTTCGTGCGTCGGGCGGGTGTTTTTACTATAGCCATATGTTAATGTGTTCTCTGTACATAACCGGCACCTCGAATCCTCGATACTAGTACTACTATATAGTAGGAGTAAGTAGTAGGAGTAGTAGGGTGGCATCGGCCAGAACAAGCATTCACGTCCAGGAGTACGGCACACGCCACCACCACGACATCCATCTGACACCATATTATTTTGGAGTCCGTGCTAGAGCAATCTCTTCATCCTCGTCGTTTCTCTAACTTCAGCCATCGCGCGGCGGGCGAGGTGGGGGTTTGCCAATAGTCGGTTTCCTTAACTGCGGTCCCACTTGTAAGGCCAACTCCAACGCACGACCCCAAACGCACCTCCGTTTTTCATGAACTCCAACGATAATTTTGACTAGAAAAGCAAGATCAAAGAAAACAAGAACCACAAGAATACATTTTACTACTCCTGTAAGTTGGATTAGTGCCTTCTCGATGCATTCATTGTTGATCTGTGGAGGCTCGATCTTGCGTGCTTCTTTCTTCTTCGAGTGTAAAGAAGTAGACGTTGCTTCCTCGCATCTAGTCTCATGTCTAGCCTCTATTCTATACTAGCTGAAAGTGATAGAACATCTACTAAATTGCGCTCTATCAATATATGGATGTACTCTTCTTCCCAATACAAAAACTTGCATCCATTCTACTCCCTCCATTGTACAATACATGCCTTCTATTTGTCAAAATATATATGTATCTAGACATGTCTTAGTATATAAGTACATCAATTTTTGGACAAATGGAAGTCAAGTATTTTGGAACGGAGGGAGTACAGAATAAAATTTTTAAGTTAGCACAACTAGACTAATCCGAGAGTAGAACCGAAGATTTGGTCAGGTTCTTCCTCCTTTTGCCGACACGTGGGACATCCAGCATCCAGGCCGTGTCATGAAAGAAAATAGAGTGGTAGTTGAATCCACGAGATGTGCATCTTGGGTTAAACTGTAAATAGAATCTTACTACTCTTGAGTAACTCCAAAAGCGGCCACCGAAGATCTTTATTGGATTTGTTTTTCATCACCAGCACGTCGAGGTGAAAGATGTGCAGGTTCAGTGGGTCCTCTTGCGTTTTCACTAACATGAGGGTCCGCATGTGAGCAAATAGAAGATGGGCTCCGCGCGTCCGCTGGCTGGCTGAGAAGAGAGATAGAGGAGGGATGAGCACGGACTGCAGGAAATTTGTTCTACGTACCTCGATATATGCTCGATATAGTGGGGTGGCATGGGCCATAACTAGCATTCACGTCTAGCAGTACGGCACACGCCACCCACACGAGTCCCATCCGACACCAATTTTCTTGGAGTCCGTGCTACAACCATCTCTTCGTCCTCCTGTTTTCTCAGCCATCGCGCGGTGGGAGGGGTGGGGGTTTGCTGATAGTCGGTTTGCTCAACTGCGGTCCCATTTCTAAGTGAAAATGCAACACCGCACGCATTCCCGCTTGAGCAGCGTGCCGGACCAACCATGTGGGGGTGCGACGCGAACACGACATGCTTTTCCTTTTGAACTCGTAACTAGTAAAATTTGGTTCTGCTCCATGGCGCGACCGATAGATAGAAAATAACGATTTTGCCTAGAGTAATGAGAAGTTTGGTTCTAGCGTCGTTCATGCATGGAGTACGTACGAAAATTATGAAGTTGATGCGAAAGGTAAGATAATTACTGTAGTATCATATACTACTACATGGATTTGACGGAAAGATAAAAATACATACGGATCCATCAACGTTCAACGACATACTCACGCCCTAGTGCGCCGGGTCACCAACCGACGTGTGAGGAGCAGCGGCATTGGCGGCGAGCTCAACGTGCTTCTGAACAGTGTCGTCCAAGGTTGCCCTACGCTCCAAGAAGGCCAGCGTCCTATCGTCCTCCTCTTGCATGTAGTAGTCCTTGTGGACGATTTGCGCGTAGACGTGGGTGATTATGTCGATGTTGTCTTGCTGCGCCAGGCGCTGCGCGGCAAGCGTGACCTCGAGGTGGACATTCTCCAGCATGACGGCGGGCAGTCGCAGGGCCACCAGTGCATCGAAGAGGTTGTTACCATAGTGGCTGTTGAGGGTGGCAGGCATCGCAAAGCCTGGGCGCGTCGGCTGGAGGCTTACGTCAAAGTCGTCTGCAAGCTTCTTGACGATGGTGAACTTGTCGAGGAAACCAACGAGGACCTCGTCGAACAAGGCGAAGCTGTCGTCCAAGCGGCCCCTCGCCCTAGTGGCCTCAAGCAATACTACCTGCCAGGCCGCAGGCTGGCGTCGTGGACCATCTGGCACAGCCGGCTGATGCTCGCGCTCTCATCGCCTCCATGGGTCTAGCATAGCTTATAGTCAACTGATCTTGCAATTCGAGTGATCACTCAGCCCTTGCTTAGCGTGCATAGGTGCGTAGGATTTCGTACTACTCCTCGGCCCTCTACTGCACCTGCCTTTGGTTGTATGATAGGTGGGCCAGCCACCCCCTGGGGCCACGTGTCATTCACCCAAAGGCAGTTGCCGTAAGTCAATGAAGCTGCGTCCCCCTCCGTGCCAGTGCAGTATAGTCATCTCACCAGACCTCTAGTTGGGGCCAAACGAAAGAAGTTTGATGTTTACTAGTTTATTGGTCCCCTTTGCATTTTGCGCCAACTTTTGACCTTTGATTTAACTAAAAAATGTTAATGCATGTAAACAAAAATGTTGTGTAAATCACCTTACGAAAACCAAATAATCCCAAAATACTTAGGCTGGTCACAATGGGCAAGAACATAAGCTAGTAACTTACACACTTCCCTAGACTATGTTACTACCTCCATAGTGGGTAGGAACATCTATGTAGTGTCATGCAACGATGTATTTATTAGGTTATAGACTCATTGTTTCTTGGAGTGTGTGATGTTCCGGTAACTTAGCTAGTTACCACAAGCACCTCTCTCTTCATTAAATATGTGCCACATAAGCAAAGTTGTTTTGGAGTGTGTGATGTTACTCCTAAGTTCCTCCCCATTGTGACCAGCCTTAGGCACGGTGCATTAACTCCCTCCTTGTTTTTTATTTTGTGACATATCAACCAATGAGAGATGTGGGCCGTGCATGCTTTCAATGACTTGAGACTACCAAACATGACATGCAGTGTTTAGTTCATTGCATGTAATCCTATTACAGTACTCTAGTTAGCAAAAAAACATTAAGTTCTCTCGCCGATAGGAATAAAACACAATGTATTTATTTACAGAGGGAGTAGTACATTTTTGGTGACATGCATTACTAGATATTGCTAGTCAAATACTAAAATCCAGATGGACGTGGTAGTACTCCTAAATCCAGACGGTGGTGCTACTAGTACTAGTAGTAGTACTACCAATGTAGTAGTAGGAGTACTAGCACTGTACTACCCGTTGGTCAAATTATTACGTGCTACTCCTCACAGTGAAGTGACAAGACCTTGCACCGGAGATGACACCTGAGTATAGGCGGCGTGTTCGGCATACCATAGTCAGCCTCACCGTCTGCAGTCACTATCATCATGGTTGTAGAGCTAGCCTGCTTACAACTAGCCCTGTTCGACATAATTTCCCGTGCGTAGATGCCCGTGCATTGCACGGAACACCAAGATTGGGGGTGGACGGCTCCGGCAGCAACCATCGCGCCAGATTTTCCACGACCTTCTACTCCTAGATGTGGTGGGGAGGAGATGAGGCTGATTGTGAGAGACAAGGAGTTGTTTGTAAATAGGGAACAAGTGCAGGCATCTTTTTGCAAAAATGGAGAAGCTTGGTTTGTATGCGTCACATCTAGATCCGACGGCTATTGGTGAAAGATGGGAGGCACAACATCATCACCAACTCAGGACCTGTTTGATTCGCAGGATTTTGAAAACGGAGGAATAGGACATGGCAATATTACAAGTTTCAAACTGATATTACAAATGTTAGGAGTAATGTTGCACCTACGAATAGGGAATTACTAGGAAGTTTACGTAAGAAATTTCATTACTTTAGGTGGATGCAGCATTATCGTACAAACTAAAATCCACCGCCCTGACAAGTCACTAATGGGCAAATAAGTTTTCGAGTCTCTGGCCACTTGATGTTTCAAAAACAAATTCAGCTTCTGCGGAGACTTTGTCATTTAGGCTTAGATGCTTGCGGTGATCAGCATGCCATTCATTGTTCCGCCAGAGAACGCCAAACTCATTACCTTGAGCACACTTGCCTCCAGAACAAAGAACCTAGCCAATTTAGTCTCAGATGTGCTGCCTCGGTAGTCGATCAAATCAATTTCTGTAAGATGGAGATCAAGGCATTCGATGAGATTGTTATACTGCAGCATATTTTTCACTTTCGGGTCTTTTTTTATCTGCAAAAGAAGAGAACATATTAGAGCAGCTGGCTGCATAAGATTGCCGTGCAATCAAGAGGTACCAATATCATTCGCTCATACGATAGGGTTGGCTGGCTAGTGATATTTTTTCACTCACTCTCTCTCTCTCTCTCTCTCTCTCTCTCTCTCTCTCTCTTTCTGTTTCCTCTCATTTAACTAGGAGCACGTGAAGAGCTTGGGCATTTGTTGCCTTCCACTATGTGGCCGATGCCATATTTCGCAATAGTATGCCACATAACACGCATTGATGTCAAATCAAAAAGATTTTGGCACCGCTCTCGCGATGTGAGAGAGTTGGCACCGCCGTGCACACAGACCCACATGTATAAACAAATCAATCAAACCAACTACACCAGCCTCCCACTCTCCCAAACAAGTGTTTTTTATTGCCTCATTCCTCTCTCTCCCACGCAGTGTTTTTTCATTGCGTGAGTTAATTTGGCACCGGAGCAAAGTAGGTGATCCAGATTGGGAGACCAGGTGAGAAATGGAGGGGCATCGATGCCAAATGCATCACAAGTGAATTTGGCACATGTTTTGGCCTACATAGCCAAATTTTTAATACTACCTCATATTTAGTATAAAATTTTGACCATAGATTTACCTAAGAAAATTCCAATGCATGTCACTAAAAATTACACCATTTGAAATTATGTTCAAATACGAATCCAATGATATAGTTCTTAGTGGCATGCATTAACAATTTGTCAGTTAAATCTATGGTCAAATTTTGATACTACAAAATTGGAAGAGTAAACCAGGACGGAGGTAGTACTTGCTCTTAGGGTAACCATAGAGTTACTGGAGTAGTCTAAGTTACTTTCCACTATGACTAGCCTAGGCTACTATAGTAGTACAACATAAAAACGATGCAGGTGATCACGTGACAAAAAATACTAAAAACATTTCTTTCGGTGCAATGCGTAGATGCAGTTTTGAACACTACACTTGTCATCGTAATTTGGGAAAATTATGAAAAAATTGAGCTACATTGTGATTACCGTTTACTTATAGGAAAGAAGTTTCACCTCGATGAGTAGCTTCTCCGTGCACAGAAAGCATGTAAGGAATCCAACAACTTGATCCAGATTGGGGCCGATAGATTTTAGTGCTAAGATCTTCACCGTGCGCATGGACTGGGTCAAGCTTGTGGGAATCATTTTCTGGAAGACGGTCGTAAATACATCAATAAGAAATTTAAAAATGTGAATTTCAAGAAGACGGAGAAGAAGATGAGTGTTGTACCTGAACGATTACTGATCCAATAAAGAGTTCGGAGAATTTGGCAGACGAGTACACCAACACTGTCAATTTCGGCGCGTCAATGACCCTGATTTTTGTTGGACCTTCTAGATCCGATACAAGCAATCTCTCAAGGAAAGGCGCATTCTCGATGACCATAACGTGGAACAGCTGGAGTGATCTCTTCCCAATTGATGTCTTCTTGCGGGGCCAGCAAGACACATAAATCCATCGGAGATTCGTCGAGGCGGTGTGGAGGCTAATAAACCCGTGGATCTGCTCAAGACGAAGGTACTCGAGCGCAGTACAGCTGCGGAGCAGGTGCTCCATAGCCTTCTTCGAGATGACAACATCGAAGAGGTCGAGCTGCTTGAGTTGAGGGAGAAGAAGAGCGGGCGCGGCATTAATCTGGGGAAGATAGCAGGAGCTGAAGCTGGCACGGCGCAGCGTTGGGGTGAGGCGGAGCGCGGACGGCGGCAGAGAGAGACATCGTCCAGCTTCAAAGCTGAGCTCCTCGAGCTGATCTAGGGCGGGGGATAAGAACCACTCGTCGAACTTGGGTTGGACCTTGCAGTTGGTACTGAACATGCAGATGTCAAGGCGTTTGGCTGGCCTAGGGTGCGATGAAAGGATCTTGGAGACTGCAGCCATGCGTTTGCAATCCCCGTCGCAGAGGCAGCTGTCGACGGTGAGGTTGAGGGGGACGCAGCGCCAGAGGGGGCGCCACCGTCGGGAGAGCAGGGCGGTCCGCACAACAGATTTGGTGGGGAGGAGGCCGATGATGATGAGCAGCGTGTCATCGGAGAGGCTGCTGATGAAGTCCAGGCTCGCCGAATGCGGTTTTAGCTCGAGCCGCCTCCGCTTGTTGGCTGCCTCGCCGTCCATCTCAACCGGCAGCGACGCCGGTGTACGCATGTGATGGTGTGTGTTGTGTGCTGGGTGTGCGCGAGTGCGTCCTTCTGTGCATGCCGCCGCGCAGTGGTGAATTGTGCGCGAGTGCGTCCTTCGCGTGCAAGAAGTTTGTCCTCAATGCGCCTTCAATTTACTAGCATGCGGGGTGCTACCCCGAGTGGTTTCAACTTTGTTTACTTCATCGCGTGTCAAATGGGCCTCTAGTTTACTTATTTTCACCCACTGCCACATGGGCCAGCACATGAAGATACAGAACACGAGTTGACAAGGCAGTATGTGGATTGGTTGACCGGTCAACTAAACAATATACGGAGCTATACGCTGACACAATGAGCGTATAATCCGTCGATATAGAGAGTTCGAGTGAGAGGGGAGGCCCGTGAGAGATAGCAGAGAGAGAGAGAGAAAGAGCTACTCCCTCCGTTCGATAATGTAGTTCCAACATTTTTTGAAGTCAAACTTTTGAAACTTTGACCAAGTTTATAAAGAAATTACTTATATCTACAATACCAAAGATAAATGATAGTTTGAAGTAAGTACATGTTGTGATGAATCTAATGATCGTTCCAGATGTAAATGTTTTTCTCCACATATACCTGGTCAAACTTTTCTGAGGTTTGACTTTCCAAAACATCCATATGCTTATGGACGTGACATATTCCCTAACAAGAGAGAGAGAGAGAGAGAGAGAGTGAGTGAGTGAAAAAAGTGTGTGTGCGTGTGTGAAAGAGACATGGACAACACACGATAAAAGTAGAGAAAAAGCGTGTGTGTCTTATGCAAACATATCACACATGCATCTTCGACAATGGAGGCAAGGTGAGGAGATAGTGTGTGGTTGTTTGGAACCGAGAGAGCAAGACCCGTAGCACGTGGCCAAGAGGGGTCTGACAAACAAGGGAGAGAGGTCGAGAGAAACATACGGAGAAAATGCAGACATGGGGAGGAGAGAGTGTATGTTTGTCATAGAGAGATCCCCTAGAGATCGTGATGGGACTACATGGGTGGGAGATCGAGTGACAAGGTGTGTGCGCGATAGAAGATGCCCGGAGAGATATCGAGATAGACGTATGGATGGAAGGAAACAATGCGTGTGTTCCTGATGGCTAGTAAGAGATAATTATACTTAGGAGGGGGGAGTGCTTGCGCCTATGATGGATTGAGGGATTATGGTAATTAGGGGGGTGCGTGTCACATGGAGAGAGAACAAGGGCGGAGAGTGTTGGATGGGTCTATATGTATAGCGCGAGCGAGGCATGTGTATGTGTGAACCAGCGAGATATAAGGCCAGTTTAGCTTGCGTCCTAAGCATCTTTTGCCTGGCCTAGGGTTGTGGCTTGATTTCATGCACGCTTGTTTGGTTGCTACCCTGTGAAAAAGAAAGCCCACCTGGCCTGGGTTCCATTGCACTTTAATTAGCTTGGCTGAACTCCAGACACTGCAAGTAGCCTGGCCCAGGCGACCAATTTCGAACGCCTGGCCGTGCCTGGTCGTGTGGCCACGAGGCTAACAGCAACATGGAGGATATTAGCATTAAATAATTGATTCATGGATTGATTGATGGGACGTTGATGCTTTGCCTGGCCCAGGCATGAACCAAACGCTTCAGCACCACACAAGCCGGGCCAGGCAGAAATATTTTACATGTCACGTCCACACCAGGCAGTACCGGCCATCAAGGAATGAGGGTCAGGTCACGAACCAAACTGACCAATAAAGTTTGAGAGAGATTAAGGAGCCCCGATAAGGCTGAGTGGTGCATTAGATAGCTAAGAGAGGGAAAGAGATACTCCATCCGCTCGATAATGCAGTGCACGTAAATTTTTTAGAAGTCAAACTTTGGAAACTTTGATCAGGTTTACACAAATGTTATTTATATCTACAATACCAAAGATACATCATACAAAACTACATCTCATGGTGAATCTAATGGTATATGTTTGCCATACTAGATGTAATTCTTTTTCTTCACGTACATGGTCAAACTTTGTGATGTTTGACTTTTCAATAAATCTATATGCTATGGACTGAGGAGAGTGCCTCAGTCGAGACAGATCAAGCGCGTGTGAAGGAGAATGAGTAAGTGTGCAAAAAGAGTATGTGTGTGAAAGAGAAAGTGACAACAAACGATAAATTTAAGAGAGAGTGTGTTTTTTCATTTCTTATGCGAACATATCACGCATGCATCTCCGAGATGGAAAAGCGAGGCGAGGAGATACACAAAGATAGCTAGTGTGTGATTGTTTGCAACGGAGAGAGACACCCCTGTAGCACATGTCCAATAGAGGTGTGGCCAACAAGGAACAAAGGTCGAGAGGGACACATGGATGGCATGGACGCATGGGGAGGGAGAGAGGGTGTGTTTGTGATAGAGAGATCCCGTCGAGATCGTGAGGGGACTATATGGGTGGGAGATCGAGGGAGTGCGTGCGCGATAGAAAGATGCCCCGAGAGAAATCGAGATAGACCATGCACATGTTTGTGATGGAGACTAAGATTAGCTAGTCATATACATATAGGGGGGACTGCGTGTGCCTACAATTGAGTGAGAGACCATCATACTTGGCTAGCTGGGCATGAGATTGTGTGTGCGCGCGTGTGAGATGGAGAGAGAACGAGGGAGAGAGATAGAGTTTTAGATGGGCCTATCGAGTGCGAGTTAGATATGCATGTGTATGTGTGACCCAGGTGGATGGAGAGTTTGAGAGAGGGGGGAAGAGCTCCGAGATGACATAGTGGTGCGTGAGAGAGTTACAGGCAAAGAGCCAAGGAATCTGTGTGCATACGATCAGTGCACCCAAGATATGTAGCTTGGACTAGCTAGAGTATCATACATAGTGTGTGAGAGAGACCTATAGATGGTGTATATATGCATGCGAACTAGAAAGACCCCCCCCACACACACACACACACACAAAGAGAGAGAGAGAGAGATGGAGAGAAAGGGAGAGGGACCAACAAGGTTTTTGTGTCGGATGCATGCGACAGAATTGAAGATTGTCGGAGAGAGAGAGAGAGAGAGAGAGAGAGAGAGAGAGAGAGAGAGAGAACAGGAGTCCGAGAGATGGGGAGGTCGCGTTTTATGCATCAAAGACTGATATAAACCATGTTTCGATATAAACTTGCATTCAAATATTTAAATTGGAGAACATGTTGTCTGCAATCCACACATGAACGGATATATGCATATATGAAACAAGTTCATTAATTTGACTTTCAACATGTTCATGGAGTACTATAATACTGTACAACATGCTACTCGATTGAGGTGTTCAATTTTGGATTTAGTTCACTATTTTGACCTACTGAACGAGCTATTTCATTGAATCGAGATATTTCATTTTGGGTTTGATTCGCGTTTTTGAGTGGGTCAACTATTTGTCATATAGTAAATCGCTAGCAACGAGCATGTAAAAACACATTACTCCCGAGCATCATCTCTACATCTAAAAAAGAAGTGGCAAGCTAATATTTCAAAATTTGATCTGAATCGACTTGGTAAGGTAGACGTGGATGCTCGTTCTCCCAAAATTTTAACGAACCGTTAAACGTCCTCTCTGCTTGGTGGAATTCGCCCGAGCAGATAAATGGGAGACGCAAAATTACTGTCCTATGTGGGACACGCATCAATTGGCCCGTTGTACATCGAGGGTAGGTTCATAACTTCATCTAAGCGCGCCTTCTCCTCGGCCGAAATGACATGTGCCGAATAATTCATAAACCATGCATGGTCGGCAAAACATGCTCTCCTCGCCCGAAATAGCTCGCGCCCACTATTTCAAAACACGCTCTCCTCGCCCGAAATCGCTTGCGCCCACTATAGTTCAAAACACACCCTCCTCGCCCGAAATCGCTCCCGCCCACTATTTGGGGAGAAGCAAAGTTACTCTACTATCCCCGACCCTCAGTACACAGACCCAAGACGAGAAGCCTATAGGAAAGGGTAGAACTATAACTCCCCCTCACATTTTAGACAAATGC
>NC_041380.1:323210963-323226131 GCF_002162155.2 Triticum dicoccoides | reverse complement strand
ACCTCGTGGGCGCCAAATCACCTTCTCCCCGGGAAGCTCCCTTCTCCCGAGACGCGAAACCTCAGCCCCACCTCCATGGCGCCCCCCACTGCACCAATTTCACAGCCGCCCTCCTCCCTAATGCCGGAGACGCTGTCCATTTGCCGTCGTGCACTGGGCTATGTGCTTCTTACTCCGTGCTGCTAGTGCTGCCTCGACGACGGCCGCTTGAACCGTACCGGATCTGATTCATCCCCACTGTTATTCACGGCGCCGGAGCGGCTCCAGCTTCGGATCCGTCCAGAGTCCTAGCGCTACTTCGACGTAGCAGTAGACCATCGCGACATCGCTCTTTCCCTGCCACCGGTCGCCACCGCAACCGCGCCGGCCTCACTGACTCGGCAGCTGGACCTGCCTACTTCACCATGCCGCTAGATAAGTCGCACCCTCATCTCAAATCACTTCATTTAGGCATCAGTTGTCTGAATTTTTATTCTGGGCCAATCGATTTGCAATGGGAAGCAGCACCCCTCGAGGCGGCAGAGCTCCTAGGCTGCCGGTTGGCTGGTGTCTAACGTAAGGGTGCGGGGCTGCAAGTTCGTCGTGGAAGCAGCGCTTAGATGGCTATCTTTTAGAGTTGCGTGGGTTGAAGGTACTGCCGCCGTCGGATCTGGATGACGGGGAGTCTTTGTGGATTGGCCCGAGAGCGGCGCAACCACGGCAGTGCGGTGGGGCGGGGAGCGGGGTTTTGGCCGGGGCCACGGACGGCGGAGGCAGGCTGCTCTGCCGTTGGTCGCTGGCTCTTCGGGGAAGATTCCAAACAGTGTCAGCCCGGAGGCACAAGACGGCCAGCCATCCGGCGTAGATTGGACAGTACCAAAATAAAATAAAATCGTGTGACCCCAATTTAGTCTTCAGTCAACAGACGTGTGACCACTCTCGTACCTTGCTGTTGATCTCTTAGTGTATTTCTTCAGATCAAAGAGATATGTCATTCTTAACATTATGTGTTATCTGCATATTCAGACACATCGTCTTTCGACTCACCGCAGCTGCTCCAACAAGGGGAGCATACACCAGAAGGGAGCTATAGTCCCCACTCAACAGTTTCCTGCATCGAATGCGCGTGCCCGACATGCACAACCATAACAACTGCAGGGCCATCGACAAGTCAGCACATGATGCTCACTCCTATGGATGGCAGCCAGATAGGTTGTACCCTCATCTTGTGTGGAACATTTATGGCTTTGTTATTCATCTAAGCATGGAAAATAGATCATCACATTTCACTGTATATTCATGCTGATCTCTTACGGGTCTTGTTCAGGAGTTAACGTTGTTCCATAGTTCAGCTAAGATACTTGTTCTTTAGGTAACACATTTCCATAGTTATCATCCATCAGCCAATGCTATCCCACTGGCTGGTGATTATAGTATTATACCACTTCTAGTATTTCCTATGTTCTTTAATACTTTTGTGTGCCATCTAGTTAATGACGAGTACAAACGATACATATTCTGTAGCTTTCATCTGTGTTCTCCCTTTAATTTATGAGACCTGTTGCTGCTAGTTAACCCCAGTCCTACTATTTATGTCGTCTCCTATAGGCACTCATTTCATAAATCTAACTACTAGTTGTCTTCCATGCATGTCAGGTATAATTGCACACACTGATATATCCACAAAAACCTTATGGAGCAATGTAAAGGCCAATAAACTTGATGTCAATGATACCCAATATGATGGAACATGTAAAGGAAATTCTTCAGAAGACTTGCAGAAAGATGATGAATCCTCTTCACCCCACAAGGTCCTTGCTCTAACTTGGCCTGTGATATGGGTACAACATGCATATAATGTCCTAGAGTGTATCTACTCTATTGCAATGCCATGTGCTTAGCATGCTGATCATGCATGTAAATATGTCATGCCTTCCTGTTTTTCAGTACCTATTCCATTCATGATAACATGTTTTCAAATTCAAGTATTGTCATTCTACTCTATCGCAATGCCATCTGCTTAATTTGGACATCATGCTTCTGAATATCTTATGCATTGTTATTCATTAGTATGTACTTCATTTGTCTACCATACCATGTTTTTTACATTGAAGTGTTGTTCTAGTGCTCTGTTGCAATGCCATCTTATTTTCCCAATCATACACGTGTATGTTGCCTTAGTTATTTCTGTACGTATTCCGCTAGCATACAGTTTTACATTCAACTAGTGTTTTTTTGCTGTGTTGTCCTGTCGTATCCCTAGCTGTTACACCATACTCCCTCTGTCCGGATTACATGTTGCCGAAATGGATAAAAAAGGATGTATCTAGAACTGAAATACGCCTAGACCCATCCATTTTTTTCCGGATGGAGGGAATACATGTCAATATGTCATGCCTTTCTATTATTCAGTACATATTCCATCTCTCTGCTGCCGCATGTTTTATAATTAAAGCACCATTCTTCTATACAAGGCATGCAAGGGGAAGACGACTATGTTAGAATCTGAAGGGTTACAAACAAGGCCTTTGCAAAAGATCCAAACGCCAGGAGATAATAAAGCAACTCCAGTTTTTATAGATACTGCTCCAGCACAGAGAAACCCAACTCCTACTGATAATAAGCAGATTCCAGTGGCCAAAGAACTAGTCCGCTCCAGTCCAACAAAAATATGTCAACTCAATTCTAAGAAGCGTGTGCGTATCCTTGTATCATGAAATTTTATAGTATGCTGATCATATTTTCTACATGTTTCTTACCCATCTCTCTTTTAGAAAATAAGCTTAACAGATAGAAGATTTTCTGCAATGGTATCGTTTATGAGGAAAGATTCTTGCAGGAATTCTCTGTGCTCCAATGTAGATGTAAGTACCTGTTGTATATCACTATATTTTTACATCAGCATGTATTTTGTTAATTGGCATGAATCCAACTGAGGGAGTCCTGGATTAGGGGGTATCCGGACAGCCGGACTATAACCTTTGGCCGTACTGTTGGACTATGAAGATACAAGATTGAAGACTTCGTCCTGTGTCCGGATGGGACTTTCCTTGGCATGGAAGGCGAGCTTGGAAATACAGATATGTAGATCTCCTCCCATTGTAACCGACTCTGTGTAACCCTAGCCCCCTCCGGTGTCTATATAAACCAGAGGGTTTAGTCCGTACAATAACAACAATCATACCATAGGCTAGCTTCTAAGGTTTAGCCTCCCTGATCTCGTGGTAGATCTACTCTTGTACTACCCATATCATCAATATTAATCAAGTAGGAGTAGGGTTTTACCTCCATCAAGAGGGCCCGAACCTGGGTAAAAACATCGTGTCCCTTGTCTCCTATTACCATCCGCCTAGACACACAGTTCGGGACCGCCTACCCGAGATCCGCCAGTTTTGACACCGACATTGGTGCTTTCATTGAGAGTTCCACTATGCCGTCGCCAGAAGGAAGGATGTCTCATCTCGTCTTTAAAGAAGGTACTACTGTTGGGGGAGCTTTGGCTGTCGGCCAAACTCTCCGGCTAGGCAGTTTCGTCATGACCGCCTGTTCGGCCGCCGCGCCGACGATGACTTCTCGGGTCATCGAAAACAGCCTCCACGTCAAATCAGCACTCGCCGAACAGATGGATCCAATGGAGCTCGCTTCTCTAAATGAGCTCTTGGATCGCATCGCCGCCCTGGGAGTCACTACAGACTATGATCGGATTGGTCTTAAACCCGATCAAAGGGAGATTAACTCTCCGCCGGTAACCGATCATATTGCAGTGGTGGAGGAACAATGCGGCGACCTCTCCTCCATTTTGAGGACCAACTATGTCCGGATTCCTGAGCTCTCCGAGCCGGATACCCGTTCGCAGGAGGAAAGCATCCAATCCCTGAACTTAGAGTCAGGCAGCGGGTCAGGATTATCGGGCAACACCCCGAAACCAGAATTTCCAAAATTGGAAACTCCTCGGCCCCTGGATCCCAGATCGGGTAAGGGTTCGGATTCTATTCCACCCACCCGCCCAAACATAAGCAATCTTTCCCACATCAGGCAAGAGCCCCAGGAAACAGTACATCACTATTGGGCCAGATTCCTCCTTGCGATGAACAAGGTTAAGGACTACCACGAGGAAGACGCAATCTTATTTTTCTGCAATAATTGCACGGACAAGGGAATCCTTAACGCCATAAATCACCGTGAGATATCACGCTTCGCTGACTTGGCGTCCATAGTACGAAAGTACTGTGCGATGGAAAGTGCCTGGAAAATTGAAACAAACTTTTGGGATAATCCGGCCCTAAATACGAACCCAGTCCAAAATAAAAGGGTGCACTAACAAAAGACACCCGAGTCAACTACCAAAAAGCAAAAACCCTCTATAGGGCATGGAACCGTACTGGAGGGATGGCTCAATGGACCCTGTAAAATTGACAGTACAGAGGGCGCCATACCAACACATATCCTTAGAGCATGTTGGATACTCCGACAGGTAGCCAAAAGTGGCGAGGATATCCTAATTCCAAAAACCACAGAGCACCATCCCAGAAATACCAGTACGGTATTAACAGTCTTCGAGACCTTCGCATCAAATAATAGGCGAAAGCGAACACTCCGCAGCCTTGCCGAAATCTACCACCACTACTAGGGAAAAGCCTAGCAGCAGCGAGGGTTTTGGGCCTCTCAGTAGCGCGGGTGCCGGCGCTACTAATAAGGCGCTACAGCTAACGTATAGCAGTAGCGCCTGTTGTCCCACGCTACTGCTATACATGAATAGCTGTAGCGCTCTTTGGGAAAGGGCGCTACTGATATTATCTGCAGCGCTGTTTGCTGGGATGCGCTACTGGTAAGGAGGCGCTACTACTAAATTTCCCCCCTCGCTACTACTAGTTTATTTATTAGTTTTTTCCTGCATATTTGTTTTGTATTTGTTTTGTATTTGAATAGGCTTTATACAATAATCTTTAGCATATCATACACATACAAATGTAATCATAGCATATACATACAATTAGTCTCATCAAATCATGTCATCATCATAATCATCATCCAACACAAAGTGGTCTCTCATCATCATCTCGAAAATAGCGATACAAGTCTCGATTACTTGCAAATACATCGTCATCCATCTAAACAATGATATACACGAGAAGAGCTATCACTTTGAGAACATGAGTTCGTATCCCTCTCTCGCATTAGCATGAACCTAAACTAACTACTGCCTGTCGCTCGGAAACCGGAAACTGGTACACCTGGGCGGCCCGACACTCCGGCCACTTGTCGTATATATACTCCTGGCGTAGCACTTCCTCACCATCTATGATCTATGCACCTACATCATCACATGAGTCGATGATATGCAACATATATAGTTGAGCACCAGAAAGAGACAGACTTGGAAAAATAGAAACAACATATCATCAGCATAAATAACAAAGTTCATCGTACCCCAAAATTCCCTAACTAGAGTGATTTTCGCTAGTCGAGGAGGAGGACGGTTTAATTACATCACAAATAAAGTTTCACCATGCATAACTCAAAGTTTTGTCATACAGAAAGTATGGACTAAACGGACACATTGTCGTATATCAACAATCACTCCAACATGTCGTTCCATCCATCCAAGTCAGGAAGATAGTCCCCGAGCCTAGTGAAAGGCTTCAGGTCGAGACGCTGAGAGGCTATCCATGTTCGGACATCTTCCCGCGACATTTGTCCTTCTCTATAGAACATCCCTGTTTTTCCGACGACCTCCTTCATGATGATTTGGGCAAGTTCGCGCTGGATGTTATAGAACTCAGCTCAAAGTCGATGATCCTCGATATCTCCTATGTCCTTTGCCCATTGCAGAATATGGGCATCGCCGGAAGAAGGTGCCATGCGAAGGTTCTGGTGATCCCGTCTGTACTCTAGCATGTGGTGTAGGACATAGAATCCATCATTAAGAGAATCGTTCGGTTGCTGGATGCAGCAGAAGTCAGTCTTATGGCCGAAGGCGACCCTGCCGCCCCTTATCTTCTTGTCCCTGACCTCTCCACCCATTGATTGGTCGTAATACATAGCACTATCGAGAATATCCTTGATGTGGGTGTAATCCTTTTTGTGAATGTTCTTCGACGAGTCCAAGTAAAGAGCGTGGGAGAATCGGGGGTAGAGGATGATGAGGACGGTGCGCCCGCCGCTGCGCAAAATAAGTCCTCAAATTAATTAGCCTCCACCATGCAAATGAATGATTGAAATCGAAGGACGAAGGATAGCAGCGTGGATGACATACACGGGATGATACTACTAAAAGCGGTTGAGGTGTTGCTTAATGGATTGCTTGCTCAAAATGCTTAGTGATATGCTCCAAAAGCCCTCAACCACTTTCTCATATCAACATATGTCCCAAACCAAAAGTCAAACTCGGCCCCACCGATTATATCTATCCGGTGCCACCGAGTTCATTTTACATAGCCACTGCCAGAAACCCTAGTCACTTCGGTCTCACCGATAGGGATCTCAGTCTCACCGAGATGGGATTGCAAACTCTCGGTTGCCCTTCTAATGTTTTGCTCTAACCGAGATGAGCGATCGGTCCCACCAAGTTCGCAATGCAAACTCTCTGTTTACCTTTCGTAACATTTTGGACTTACCGAAATGAGCAATTCGGTCCCACCGAGTTTGCCTCACCAACTCTCTGTTTGCCTATTACAGAAATCGGTCCTACCGAGTTTGTGTGATCGGTCTCACCGAGGTGATGTTATGCCCTTACCCTAATGAAATCAATCCCACCGAGTTGACATGTCGGTCACATCGAAAATCCTAACGTTCACATTTTGAACTAAATCGGTCCAACCGAGTTTCATGATTCGGTCCCACCAAGTTTAGTAAATTGTGTGTAACGGTTAGATTTTGTGTGGAGGCTATATATACCCCTCCACCCACTCTTCAATCGTGGAGAGAGCCATTAGAACATGCCTACACTTCTAGCATACATTTTCTGAGAGAGAACCACCTACTCATGTGTTGAGACCAAGATATTCCATTCCAACCACAAGAATCTTGATCTCTAGCCTTCCCCAAGTTGCTTTCCACTCAAATCATCTTTCCACCAAATCCAAATCTGTGAGAGAGAGTTGAGTGTTGGGGAGACTATCATTTCTAGCACAAGAGCAAGGAGTTCATCATCAACACACGATCTATTACCTTTTGGAGAGTGGTGTCTCCTAGATTGGTTAGGTGTCACTTGGGAACCTCCAACAAGATTGTGGAGTTGAACCAAGGAGTTTGTATGGGCAAGGAGATCGCCTACTTCGTGAAGATCTACCCTAGTGAGGCAAGTCCTTCGTGGGCGATGGACATGGTGGGATAGACAAGGTTGCTTCTTCGTGGACCGTTCGTGGGTGGAGCCCTCCGTGGACTCGCACAGCCATTACCCTTCATGGGTTGAAGTCTCCATCAACGTGGATGTACGATAGCACCACCTATCAGAACCACGCCTAGAATCTCCGTGTCTACATTGTGTTTGCTCCCTCCAAATTCCTCCCTTTACCTTCATATGCAAATGTTTTACATTCTGTTACTATACTCTTAGACTTGTATGTGTAGGTTGATTGCTTGACTTGTTCTAAGTTGCTAAATTCTGCCAAGACTTAAAATTGGGAAAATGATAGATTTTTATTTGGTCAAGTAGTCTAATCACCCCCCTCTAGACATACTTTCGATCCTACAGATGTGCAAAAGAAAAAAGATGTGGACAATGATATTGTGAAATTAAAATTATTTCCTCTCTCTTTGCGTGATCGTGCGAAAATTTGGTTTTCATCTTTGCCCCGAAATAGTATTTATTCTTGGGATAAGTGTAAAGATGCTTTTATTAATAAGTATTTTCCTCCCGCGAAAATTATTTCCCCTGGGAACTAAATTATGAATTTCAAGCAACTTGAGCATGAACATGTTGCGCAATCCTGGGAAAGAATTAAATTAATGCTAAGAAATTGTCCTGCTCATGGTTTAAATCTATGGATGATTATACAAAAAATATATGTGAGACTGAATTTTGTTTCTAGAAATCTTTTAGATTCCGTCGCGGGTGGTACATTTATGGAAATTACTTTGGGTGAAGCAACTAAATTGCGGGATTATTCACAATGGCATACTGAAAAAGCACCTACTAGTAAAAAGATTAATTATGTTGAAGAAATTAGTACTTTGAGTGAAAAAGTTGATGCACTTATGAAATTGGTTGCTAGTAAAAATGCTCCTAATGATCTTAATGATGTGTCTTTGTTTACTTTGATTGAGAAAAATAATGATCCCGTAGATGTGAATTTTATCTCACGAAACAATTTTAATAACAGTGCTTATATGGGTAATTTTAATCCTAGGCCATTTCCTGGAAATTCCTCCAATAATTATGGCAATTCCTATGGTAATTCTTATAATAATAATAATAATAATAATAATAATAATAATAATAATAATAATAATAATAATAATAATAATAATAGGATGCCCTATGATCTTGAGAGTAATATTAAAGAATTTATCAATGCTCAAAAAGTTTTCAACACTATGATAGAAGAAAAGTTGAATAAGATTGATGATATGTCTAGGAGCATTGATAGAATTACCCATGATGTAGAAAATCTCAAGATTAAAATTTTCCACCAAATGTTGATGTTAATGAATCAATTAAAGCTTTATATGTTTCCATGGATGAAAGTAAGAAAAGAACCGCTATGCTAATATCTAAAAGAGAACTTTTAGAAAAAGCGTTTTCACCCGATTGCTTTCATAGTAATGATGAAGATGTTAAGACGATTAGTGTTTCTCCTATTGATTCCTTGTTTAGTAATATTAAAATTGATGATAAGGGGTCTGAAGAAGAATCAACTTTAGCTAGAAGGCGTACCCATAGTTCGGAGGGTGAAAATCTTGTTGAAAAAATTGATAAAAGTGGGTTTGGAGAGGTAAAAACTTCTACTAGTGACGTACCCACTCTTTTGGATTACAAAGACTTTAATTATGATAGTTGTTCTTTGATTGAATGCATTTGTTTGTTGCAATCCATGCTAAATTCACCCAATGCTTATGAACAAAATAAAGCTTTTACTACACATATTGTAGAAGCAATGATGAAAGCTTTAGAGGAAAAGCTAGAATTAGAAATTTCAATTCCAACAAAATTATATGATGAATGGGAACCCGCCATTAAAGTCAAGATAAAAAATTATGAGTATGATGTTTTATGTGATCTGGGTGCTACTATTTCCACAATTCCGAAATCTCTATGTGATGTGCTAGGTTTTACCAAGTTAGAAGAATGTTCTCTTAATTTGCACTTGGCGGATTCTACAATTAAAAAACCTTTGGAAAGAATTAATGATGTTCTTATTCTTGCAAATAGGAATTATGTGCCCGTAGATTTTATTGTGCTTGCTATTGATTACAATCCGTCTTGTCCCACAATACTTGGTAGACCATTTTTATAAACTATAGGTGCCGTGATTGATATGAAAGAAGGGAACAATTGATTTTAGTTTCCATTGAGAAAGGGTATGGAACACTTCCCTAGAACTAGAATTAAGCCATCATATGAGTCAATCAAGAAGGAAACCAATGGAGCAAAAACTAAAGATGGCAATACTTGAATCTATGCATTATGCCAAGCTAGGGGCATAAAACAATAGCGCCTTTTGGGAGGCAACCCAACGAATAAAATATGTTTTCACTTTTTATCTCTGTTCTTATGTGTTTGCACAATTATGCTTCTGTTATGATTGTGTTTCAAATGTTTTAATTAGTTTTTGTGCCAAGTAATGCCTTTAGGATGGTTTGGGTGATAGTTGATTTGATCCTGTTGGAAAACAGAAACTTTTACGTGTAGTAGCAGAATTTTTAAAAATCAATGAAGCTACGAAAAATTCTGATTTTTTACACTATATTGATATACAAATTGCCTACGTTGTAACAGTGTTTCAGAAATTTTGGAGTTACATAAGTATGCTTTAAGTACAGATTGCTACGGATTGTTCTATTTTTTGATAGATTCTGTTTTCGTTGCATTGTGTGCTTATTTTGATGAATCTATGGATTGTATTGGCAGTATAAGCCATGGTAAAGTTAGAATACAGTAGGTATAACGGAATGTGTATGATGAAAAATTTGAAATGAGCTCCTACGATGCCCCTGGCAACGCGGCACCCGCGGCCCCGCGGCTGCTTGCCCCGCCGCCGGCGTCCTCTTCCGCGACCCCCAAGACATCCGCCCCCCCCCCGGCCTCCCTGTCCTCCGCTGACACCTCCTCCCCTGCGCCCTCCTCGTCACCGCCGGCGCTCCGGTGGGCCGATTTGGCGGAGTCCGACGACATGGATGCTGGTCGTGCGGTGGTTTGCCGGGATCCCCCGCCTCGGGCTGTCGGGTCCCGGCTGGTGCCCTCGCCCCTACCACGTTCCGGTCACCCTGGTGCCCCCGCCCGCGCGCCTCTCTCCTCTGTCCCCTCGCTGCTGACGCCCCGAAAAGCCGCCGCCTTGGCTCACCGGACCGCTCGCCGCCGCCGTGTCTCGGCGTGGGGTGTCGCGGGGCAGTCCGACTAGGGGCTGGCTGGCACGTCTTGGCGCGTCGCGGTGAATGCCCCCCTAGCCACCGCGCCTCGGGCATCTCACTGCCAGGCTGTGTTCCCGCCAGCTATTTATCCGGTCCTTCGTGGCACATCTCCGTTCCTCCCATTCATTGCTTCCTTTGGGACCTCCGCGTTGTGCTTGTCCCCCTCTCACGCTCCCAGTTGGGCTTGGCCCGCTCCCCCGGTGGCACCGGCGTCGGCCGCGACAGGGACGGCGGCGGCAGAGGAAACCCTCGCCCCGACCTCCCTGCCTCGTGGCCTGGGCCGTTCTGCCCTGGACTGGAGGCTTCCTGGGCCGATCCCGGTTCGGGCATCCACCTCGATCTTGGGCCTCCCTCCGGGATCCTGTGATGGGCCGGCCCAGGTCGGTCGCCAGGCCATTTGGCTCCCCACTGGCCTGCCTCATCCCCCATCCTCGCTCTCCCCTCCCCCGACAGAAATCCTACAGCGTGCTCCGCCCCGCTCCCCGCCGCCGCCTCTCTCCCCATCCCCGCCCTGCTCCCTCCCTGCCGGCTCCCATGCCACCCTCGTGGGGGGGACGATGCCCCCGGCCTAAGCGGCGGGCCGAAGACCACCGTGCTGCTCCCCGCCTGTCGGTGTCAAAACCGGCGGATCTCGGGTAGGGGGTCCCGAACTGTGCGTCTAGGCCGGATGGTAATAGGAGGCAAGGGACACGAAGTTTTACCCAGGTTCGGGCCCTCTCAATGGAGGTAAAACCCTACGTCCTGCTTGATTAATATTGATGATATGGGTAGTACAAGAGTAGATCTACCACGAGATCGGAGAGGCTAAACCCTAGAAGCTAGCCTATGGTATGATTGTTGTTGTGTATCTTCTCCTACGGACTAAAACCCTCGGTTTATATAGACATCGGAGAGGGTTAGGGTTACACAAAGTCGGTTACAATGGTAGGAGATCTGCATATCTGTATCGCCAAGCTTGCCTTCCACGCCAAGGAAAGTCCCTTCCGGACACGGGACGAAGTCTTCAATCTTGTATCTTCATAGTCCAGGAGTCCGGCCGAAGGTATAGTCCGGCCATCCGGACACCCCCTAATCCAGGACTCCCTCACCGCCCCTCCCCCGATTCTTCCCGCCATGAGGAAGAGCTCCACCGCCAGCTTTCTTCTCGGGATTCTCGGTGTTCCCCTCCCCGCTCCGACCGCCGCTCGGCCCCATGCACCGACCACTGCTCCCCGCCGCGCCATTCTCCGGCCAGGGCTGATCGCCGGGACCGCTCCCGGTCCTACTCGCCCGTGCCCGCGCTGGAGTGGAGGTCTCAGCGCCGCCGCTCCCCGTCCCCTCCCCGGCGCCGGGACGGTGGCCGCTCGCCTGCCCGCGGTGGCCGCTCCCGCTCCCCGATCCTCGACCGTCCCCCTACCGCCTCCTCCGAGGCCCGCCGGTACCAGCCTCCCTGCTCCGCCCCTAGCTTTCCCCCGGGCGCCGCCGGGGCCGGCCGCGGCAAGGCCGGTCCTAAGCGGGAGAAGAAGCGGGGGCTCGGCCATGGCAATGTGTAACGCCCTCGATGCGGCTATATCTACCACGTGTCGAAGCACGACTTAGAGGCATAACCGCATTGAAAGCAATGTCGCAAGTGAGGTAATCTTCACACAACCCATGTAATACATAAGGGAAAAAGATACATAGTTGGCTTACAATCGCCACTTCACACAATACATGAATAAAGCATTACATCAACCAGATACAATCAAGGTCCGACTACGGAACCAAAATGAAAGAAGACTACCCCAAATGCTACACAGATCCCCGATCGACCCCAACTGAGCTCCACTACTGATCAACTAGAAACGAAACAACACAAAGGACAAGATCTTCATCGAGCTCCACCTTGAGCTTGGTTGCATCATCTGCACGGTTCAACGGCACCTGCAAGCTGGTTTTGGAAGTATTTGTGAGTCACGGGGACTCAGCAATCTCACATCCTCGCGATCAAGACTATTTAAGCTTAAGGGTAAGGTAAAGGTATGAGGTGGAGCTGCAGCAAGCGACTAGCATATATGGTGGCTGACCTATTCGCAAATGAGAGCGAGAAGAGAAGGCAAAGCACGGTCGAGAAACAATGATCAAGAAGTGATCCTAGAACAACCTACATCAAACATAACTCCAACACCGTGTTCACTTCCCGGACTCCACCAAGAAGAGACCATCACGGTTACACACGCGGTTGATGTATTTTAATTAAGATCAACTTTAGGTTTTCTACAACCGGACATTAACAAATTCCCATCCACCCATAACCGCGGGCACGGCTTTCGAAAGTTCAAATCCCTGCAGGGGTGTCCCAACTAAGCCCATCACAAGCTCTCACGGTCAACAAAGGATATTCCTTCTCCCAAGACAATCCAATCAGGCTCGGCATCCAAGTTACAAGACATCCTCGACAATGGTAAAACAAGTCCAGCAACACCGCCCGAATGTGCCGACAAATCCCGATAGGAGCTGCACATATCTCGTTCCCAGGGCACACTCATATGAGACATCCTACGAGTAAAACCAACCCTCAAGTTGCCCCGAGGTGGTCCCGCAGTCTACTCGGTCGGACCAACACTCAGAGGAGCACTGGCCCCGGGGGGGTTAAAATAAAGATGACCCTTGGGCAGGCCTAGCCAAGGGAAAGAAAAGGCTAGGTGGCGAATGGTAAAACCAATGTTGGGCATTGCTAGAGGAGTTTTATTCAAGGCGAACTATCAAGGGGTTCCCATTATAACCCAACCACGTAAGGAACGCAAAATCTGGGAACATAACACCGATATGACGAAAACTAGGGCGGCAAGAGTGGAACAAAACACCAGGCATAAGGCCGAGCCTTCCACCCTTTACCAAGTATATAGATGCATTAATTAGATAAGAGATATTGTGATATCCCAACAATTAAACATGTTCCAACAAGGAACAACATCTCCAAGTTCCAACAAGGAACAAACTTCAATCTTCACCTGCAACTAACAACGCTATAAGAAGGGCTGAGCAAAGCGGTAACATAGCCAAACAACGGTTTGCTAGGACAAGGTGGGTTAGAGGCTTGGTTTAAAAACATGGGAGGCATGAAAAGCAAGTGGTAGATATCGCAGCATAGGCATAACAAAAGAGCGAGCAACTAGCAAGCAAAGATAGAAGTGATTTCGAGGGTATGGTCATCTTGCCTGAAATCCCGCAAAGAAGAAGAACGAGTCCATGAGGAAGACAAACGGACGTAGACGAACGGGTCCTCACAAACGCGACGTTATCGGAACCAACCCGAAGAAGCAACACCGGAAAGAAGCACACAACATGGTGAACAACCATCACATAATCATGGCATGATGCACAATCAAGTATGATGCATCTCCGGTTTAATGAAGCATGGCGTGGCAAAGTGCATAAGCAACCCTACAAATTAAGTGGAGCACAATATGCAACTCCGTTACATATTGACGAAACACCACGTGACTTATTTAGTTCGATCTTGTTTATTTACCCAACAATATTAAATGTTCTTAAACATGGCAAGAGGGTGAAGCAAATGAAAACTACCTATCTAGGCAAGTTTAAATGAGGCCGGAAACAACGAACGACAATTCCGGTAAATCCCCATATGCATATATTTAGTTTGGTACTGTTCTACCCTAAACCATATTTTATAGTTGTCAAACATGCAAAGTAGGGCTACCATGTTAAACTATGCATTTTTCTACCCCATTTACATATAAAGATTATTTAAAACCGAGCTACGGTTATTTAGTTATGAATTAAATCATTTTAGCAAGTTATTTAAGAAAATTTAAACAAACAACATTTTAAAAAATTTAAACATGCATGAAAGTTGAATATTATTAAACTAGACAAAATTCTAGGCATATTACATATATAAGTTGTTTTAAACCGATGCACGGTTGTGGAGATATTAAATGCATGAAGTGCAAGGGGCTTTCTGTAAAACTGGACGGCTCTGGATAAATAGATAAATCGCACAATGGAAAAAAACATCAATGGGCCGAAATCTGCTGGCCCAACCAGAGAGAAAAAAACCAACAGGAGGGGCGCTGGAGGGGCATCTCACCCATGGCCCGGTTCAGTGGACAAGCTGGCAGGCCGCGAGCTGGGCCGAGGCGAGGCCCACCTAGCGCACGCTAGGGAGCGGTACGGTGCTGCCCACCTCGTTCGACAGAGAAACAAAGAGCGGAAGGATCAGAGAAAGGGCGAAGCAGGGGAGTCGGCAGGCGATGCAGGCGACCTCCGGCGAGGGACTTGGGTGGCGGGGAGGAGTCCCGCTGGCTCCGGCGAGCTGCAGGTCGGCGGCGGCGCGACGGACGGCAGGGGAGCGTGGTCCAGCGCGAGGAAGCACACGGAGGCGACCATGGACGGGCGGAGGCGCACGGGGAAGAAGACTGACGAGGTCCCATACGGGCGGCTTCACGGATCCATCGGGGACGAACAGGTGACGGCGCGCACAGCTGGACGACGGCAGGGCTCCGGTGAAGAGATGAAGCAGGGAGGTCGCGGAGGTGAGGATCCACGGCGGCTGCGAGCTTGCCGGCGGGGACGAGCGCAACTCCTCGGGGCTTTCCTGCGAGACGAGACAGAGCCGAGAGAGGGATTTGA
>NC_041380.1:323204914-323210432 GCF_002162155.2 Triticum dicoccoides | reverse complement strand
CATGGGCGTCGGCTCCCGGAAGGGCGATGGAGTTCGTCGTCGGACGGCAAGGCGAGGAGGGGGCCAGGGACAAGGCATGGCTCGGGCAGGGAATGATGGGGGCGCGAGGAGATCGAGGGGAGTTTCTGGTTGGGGGATTTGGATCGAGGGGGAGATCCCGGGGGAAAAGCGAGAGAGTGGCGGCGGCACTAGGTAGGATCCCTAGAAATTAGGGATTTGTCTCGGTTTAGACTAGTATAAATAGTGGGTAGGTTAGGCTAGGGTCTAATCCGTCCCTCCGATCATAATCGGACGGTCGGGAAAAAATAGGCTAGGGAGCCCAAATAGTAAAACGGTGATATTTTGTAGACGTTTGGGGATGATCCAGATCCAACAGTGACGACAGTCCGGGTTGGGCTCAGGACAACTTTCAGACGCGCGTGAGGGGCCGATGCACTGATGCAAAAGGGGGGCATCAGGAGAGGTTGGTTGGAACTTGTGGGCTGTGCAGAACGGCTCGAGCTGAGAGAAGAGAGAGAGAGGCCCGACGACTGTTTTCGGAGACCGAAAATGTTCGACGTTTGACCGGTTATACTGCCGCTATAGTTATCCGTTGGGGCATCAAACGATCTCCGAATGCGATGAAACTTGACAGGCGGTCTATCTACACTATAATAAGACCACACGTCAACTCTCATCCCATTCCGAGAACATTTTCCAGCCACTTATAAAATAATATTTCGGACGTGCCGCGGGAGCGTGCAAGTGTGTCTCGGCTCAGAACGGACCACGGAAAGAAGGGGGGACCCGGACGGATGCAAGTTTTAAAAACATGATGATGCAATGCACATGATGACATGATGAAATGCAACACGCAAGCAAATGACATGGCGACGATAGCGAATAACTGGAAGAAACCTAGCACATCGGTCTCGGGGCGTCACAACACTCCACCACTATGAGAGGATCTCGTCCCGAGATCTAGAATGGCATCGGAGGGAAAGCGGAAGAGAAAGAGAAGAGGTAAAACTAAGTTGCTTCTTTGACAAACGAGTGAGACCAAAGAACCTTGAAAAGGTTGAGCAAAATGAATGAAAGAAAGCAATGGAGAAGAACAAAGTTGAAAACACTTCGTTAGTAAGGAGGAACAAGGAAGAACAACTTCAAACAGCACTCCGGTTGGAAAGATATGCAAGGCTTGATAAAATGAAAGAACTTGAGCAGCGGGCACACACTCCGGTTAAATGGATAAACATGAAAAGAACAAGGTCTTAGACAAAACGAGATGACGGTTGAAAGAACAACATCGCAATGCCTCGGAACAAAAGAATACAAGATAGATAATTGAAATAGGAGAATTGAGAAGAAAATGCCAACTTCTGCCCCCAAAAGAGCTTGAGAAGGCATCCTTAGGAGATGGGTCGAATGGAGTTGTTGGAACACCAACAACGAAAAGGATAAACTTGATATGGTCTTATGGAATGCATCTCAAATTTTGAGGTGACCACCTGCCACTCACGGGAAAAAAGAATTGGATTGATAAGAACAAGGGGACGAGAAACTTATTTCACCGGGAGGATAAATGAAGGACCTGGATCATTTATAAGCACCATAAAAGTAACAATCCTTAGGGAAAGCTTTAGGTGAAATATAACCCAAGATAACTCCAAAGAAGAGATTGATGGTTTTAAAATATCTCATCATTGACAACACGTGAATCATGAAACATGAACTCAAATTATCAAGAATGGCATAGCACCACCTCAAATGATACGGTAGAAAGAATTGCACTTCGGAATGCAAGATGAAGAATGCTTGAACTCCTCTGAAAAGAATGTTGATGAACACTTCGAGATGGAAATAAATTCTTTATGAACCATCATGTAAAACATCCATGAAGAACTCCGGTAATAAAAGGATGATTAAACGAAAGGAAAACGAAGTTGAAAACCCAAGGTGAAGCCTTGCGATGATTTAAATGGAGCTTCATGACGATATAATTGAGAGAGCTTGGAACTCCGGGAAAAGAAAAGATGAATAATTGAGATCAGGAATTTGACGAGCCTCCGGAATAGGGAATTGAGTTTACTAGATGAAACAAGAATAAAAATTACATTATGCTTATCCTTCACCAATTAAATTGATGACAAGCAACGGAATTGGCAGACTACTTATTCTCGTAGCAAGGATTAAGAGAGATATAACATAAACTTGGGAAGGTCTTCAACGAACCACCGGTAGGATTGGAACATCGAATAAATTGATACGATAACAAAGGAAGAGAAATCTTGAATGAACCACCGTAAGAATTTGAAATGAATGAAGAAAAGATAAAGATACACCGGGTAAAATTTTCAAATGAACGAAGATGCTTGAGAGAAAATTAGATACAACTGAAACAAAGAGATCAGGCGCTGATTAAAGAATATTGAATGATGCACCGGTGAGATTTGGGGAACGAGAGCTGAAAGCCGAGAATGAACAAGTCTTCTAAAATGATGGGTTCCGGATAATCGAACTAAAAATACCCTTGAATATCTCCTGATGGGTGAAAAGGATTCTCACAATCGAAAATAATTATGAGAGGATGGCAACAAGCTATCACCATGAATCTTGAAGAGAATGGAGCAAGATTAAAGAGAAACTCTTCTTAGATCTTCAAATATCTGAGAATGACGATGAGAAACACCACCAAATTATTTAGACACTCCGGAAGAATCAAAAGCGAAGAGGTTGAGCCAACGATGAAAAGAATTTGAAAGATCTTGGAGAAAAACATAAGACTGATGATAATTCCTTCTTACGTCAAACTTCGAAAAGAATTTAGGATAGCTCCGGGAAAATTAGGAGAGTCAGGTAAGATCCTCGGAAAATACCTGTGGGTTAGGGCCCACTCAAAACAAACACTATAGAATGATTTAAAAGAGAGAATGCACTGGTTGAGTTAAATGACTTGAATGAGGGAACATCCTCGAAATAGCTTGAACGGATTAAGAGTAGAAGCACGAATCTTCTGAGATATCTTCATCACTTCGGAACAAAAGAATAGCGAGAGGTGAATGATTAAGAGGTGCACCAGCAAGAGAAAAACATTTGCAACGAGGAAAAATGATATGATCAACAAAGCTTGACTTGGTTCCATCGGAGAAGAAAAAGAACGAATAATGATGAACTAGAAGCTCCATTAGAATCTTCATGAGAAACACCAGGTAAGAACATTGAAAGGAAAGAAAGAAGAGACTTCACATCAATAAAATGATACTTGATTGAGATATATGAGTCCTCGCAGAAAAACAAAGGGAGGGAGGGCGGGAAAAAACAAAGGCAACTAGGAGACGGATGAAACAAACACCGTTGAGAAGAACTGATACTAGATCTTGCGGATGTTGAAATGATCGGATCCAGTTGAAGAGAAACACACCAGTGAAAAGGATTGGCATGACAATCTCGATTATCAAGAAGGATTGGTATTCACATAGAAATATGAGAACACCACTTAGGAAAAGTATGGAATCAACTCTTGGCATTGAAGCAACTCGAATACCACAACTCAAAACAAAACAAAGGATTGGCTTGCGGAATAAGCCGGAACAAACATATGATAGAGATTTCGTCCGAAGTTTTTGTGGTGGGGCCTACACGGGCTCAATTGTACAACACCATCATGTACAAGGCAGTGCACATGACATACGAAGCGTCCCCGAGTCGGCATAGCCAAGGACTCTTTAAGACACAACGAGACCACTGTAAAACCAACCGTGGATAGGCGGACCACTAGACGTCGAACCCCAATTTCATATCATATATCCGTCGGAAAGATATCCTAAGAGCTACTTGAATTCCCACTTATAAACTCCCGAAATTTTCCCGGTTATGCAATCAGGTGTTGGGGATATAGGGGAAGCATAATATCTCACCCAAACTAGCAAATCCTACATCCAGCTGTATCCATCCTTCAACACATAATGAAGAAACCTTCGGGAATCGTTTACCTCAACCTTCGAAAAGCATCCGTTATACGAGTTATGGCAATAGTCCTGAACTCCCGCCCCAGTACTGGGTGGCGTCGAGGTTATCTCACCAACGACTGCATAAAAGAGATTTTCAATGTCGGCGAAACTAAACTCAGGTATTCCAGAACTGCAACGATAAAATTGTGACGACAACACCTCAGAGCTCAACTCCCTAGGACACTGCCACAACCCCTAAATGTCAGGAGGCACCAAGAACAATGTTCTCGTCACAAAACCATCGGAACGATTCCAAGATACCAGCGTGATCCTAAATTTTTTTAGTGAAATTTGAGAAGAGAAGAGTCAAAACTCTACGTCAGGAGGCCTCACCAGAGCGATGAAGGGACTGGGAAGTAAAAAGAATTCCTAACTCTCTGATATATAATTCCTAAATGACATAAAACATTTTTCTAGACTCAACAACGCTAACGATTCGATCAAGTAGGGGGCTCCTAAGGTCGGGGAAGGCTCTGATTACCAACTTGTGACGCCCTCGATGCGGCTATATCTCCCACGTGTTGAAGCACGACTTAGAGGCATAACCGCATTGAAAGCAATGTGGCAAGTTAGATAATCTTCACACAACCCATGTAATACATAAGGGAAAAAGATACATTGTTGGCTTACAATCGCCACTTCACACAATACATGAAAAAAGCATTACATCAACCAGATACAATCAAGGTCCGACTACGAAACCAAAATGAAAGAAGACTACCCCAAATGCTACACAGATCCCCGATCGACCCCAACTGGGCTCCACTACTGATCAACTAGAAACAAAACAACACAAAGGACAAGATCTTCATCGAGCTCCTCCTTGAGCTTGGTTGTGTCATCTGCATGGTTCAACGGCACCTGCAAGCTGGTTTTGGAAGTATCTGTGAGTCACGGGGACTCAGCAATCTCACACCCTCGCGATCAAGACTATTTAAGCTTAAGGGTAAGGTAAAGGTATGAGGTGGAGCTGCAGCAAGCGACTAGCATATATCGTGGCTAACATATTCGCAAATGACAGCGAGAAGAGAAGGCAAAGCATGGTCGAGAAACTATGATCAAGAAGTGATCCAAGAACAACCTACGTCAAACATAACTCCAACACCGTGTTCACTTCCCGGACTCCACCGAGAAGAGACCATCATAGTTACACACGCGGTTGATGTATTTTAATTAAGATCAACTTCAGGTTTTCTACAACCGGACATTAACAAATTGCCATCTGCCCATGACCGCGGGCACGACTTTCGAAAGTACAAATCCCTGCAGGGGTGTCCCAACTTAGCCCATCACAAGCTCTCACGGTCAACGAAGGATATTCCTGCTCCCAGGACAATCCGATCAGGCTCAGCATCCAGGTTAGAAGACATCCTCGACAATGGTAAAACAAGTCCAGCAACACCGCCCGAATGTGCCGACAAATCCCGATAGGAGCTACACATATCTTGTTCTCAGGGCACACTCAGATGAGACATCCTACGAGTAAAACCAACCCTCAAGTTGCCCCAAGGTGGCCCCGCAGTCTACTC
>NC_041380.1:323182020-323204588 GCF_002162155.2 Triticum dicoccoides | reverse complement strand
AGGCCTACCCAAGGGAAAGAAAAGGCTAGGTGGCGAATGGTAAAACCAATGTTGGGCATTGCTGGAGGAGTATTATTCAAGGCGAACTATCAAGGGGTTCCCATTATAACCCAACCACGTAAGGAACGCAAAATCCGGGAACATAACACCGATATGACGGAAACTAGGGCGGCAAGAGTGGAACAAAACACCAGGCATAAGGCCGAGCCTTCCACCCTTTACCAAGTATATAGATGCATTAATTAGATAAGAGATATTGTGATATCCCAACAATTGAACATGTTCCAACAAGGAACAACATCTCCAAGTTCCAACAAGGAACAAACGTCAATCTTCACCTGCAACTAACAACGCTATAAGAGGGGCTGAGCAAAGCGGTAACATAGCCAAACAACGGTTTGCTAGGACAAGGTGGGTTAGAGGCTTGGTTCAACAACATGGGAGGCATGAAAAGCAAGTGGTAGGTATCGCAGCATAGGCATAGCAAAAGAGCGAGCAACTAGCAAGCAAAGATAGAAGTGATTTTGAGGGTATGGTCATCTTGCCTGAAATCCTGCAAGGAAGAAGAACGAGTCCATGAGGAAGACAAAGGGACGTAGATGAATGGGTCCTCACAAACGCGACATTATCAGAACCAACCCGAAGAAGCAACACCGGAAAGAAGCACACAACATGGTGGACAACCATCAAATAATCATGGCATGATGCACAATCAAGTATGATGCATGTCCGGTTTAATGAAGCATGGCATGGCAAAGTGCACAAGCAACCCGACAAATTAAGTGGAGCACAATATGCAACTCCGTTGCATATTTATGAAACACCACGTGACTTATTTAGTTCGATCTTGTTTAGTTACCCAACAATATTAAATATTGTTAAACATGGCAAGAGGGTGAAGCAAATGAAAACTACCTATCTAGGCAAGTTTAAATGAGGCCGGAAACAACGAACAACAATTCCGGTAAATCCCCATATGCATATATTAGGTTTGGTACTGTTCTGCCCTAAACCATATTTTATAGTTGTTAAACATGCAAAGTAGGGCTATCATGTTAAACTATGCATTTTTCTACCCCATTTACATATAAAGATTATTTAAAACCGAGCTACGGTTATTTAGTTATGAATTAAATCATTTTAGCAAGTTATTTAAGCAAATTTAAACAAACATCATTTTAAACATTTTAAAAATCCATGAAAGTTGAATATTATTAAACTAGACAAAATTCTAGGCATATTACATATATAAGTTGTTTTAAACCGATGCACGGTTGTGGAGATATTAAATGCATGAAGTGCAAGGGGCTTTCTGTAAAACTAGACGGCTCTGGATAAATAGATAAATCGCACAAAGGAAAAAACACATCAACGGGCCGAAATCTGCTGGCCCAACCGGAGAGAAAAAACCAACAGGAGGAGCGCTGGAGGGGCAGCTCACCCATGGCCCGGTTCAGTGGACAAGCTGGCAGGCCGCGAGCTGGGCCGAGGCGAGGCCCATCTAGCGCACGCGAGGGAGCGGTACGGCGCTGCCCACCTCGTTCGACAGTGAAACAGAGAGCGGCATGATCAGAGAAAGGGAGAAGCAGGGGAGTCGTCGGGCGACGCAGGCGACCTCGGACGAGGGACTTGGGTGGCGGGGAGGAGTCCTGCTGGCTCCGGCGAGCTGCAGGTCGTCGGCGGCGCGACGGACCGCAGGGGAGCGAGGTCCAGCGCGAGGAAGCACACGGTGGCGACCATGGACGGGCGGTGGCGCACGGGGCAGAAGACTGACGAGGTCCCGTACGGGCGGCTTCGCGGATCCATCGGGGACGAACGGGTGACGGCGCGCACGGCTGGACGACGGCAGGGCTCCGGTGAAAAGATGAAGCAGGGAGGTCGTGGAGGTGAGGATCCATGGCGGCTGCGAGCTTGCCGGCGGGGACGAGCGCAACTCCTCGGGGCTTTCCTGTGAGACGAGATAGAGCCGAGAGAGGGATTTGAGAGAGAGAGAGAGAGAGAGAGAGAGAAGTAGGAGAGGAAGGGAAGATACGACACCGGGAAGGAGAGGGGCGGCGCTTATCTGATTATCGCCGGCGGGGACGGCTGACGCCATCGACGGGCTTGAGAAGAAGCAGGGAAGGCGAGGCGCGATGGAGAGAAGGTGGAGGAAGGAGAGAACATGAGCGGAGCTCATCTGCTGGTGCTGCTGCTCACGGCGGATCGGTGCGGCTGGCGAGCTCCGGCTTGAGGACGCGGCTTGGATGAAGCAGCGGCAAGCTCCATGGGCGTCGGCTCCTGGAAGGGCGACGGCGTTCGTCGTCGGACGGTGAGGCGACGAAGGGGCCAGGGACGAGGCATGGCTCGGGCAAGGAATGATGGGGGCGCGAGGAGATCGACAGGAGTTTCTGGTTGGGGGATTTGGATCGAGGGGGAGATCCCGAGGGAAAAGCGAGAGAGTGGCGGCGGCGCTAGGTAGGATCCCTAGAAATTAGGGATTTGTCTCGGTTTAGACTAGTATAAATAGCGGGTAGGTTAGGCTAGGGGCTAATTCGTCCCTTCGATCGTAATCGGACGGTCAGGAAAAAATAGGCTAGCAATAGTAAAATAGTGATATTTTGTAGACGTTTGGGGATGATCCGGATCCAACGGTGATGACAGTTCGGGTCCGGCTCGGGACATCTTTCGGACGCGCGCGAGGGGCCGATGCACTGATGCAAAAGGGGGGATCGGGAGGGGTTGGTTGGAACTTGTGGGCTGTGCAGAAGGGCTCGTGCTGAGAGAAGAGAGAGAGAGAGAGAGAGGCCCGGCGACTATTTTCGGAGACCGAAAACGTCCGACGTTTGATCGATTATACTGCCGCTATAGTTATCCGTTGGGGCATCAAACGATATCCGAATGCGATGAAACTTGACAGGCGGTCTATCTACACTATAATAAGACCACACGTCAACTCTCATCCCATTCCGAGAACATTTTCCGGCCACTTATAAAATAATATTTCCGACGTGCCACGGGGGCGTGCAAGTGTGTCTGGGCTCAGAATGGACCACGGAAAGAAGGGGGACCCGGACGGATGCAAGTTTTAAAAACATGATGATGCAATGCACATGATGACATGATGAAATGCAACACGCAAGCAAATGACATGGCAACGATAGCGAATAACTGGAAGAAACCTGGCACATCGGTCTCGGGGCGTCACACAATGGCCAGGTAGCGGCCCCGGCTCCGTCTCGCGTCTCGGCCGCATCCACCTCGACTGCCCTCTGCTCGGATGACCCCACCGCCAACCCCGTCAAGTGCTTCAATTGCGGACTTCCGGGACACTCCCATATGGCCTGCACGAGTCCCCAGTGCTGCTTCATGTGCTTAGATCCGGACCACCCCGCGGCTCTCTGTCTCGACCGCCCGGTCTCAGAGGAGCTGATGATGTATGGGCATGGGATTGAGGGCCTCGACTTCTTCCACATCGAGGTCCCGGACCTCCCGCCGCCCACCCCCTCGCTCCTGGCTATTGTTTCTGTGAAGGATCGGGTGGCCTCTCCGGAGATGATTGACGCTGAGATAAATCATCTCTACCACTGCTCCTGGGACTGGCAGGTCACCTTGCTGTCTGGGAACCAGTTCTTTGTGGTGTTCCCCAACGCGGTCAGTCACGGCTATGACACACACAGTGGCGACATCACCCTCACACTCAACAAGCTCGTGGTGGACATCTCCGTGCCGGTCCGGGACCCCCTTGCTGTGGCCATCCTGGACACGGCATGGATCCTCATCGGCGGCCTCCTCGACATCGCACGCTCTGAGAGGGTCATTAGGGACATGACCCGCATCCTTGGCAAGGTGGTCGTGGTGGACGAGCTCTCTCTCCATAAGGAGGAGGAGGTGCGGGTCAAGGTTAAGTCCCTAGACTCATCCAAGCTCTGTGCCATGATCCGGGTGTTCTTCAACGACCAGGGCTTTGACCTCCGGATCTCTCCTGAGCCGCCCAACCACATCGGCCGCCCCCACATCCGCGACGACAGCCTCTTGGGTGGCCCTGACGGTGGGGGCCAGGGGGGCGTCACAACAACCATGGCCCCCGCCACGGTCACCACTCCGGCTCCGAGGACGACAACGAGGAGTACGAGGACAGTCCCCAGCACGAGCCACCTCCCTCCTCCGCTCGGGGTGGCGCGGGGGCTGACCTCTCGCTTCAGGCCGACGACTGTGATAGGTCGGACTTGAGCCTCCAGGTCTTCCCCACCTCGTCTCCTCGCTCCCCGGATGCCCCCACCTCCAACGCCACTCCCCTCTGCGCCTGGCTCGCCATCCTGTGCTGTTTTGGCTCCCCTGGAGGGGGGGTTGACCTGTCCCCCCTCCCTCATCTCCCCGCACCGATCTGGACCGATCGGACCGGCTGGCCGCGGACCCTCCTCTTGGGGCGTCCGACCTTCTGGCTCCAGTCCTACCCTTGTCGTCGTCCCCTGCTCTCGGCATGGCGGAGGGGTGCATCCGAGACTTGCCCCTCACTCGCCCTCGCACCGACCCGGCCCCAGCCTCCCCTGAGGTGGCCACCCCCGACGTGACCCCGACCCCGACTCACCTGGTCACTGTCATTGTCAGGCCCGCCTCTCCGCCGTCTCCACCTCCGAGCTCCCTCTGCCTCGCCATCGGTGGGGAGTCGACCGTGGTGATCACCTCGGCTGCCGCTCCCCCACCTCCGCCCCGGACCGCAGCCTACTCCAGGAGGGGTTCCACCCCCTCCTCTCGACGTGGCCGGTCCGCCTCCTCCCCGATGACTGCCTCTTGCCGGAGTGCTCGGATTGACGCGCCGCGTCCCGAGGGCACCCCTACTCTGCTCATCCACGAGCGGGCTGAGCTCCGGGCTGCGGCCCGGAACCTGGAGCCAGGTACTCCTGCAGTTCCCCCTTATGTTACTTCTGCTCGTTCTATGCTCTTGAGTCGGTCCCGCTTGGCCACCTAGTGAAGGTCGCGACCAATTCTGCGATCATCTTCAGGGGGGAGGTGGCTCCCCCTTAGTCCAGATCGAGGCCATTAGAGCTCGTGATATTCTTGATGGTAGACTAGTAGAGGCTCATGCGATTCTCTCCACCACTGTCACAGCGCCGTCGACGGTGGAGGTCACTCCGGTGCTCCCCACCCCCGACGGCCGAGTGGCTTGCTCCCGTTGGCTGATGCCGACCTTCGTGGACGTACTCATTCCCGGACCGCTGCTCTTCGCGCTCAAAGCGCTTCTCGTGTCTTGGGGTCAACCAGCCCCCTGATGGACGCCTGATGCACGCCCTCTTCTGGAACATCTACGGCTTCGGCCATGATGGCCGCCGCTGCCAACTTGTTGAGTACATGCGTGAGGAGCACATTGACATTGTCGCCATCCAAGAAACCATGCGCATGGAATTCTCCCTCCCTGAACTCGATCGGCTTAGCACCCACCTCTTTGCGTGGCACTGGCTCCCTCCTAGTGGGAGCGCGGGCCACTCCGGTGGCATCCTGTTAGGTGTCAAGGATGCCACCTTCGAGATTGGGGGTATGGACCGGGGCCAGTTCTTTATTAGTATGGAACTCTTCGAGAGGGCCCTCAACTTCAAGTGGGAGGTTATTATCGTCTACGGCCCCGCGGACCATAGTAGGTCTGCCGCCTTCCTCGAGGAACTCCACTGGAAGGTTTCGGCCGCTACTCTACAGGTGGTGGTCGGGGGCATTTTAACCTCCTCAGATTCGCGGAGGACAAGAGAAACTCGCTCGTCAACTTTGGCCGCATGCAAATGTTCAACGACTGCATTGCTGACCTTGGTCTCCGCAAGATAGATAGGGTCAGCGCCAGGTTTACCTGGACCAACCGCCAGGCCTCTCCGACCAGTCCGTTCTGGACCGGGTCCTAGTCTCCCTGGAATGGGACCTCCGATGCTCCCTCGCCTCCCTCCGTGCAATCACTAGGATTGTCTCCGACCACGTCCCCCTCCTACTCTCCTCCACCGACGAGCGCCCTCCGATTCCTCCGCGATTCCGGTCTGAGACCTTCTGGCTGTCCCAGACTAGATTCGTGGCGGTTGTTGGCTCTCGTTGGGTCGAGGCGCGCGCTCACCCTCACCCTCGCCCCCCCTCGGCCATTGATTCCTAGCAATTCTGTGCCAAGCGGGGTTGGCAATTTATGAAGGGGTGGGGTGCCAACCTGGGGCGTGATCTTCCTGAAGGCAAGAAATCCTTGTTGTCCGCCATCCAGGCCCTGGACCTGTGCGCAGACGCAGTTGGCCTCTCACCTGAGGAGTGGCTCTCTAGGTACGACTTGGAAGACCAGCTCTCGGTCATTTACACCGACGAGGAGGCCTACTGGCGCCTGCGCAGGCCCCAGAAATGGGTCCTAAAAGGAGATGCGAACACGGCCTACTTCCAGGCCATAGCGAATGGTCGGCGTCGTCGCAATACCATCCCCCTCCTTTGGGATGGGGATTCTCTGCTGTAGTCCCCCAGCGACATTAGGGATCATGTCGACGGCTTTTATCAGCCCTTTTCTCTGCCCCCCCCTTGGGGAGGCTTATCTTTGGCCTTCGACTGCTGGCCCGACCGCCAGTGTGTCTCCGACATGGAGAATGCGGCCCTCACGGCTCCCTTCTCCGAGGGCGAGGACTAGGATGCCCTCCGCGGCATGAATCCTTCCTCGGCCCCTGGCCCTGATGGCCTCCCGGTGAAATTCTTCCAGACTTTCTGGAACGTGATCAAACCGGAGATCATGGCCATTTTCGACGAGTTCTATGTTGGAGCCATCAATCTCGGGCGCCTCAACTACGGGATCATCTCGTTGATCACGAAAGTTCCGGGCGCCTCGATATTCGTCAGTTCCGTCCTATCACGGTCATCAACGTGATTTTTTGGATTCTGGCCAAAGGGTACACCAATAGGGTGACCCTCCTCGCCGACCAGATTACCCACCCCAACCAGTCCGCCTTCATTAAAGGGCGGTATATCCTGCATGGGTGCTAGTTCTCCATGAAGTCCTCCATGAGGTGCGGTCTAAACACCTCAAGGGGGTTTTCTTGAAGATTGATTTCCATAAGGCCTACGACACGGTTAGTTGGCCCTTCCTTCGGGAAGTTTTGCTCCGAAAGGGCTTTGACGACCATTGGATCTCCAGAGTGATGCAGATGGTCTCTTGCGGCCGCACCGCCGTGAACATCAATGGGGAGATCGGCCCTTACTTCCCCACCTTCTGTGGGGTAAGGCAAGGCGATCCCTTCTCCCCATTCTTGTTCAATATGGCTGTAGACGCGCTTGCCGCCATATTGGATAAGGATAAAGCTGCTGGCCATATCCATGGGATCACTCCCCACCTGGCTGGCAGCTCCGGGATCTCCCTTCTCCAGTATGCCGATGACACCATCATTATGGTCGAAGGCTCGGAGTCAGATATCTCCAATCTCAAGTTCCTCCTCCTCTGCTTCCAACAAATGTCCGGCCTTAAGATTAACTTCGACAAGAGTAATGTGATGGTGTTGGGCTACTCTCTGGTCGAGTCCCTTGCCATTGCCAACCGTCTTAACTGCCGCATCGGTTCCTTCCCCACGACCTACTTGGGGACGCCCATAAGCGACTCTCGGCTCACCGTCACGGACTTGCACCCGACCGTGACCAAGCTTCAGATGCGTATCGAGCCTTGGCAGGGTAGATGGTTGTCCAAGGCTGCTCGGACCATTCTCATTAATTCATCCCTCTCCAGTCTCCTCTTGTTCCTCATGAGCTTCTACAACCTGCACGAGACTCTGCAATATGAGATCGCCAAAATCCAGTCTCGCTTTTATTGGGCATGCGACAATAATAAGCTGAAATACCATATGGTTAGCTGGCCTGACATCTGCAAGCCTCGGGAACAGGGAGGCCTCGGGATCATGTGCTCCAAGCGCATGAATATCGCCCTCCTATCCCGCTAGCTTTGGCGCATCTCGCAAGGCCAAGGCGGCCTCTGGCTTGACATCATCCGGAACAAGTATCTGCGTGGCCAGCCACTTGCCTTCTGTCAGTGATCTGGTGGCTCGCAGTTCTGGCAGTCGGTCGTCCAACTTCTCTCGGTCCTCCGCATCGGGACTTCCATCTCGGTGGGGCCCGGCTCGGCAACATTGTTATGGTTTGACAGATGGGCTGGAGACTCCCCCTTTGCCGCGCGCTTTCCCAATCTCTTCTCCATCGCAGTTGAACCCCTGATCTCAGTTGAGAGGGCCCTTATTGATCTAGGGCGCCTTGCTTTCTAGAGGCCTTTCGGCCCTCCGGAATCCGCTGCTTGGCTTGAGTTACTGGACTGTGTAGCACTTCACGAACCGTTGGTGGACGATGGCCCGGACCTGGTGAGTTGGCGGCTCGAACCTTCGGGCCAATTCTCCACCAAATCCCTTACCAGGCCAACGCACCTTCCGTCGCCACTCCCCCTGTCAACGGTGTGGTCCGTCCACCTACCCCTGAAAATTCAGATCTTCATGTGGCAGTGGATTCGCGGCCGACTCCCGTCGAGCGTTGAGGTGCGTAAGCGCAATGGCCCGGGCTCCGGCATTTGCCCGCTCTGCAACTTCCGCGAAGACTCGAATCACATCTTCTTCTCCTGCATGACCGCTCAATTCGTTTGGAGCTGCTTCCGTGAGGTGGTGGGTGGATCTTGGTGTCACACCAACTTCCCCGAACTGCACGACGAGCTCCAGTCCTCCCCTTTGACTTCTCACCACATTAGGTGGCTTGAGATTGGAGTCATCGCTTGGACCCTCTGGACGATCCGGAATAAGCTTGTGATCCAGCGTGCTCCTCTTCGATGGGCTACTGACGCTATCTTCAAAGTGTGTAGTTTCTTCCAGCTCTGGCGGCCTCTTAGCCGCCCCCAGGACCGTGACGCCATTTCTTCCTTCATCGCCGACCTCCGCTCGATGGCCGTCCGCGTGTCTCCACTGCCCCCGCCTCCACCGCAAGAACCCGACTAGTTGCTCCTTGGCTCTCCGGGTCTTTCCCTTTTGTGCTTTGGGCTTGTTGAGCTGTGCCCTCAGCAAAACCTCCGTACTTGTTTGTGTGACTTGGGTGTGTGCGTTTGAACTAGTATTTGTATGTGTGCTCTGTGGCGGTTTTCTTTATTTATAAAGCGGGGCGAAAGCCTTTCTTGGTAATGCAACAATAAAATATGACTGTGTTTGCATCAGTACTTAAAGTGGCAATTTGCTTTCTTATACTAACGGATCTCACGAAGGTTTTGTTAAGTTTTGTGTGATTTAAGTTTTCAAGTTTTGGGTGAGATCACGATGGATGAAGGAATAAGGAGTGAAAAGAGCCTAATCTTGGCGATGCCCATGGCACCCCAAGGTAATATTCAAGGAGTACCAAGAAACTAAGATTGGGGGTGCCCAGGAAGGCATTCCCTCTTTATTCTGATGACCATCGGTAATTTTACTTGGAGCTATATTTTTATTCGTCACATATCATGAGTTTTGGTTGGAGCGTCTTGTATTATATGAGTCTTTGCTTGTTTTGCTTTTTAGTTTTTCACAATCATCCTTGCTGGACACACCTATTTGAGAGAACCATAATGATGCTATGATTTGTTAGAATTTCTCTACGTGCTTCACTTAAATTTTTTGAGCTATGGAATTGCTCTAGTACTTCACTTGTATCTTTTTTAGCATGGTGGTGGTTTAATTTTTGAATAAATGATCTCATGCTTCACTTAGATTATTCTGATAGTTGGTAAATTTGAAGAAATATGCTCTCATGCTTCACTTAGATTATTTTTAGAGTTAGAAAATTATGAGGAAATATGCTCTCATGCTTCACTTAGATTATTTTGAGAGTTGAAAAGGAAATTATTTTTAAGAAATTTATGCTCTCGTGCTTCACTTAAATCTATTTGAGAGGTTGTTAGTAGCAATAGTAATATATGAATTTAGTCCCAAAGTGATAGATATTCAAGGGGGATATAATAAATACTTTCATGAAGATCATTGGATGTTATAAACTTGATTCCTTGCAATAGTTTTGAATATGGAGATAGTAATATGTGAGTCATGTTGGTGAGTAATTATGCTTTAGTAAGAATATTGGTGTTAAGGTTTGTGATCCCCTATGCAAGCACGAAAGTCAGTAGTTATGCAACGAAGTTACATCCTACTTGTGGTGCATTATTCAGTGTTAGTTATGTTTAATGCTCATTTATGATCATTTTTGTTTCTTGGTTGGTCGCTTCTCAGTCTATTTGGTAGCCTCCATTTGTACTAAGAGGGAATACTGCTTGTGCATCCAGCTCCTTAAACCCAAAGTTGTGCCAAATAAGTCCACCATACTACCTATATGCGGTATTTCCATGCCATTCCAAGTAAATTTGTATGTGCCAACTCTAATTTTCAAAATGAATTTCCTTTTTGTGTGCCCGTACCGCTCATAAAGTGACAGGGGTGGCCAATATTTTCCATTCTAGGTAGGTTATTCTCAAGATGAGTGTTTATTCACTTGTCATTGCACAAGAGTGTGGCAGGTAATAGGGATGCCCAGTCCCGAAATGAATTTTTTTACTTATGTTGTTCATAATAAATTCCTTGGAAAGTGTTGGTATGGAAGGCACCTGTGGATACGGCTAGTCATGGATTGTGAAAGAATGGTGGAAAAGTAAATAAGCTTTATTTTATGTTTGGGAACCGCCTATGATTTACCTAGCATGGAAGATATTGGGAATTCTCAGCCGTTTTCGTTGACAGGAAAAGCATACCTATCAAAACAATTCTATCTCCCAAATTAAGTTATGAGCAATGGCACCTCTACAAATCTCTGCTTCCCTCTACGAAGGGTGTTTCTATTTACTTTTATGCAATTTTTATTTTTATTGAGTCTCCATCTTCTCTTATAAAGCACCAACTAGGGAAAACTATTATCATACTTGTGCATTGAATATAGCTAATATTTGAGTGTGCTTCATGAATGGATCAATGATTGAGCATAATGGGCTAGGGATAGCTTTCTTTAGCATTGATATTTTGAAAGACATGGTTGCTTGCTGATATGCTTGAGTATTGATGTCTTCATGTCAATTATAGACTATTGCTTTGAATCTCTAAAGTCCAAATGTCCATGCTACAAATGAAAAGAATATGTGATGAACATGTTAGGCAGCACTCCACATCAAAAATTCTGTTTTTATCATTTACCTACTCGAGGACGTGCATAAATTAAGCTTGGGGATGCTGATACGTCTCCAATGTATCTATAATTTTTATTGTTCCATGTTGTTATATTATCAATCTTGGATGTTTTCTATACATTTACTAGCAACTTTATATCAATTTTTAGGACTAACTCATAGACATAGTGCTAGTGCCAATTGTTATTTTCTTGCTTGTTTCTTACTTTGCAGAATATCAATACTAAACGAAGAAGTCCAAATGCCACGAAACTTTTTGGAGATTTTTTCTATCAGGAAGACACCCAGGAAGCTTCTGGAGGGCACGAGGGGACGCTCATGGGGCCCACTAGGCACCAGGGCGTGCTAGGGGCCCCAGGCGCACCCTGGTGGGTAGTCGGGCCCACAGGCACCCCATTTACCTACCTCCGCCTCTACAAATACTCTAAAATCGCAAAAAACCTTGGGGAGTGGACGAAATACTTCTTCCACCGACGCAAGTTGCAGAACCACCAGATCCAATCTAGAGGCCTTTTCTGGCACTCTGCCGGAGGGGGCAACAATCTCGGAGGGGTTCTTCATCGTCCTTGTTGCCCCTCCGATGATGTGTGATTAGTTTACCGTAGACCTATGGGTCCATAGTTAGTACCTAGATGGCTTCCTCTCTCTTTTTCATCTTCAGTACAATGTTCTCCTTGATGTTCTTCGAGATCTATTTGATGTAACTCTTTTTTGCGGTTTGTTTGTTGGGATCTGATGAATTGTGAGTTTATGATCAGTTCTATCCATGAATATTATTTGAGTCTTTGGTGAACTCTTTTATGCATGATTGTTATAGCCTCGTATTTATTCTACGATTTATTGGTTTGGTTTGGCCAACTAGATTGATTTATCTTGCCATGGGAAGAGGTGCTTTGTGATGGGTTCGATCTTGCGGTGCTCAATCTCAGTGACAGAAAGAGACATGACACGCATGTATCGTTCCTAATAAGAGTAACAAGATGGGGTTTATTCATACATGAGTTTATCTTGTCTACATCATGTCATCATTCTTATTGCATTACTCCATTTTTCCATGAACTTAATACACTAGATGCATGCTGGATAGCGGTCGATGTGTGGAGTAATAGTAGTAGATGCAGGCAGGAGTAGGTCTACTAATCTTGGATGTGAAGCCTATATACATGATCATTGCCTTGGATATCGTCATAATTATTTGCTTTTCTATCAATTTCCCACAGTAATTTGTTTACCCATCATATGCTATTTTCTTGAGAGAAGCCTCTATTGAAAACTATGGCCGCCGGGTCTATTTCCTATCATATATTAAATCCAAAATACCTAGCTGCCATTTTGCATTCTTTATTTTATTTTCTATTTTTGTTAGGTCTATTTATCAAAACCTATACAAATTAAGCTATCTCAATATCGTTGAGGGATTAATGACCCTTCTTACACGTTGGGTTGCAAGTATTTGTTGTTTGTGTGTAGGTGTTGTTTATATAGTATTGCTTGGTTCTCCTACTGGTTTGATAACCTTGGTTTCATAACTGAGGGAAATACTTACCTTTGTTGTGCTACATCATCCTCTCCTCTTCGGGGAAATACCAACGCAGATTACAAGCAATCACCGACCCCTTTAGTTTGAGCGGCAAGTATTTAATGGCGTGGAGATCGTCTCCATTGGCCATGTGTATATGGAGTAGGAAGTCCCCGATCCATACTGCCGGGTCGGTTGTGCCATTGTACGATCCATCACCCTGTCTGTGAAGCATATAGGGTGAGTCGGACCATGGAACCGAGGAGCATCTCGTCGGATCGGGAGAGGGCCGTGATTAGGCCTGGTCTCGGGCGCGACCATTCCTGTCCATCCAGGCATCATAGTCGTCAAGCCCGGCGGGCGCGCGTCCTCTTGATCCGTAGATGGACCGAGGAGGTGCCCTGTTTACCTTAATGTGACGTCTAACATCGTGAGGATCTAGGTAATCCAAGGGGTCCTTGCTATAACGGTGTGGAGGTGGCCGATTGTTGATGTTTTCCCGCATTGTCCTGTCCCGCCCGGTCTTGGTCGTCGGCGAGCTCTTCATCAAACTTCGGCAGAAGGCGCCTGCATTGGCATGTGCCAGTCTTCCATGTCTTGCTCGACAGAGAGCACTTTGACCCACTTTTCATTCAGTGTGTCGGTGTTGGCCTGCAGTTGCTGGTGCTTGTGCTTCATGCTTCGAGCCGTCGCAATGAGGTGCCGCCGGAAGCGCTCTTGTTCGAAAGGGTCCTCGGGGATGATGTAGTCCTTGGTACCGAGGCTCTCGTCCTCCTCAGATTCCGGCATGTAGTTACCATTGGCCCCTTCAAAGAGGTCGTCGGGATCTGAGTCCTCGGGATGTCCTTTAGGTGTGCCGTTCCGCACTGGGGAAGCTTGAGGCCTCCCTCGGGGTAGTCGGCATCACCGACTGTTGCGTCGCCGTTGTCGGGGGTTGCGTTTGCCTCTAGGTTCCCCATTGTTGCCTCTCCTGCGTCTACGCTGACTTCATGGAGGGGTGATACATCTCCAACATATCTATAATTTTTTCTTGTTCCATGTTGTTATATTATTAATCTTGGATGTTTTACAATCATTTTATAGCAACTTTATATCGTTTTTTTGGACTAACCTATTGACATAGTGCCCAGTGCCAATTGCTGTTTTTTGCTTGTTTTTTACTTCACAAAATATCCCTATCAAACGGAGTCCAAATGCAGCGGAACTTTTTGGAGATTTTTTAGACCAGAAGACAACTTGGGGGCCAAGGAAGGACCAGAGGGCAGGCCCGTGGGCACAACTGATACGTCTCAGTCTTATCTACTTTTCCTAACGCTTTTGCTCTTGTTTTGGACTCTAATTTGTATGATTTGAATGAAAATAACCCGGACTAATGTTGTTTTTAGCAGAACTACTTTGGTGTTATTTTTGTGTAAAAATAAAAGTTCATGGAACGGAACGAAACTTTTTGGAGAATTATTTTGCAACAAAAAATACTGGAGCCAAGAACCACCAGAGGAGCCCCCCTTGTTGAGCACAACCCACCAGGGCGCGCCACCCCCTCCAGGCGCGCCTAGGTGGGTTGTGCCCACTTGGTGGCCCTGCAGACCCTAATTTCAACTCCTTAAATACCTATTTTTGGATAAAAAGATCCGGGAGAAAGTTTCATCGCTTTTCGCGATATGGATCCGCCATCGCCTCCTGTTCTTCATCGGGAGGCCATATCTGGAGCCCGTTCGGGGCTACAGAGAGGGGAATCTTCGGTATTCATCATCACCAACCCTCTTCATCGCCAATTCCATGTTGCTCCCCACCGGGAGTGAGTAATTCCTTTGTAGGCTCACTGGTCACTGGGGAGTTGGATGAGATTCATCATGTAATCCAGTTAGTTTTGTTAGGGCTTGATCCCTAGTTGTCCACTATGTTCTGAGATTAATGTTGTTATGACTTTGCCATGCTTAGTGCTTGTTACTAGGGCCCGAGTGCCATGATTTCATATCTGAACCATTTATGTTTTCACCATTATATCTATGTTCCAGATCCGATCTTGCAAGTCATATTCACCTATTACGTGTTATGATCCGTAAACCCCAGGGTGACAGTAATTGGGATACTTTTCGGTGATGACCGTAAAGTAGAGGAGTTCATGTATTCACTATGTGTTAATGCTTTGTTCCAGTTCTCTAGTAAAAGGAGGCCTTAATATCCCTTAGTTTCCTTATGGACCCCGCTGGCACGGGAGGGTAGGACAAAAAATGTCATGCAAGTTCTTTCCATAAGCACGTATGACTATTTATAGAATACATGCCTACATGATATTTATGAACTAGAGCTTGTTTAGTATCACCCTAGGTTATGACTATTATATGATGAATATCATCCAACAAATTCACTGATCCAATGCCTATGAATTTTCCACATATTGTTCTTGCTAAGTTACTACTGCCGTTGCTACTGTTACACTTGCTACAAAATCGTTGCTATCACCGTTACCGTTACTGCTACTGTTACCACTGCTATCAAAACTATCATATTATTGTGCTATTGATCATATTGCTACATATATTTAATCTCCAGGTGTGGTTGAATTGACAACTCAACTGCTAATACTTACAAATATTCTTTGGCTCCCCTTGTGTCGAATCTATAAATTTGGGTTGAATACTCTACCCTCAAAAATTGTTGCGATCCCCTATACTTGTGGGTTATCAAGACCTTTTTCTGGCGCCATTGCCAGGGAGCATAGCTATATTTGTTGAGTCACTTGGGATTATTATCTATTTATCATTATGAAGAATTTGAAGGATACCAAGACTAAGATTTTTCCTCTAAGACAAGGGGAGGTAAGGAACTGCCATCCAGCTGTACACTTGATTCACCTTCTATTTTGAGTAGACTTGCAACACAACCACATGCTACTAATCCTGATATGTCGCAAGTTATTGATGATGCTACTTCTGCTATGAATGCTACTCATGATGATGCCAGTACCTTGCTTAATGATAATATTCCACTAGGTGAATTTCTTGATGAACAACTTGCTAGAGCTAAAGATATTGAGAATGTTGAAACTGATGAAATTATTGAAACTGATGAAGTTCTTGAAACTGAAAATCTTGAAACACCTATTAGGCCTAGATCTCCTAAATATGAAATGCCTAAGATACTTGAAGGTTATGTTATGGATCAGGAGACATCTAGAGATTTTCTTGCTTGCAATGATAGAGAGGATCTTAAGAAATTACTTTGCAAACTAAAAGAAAAATATTTGAATGCTAGAATGAAATGTGATCCTATGTTTGCTACTTCGCCTATCGTTGTTCCTGACAAGGATTATGAATTCTCTGTCAACCCAGAGTTAATTACTTTGGTTGAATCTGATCCTTTCCATGGCTATGAAACTGAAACTGTTGTGGCACATCTTACTAAGTTAAATGATATAGCCACCCTATTTCACTACAAAAAAATACACTTCCGTGATGATATGTGTTTGTCATAGTAGGTCACGTTTTCTGTCATGCATGTACATCCATGACAAATTTATGACAGAATCAAGATAGTCATACCTGTGCTGTCGTAGAAGTGTTCCATGACATTACCAAAATTATTATCACGGAAGTGTCCACTTCCATGACGATAAATTGTGCGTCACAGAAGTGCTTTCGTCAAGGGTGACCGACACGTGGCATCCACCGTAACGGAACACCGTTAAGCTATCGGGTCCGGTTTTGGATCCGATAACTCGTTAACAGCCAGGACCAATGGGGATTTTCCATGTGTAAAATCATCATTGGCCAGAGGAAACACGTGTTGCCTCACCGTTGGGACAGATGTCATCCACTCATTGGACAGGAGGCGCCTATGATAGGTCGACACATGGCACGGCCCAACAGTGGCCCATTCCGGTGAAAAAGGCCGGCCCAGTAAAAAATAGCAGGCCGGCACATATAAGGCCTACTTGTGTCAGGGCCATTTAAGCCCATGGCCCATACGAGATGTGCCAATTCAGCCCGTCAATGGCCCATTAAAGATTTGAAACCATTGCAGCCCATCGTCAGTTCGAGCCTAAATTGTGCGTCACAGAAGTGCTTTCGTCAAGGGTGACCGACACGTGGCATCCACCGTAACGGAACATCGTTAAGCTATCCGGTCCGGTTTTGGATCCGATAACTCGTTAACAGCCAGGACCAATGGGGATTTTCCATGTGTAAAATCATCATTGGCCAGAGGAAACACGTGTTGCCTCACCGTTGGGACAGATGTCATCCACTCATTGGACAGGAGGCGCCTATGATAGGTCGACACATGGCACGACCCAACAGTGGCCCATTCCGGTGAAAAAGGCCGGCCCAGTAAAAAATAGCAGGCCGGCCCATATAAGGCCTACTTGTGTCAGGTCCATTTAAGCCCATGGCCCATACGAGATGTGCCAATTCAGCCCGTCAATGGCCCGTTAAAGATTTGAAACCATTGCAGCCCATTGTCAGTTCGAGCCTGTTAACAGCCTACTATATATCGGCCCGATTAGATTTCGGCCTGTTAACGGCCCATTCAGTGGATGGGCCAATTTTCACGATGTACATCTTTCGGCCTTTTAGCGACCATGAAAGTGCAACTATACCTATGTGGTTTTGGTAATTCCTAACAACATATAGCTCATTGAGCTAATGCTATTTCAAGATTAATATTTCAGGAAAGCTCAATGATTGGCATGGCATGGGTGAGAAAAGTGGACCCCTCAAAATGCTAAGGACAAAAGGATTGGCTCAAGCTCAAAGCTCAAGACTCTACATTTTCTATTTTAGTGATCCAAGATCACATTGAGTCTATAGGAAAAGCCAATACTATCAAGGAGGGATGAGGTGTTGCTTAATGAGGCTCTTGCTCAAAATGCTTAGTGATATGCTCCAAAGCCCTCAACTACTTTCTCACATCCACATATGACCTAAACCAAAATTCAAACTCGGCCCCACTGATTCTTTCTATCCGGCTCCACCGAATTCAGATGTCATAGCCACTGCCACAAACCCTAGGCAAATCGGTCTCACCGATAGGGATCTCGGTCTCACCGAGATGGGATTGTAATCTCTCTGTTTCCCTTTGTAACATTTCGATCCCACCGAGATGAGCAATCGGTCCCACCGAGATTGCAATGTAAACTCTCTGTTTCCCATTTGTAACATTTCGGTCTCACCAAAATGAGTGAATCGGTCCCACCGAGTTTACCTGACCAACTCTATGTTTAGCTTATTAACAAAATCGGTCTCACCGAGTTTGTGTAATCGGTCTCACTGAGATTACGTTATTCCCTAACCCTAACCATATCGGTCCTACCGAGTTGCATGTCGGTCCCACCGAAAATCCTAAAGGTCACTAGATTTGCTGAATCGGTCCGACCGAGTTTATCAATTCGGTCCCACCGAGATTGGCAAGTTGTGTGTAATGGTTAGATTTTGTGTGGAGGCTATATATACCCCTCCACCTCCTCTTCATACGTGGAGAGAGCCATCAGAACGAACCTACACTTCCAACTTGCATTTTCTGAAAGAGAACCACCTACACTTGTGTTGAGGCCAAGATATTCCATTCCTACCATATGAATCTTGATCTCTAGCCTTCCCCAAGTTGCTTTCCACTCAAATCTTCTTTCCACCAAATCCAAATCCTGTGAGAGAGAGTTGAGTGTTGGGGAGACTATCATTTGAAGCACAAGAGCAAGGAGTTCATCATCAACACACCATTTGTTACTTCTTGGAGAGTGGTGTCTCCTAGATTGGCTAGGTGTCACTTGGGAGCCTCCGACAAGATTGTGGAGTTGAACCAAGGAGTTTGTAAGGGAAAGGAGATCGCCTACTTCGTGAGGATCTACCGCTAGTGAGGCAAGTCCTTCGTGGGCGACGACCATGGTGGGATAGACAAGGTTGCTTCTTCGTGGACCCTTCGTGGGTGGAGCCTTCCGTGGACTCGCGCAACCATCACCCTTCGTGGGTTGAAGTCTCCATCAACGTGGATGTACGATAGCACCACCTATCGGAACCACGACAAAAACACCCGTGTCTCCAATTGCGTTTGAATCCTCCAAAACCTTCCCTTTACATTCTTGCAAGTTGCATGCTTTACTTTCCGCTGCTCATATACTCTTTGCATGCTTGCTTGAGTTGTGTTAAGATTGCTTGACTAGTCCAAAGTTGCTAAAATCTGCCAACTAAAATTGGGAAAAGGCTAGATTTTTATTTGGTCAAGTAGTCTAATCACCCCCCTCTAGACATACTTTCGATCCTATAGACCCATTTAAATATTGGGCTAATTTCCGGCCCGGTGTGTCTTTCAGCCTGTTGACGGCCCATAAATCAGTTGGGCCATTTGTAGTCGGACCTGAGTTTCGGCCTTTTAGCGACCCATTTAAGTGTTGGGCCAATTTCCGGCCCGGTGTGTCTTTCAGCCTGGTGACGGCCCATATATCTGTTGGGCCATTTGTAGTCGGACCTGAGTTTTGGGTTTTTAGCGACCCATTTAAGTCTCGGGCCAATTCCCGGCCCTATGTGCCTTTCAGCCTGTTAACGGACCATAAATGAGTTGGGCCATTTGTAGTCGGACCTGATTTTTGGCCTTTTAACGACCCATGCCCTTCATGGTCCAATACCAGCCCGGTTTCTCTTTCGGCCTGCTAAAGGGCCACAACACAATTGGGCCATTTACAATACGACCTGACTTTCGGCCTCTTAGCGGCCCATGCTCTTCATGGTCCAGTACAAGCCCGCTGTCTCTTTCGGCCTGCTAAAGGCCCATATTATAGTTGGGCCATACGTAGCCCGAACTTAGTAACGTCCTATTAACGGCCCATGAAATCAATTGGGCCCACCTGTTGCCCGCTTCGATGTCAGCCTGTTAACGACCCAGGAGTTAAGAGGGCCGACCATTAACTTTCGGCCTGGTAATGGCCCATTAACTTAATGGGCCCACTAAAGTTCGTACATGTCTTTAGGCCAAATTAGATAATTTGAGCCCATTACGACGAGCAATTATGCATAGGACCAAAACCGATCAAGCAAAGGTATGACATACAGGGAAAAATGTTGCACATCCAGCATATATTATAGCAAATTACATCCACTTGGCGATCAAAGATTGATGCCAGTGCAAATAAATGAACAGAACCTAACGATCTATAACGTCACAATCTGCAACCTCAGCACGGATGACGCCCATAAGCATGTGGGCAAGTTCTTGCTGCTTTGCTACACTGTCTCTGAAAACATTGATCAGTTGTTGTGTCGCACGACTCTGCACCTCAGATTCCTCCACCATTTCCATCATTCCTTCAGCCATTAATTGGTTCACAAGCATACATTTTTTCCGTTGCATTCGAGACAGAGGATACTTAACAGATTCAGATGGCGATTTTGGCAGGCTTGTATTATTGATAGTGGAGAGTGTCTCGACCATTGCATCATAACATAAATTAGGAGGGGAACAAAACAGATTAATCATGAGGTATTGGCATATTACCTGGCCTAGATTTATTGGAAAGAAACAATGGGGTTGCCCTGCTATTTTCAGAGTTTGTCTTCTTATCTTTAGCAGCCTGCACCAAATTAAGACACTAGCATTGCTATCATTGGCCAAGTCAGATAATAGGAAAGCAACATTGGCAGAACGAACGTTTGGGAAACTAGCCAACACCAAATTAACACAATATGGCACAGCTATCATCAGCCAGGTAAGGTAATATGAAAGCAACATTGACACAATGAATGAATGGGCAACCAGAGAAGCACTACAATTCAGTAATGTGCATGATATGAGATGGTACACTCATGCAGCTCAGTATGCAAAACTACCAGGAAGTTTTCTTTACAAAAATCAACATTGGCTCCTTTAACATTTTGCTAAAACTAATTTTAGATCAGACAAAGGTTGGATTCACGCCGATTAACAAAATACATGTTGATGTAAAAATATAGTGATATACAACAGGTACTTACATCAGCATTGGAGCACAGAGAATTCTCGCAAGATATTTTCCTCGAATGCAATCCCAATGAAGGAAGTCTTCTATCATTTAACCTTATTTTCTAAAAGAGAGATGGGTAAGAAACATGTAGAAAATATGATCAGAATGCTATAAAATTTCGTGATGCGAGGATACAAAGATACGTCTCCGTCGTATCTACTTTTCCAAACACATTTGCCCTTGTTTTGGACTCTAACTTGCATGATTTGAATGGAACTAACCCGGACTAACGCTGTTTTTAGCAGACTTTCCATGGTGTTATTTATGTGCAGAAACAAAAGTTCTCGGAATGACCTGAAACTCCACGGAACATCTATTCGGAAATAATAAAAAATCCTTGCAAAAGATGAAGATCAGGGGGCCCACACCCTGTCCACGAGGGTGGGGGCGCGCCCTCCCCCCTAGGGCACGCCCCCATACCTCGTGGGCCCCCTGGAGCTCCTCTGACCTCAACTCCAACTCTATATATTTGCTTTCGGGGAGAAAAAAATCAGAGAGAAGAATTCATCGTGTTTTACGATATGGTGCCGCCGCCAAGCCCTAAACCCTCTCGTGAGGGCTGATCTGCAGTCCGTTCGGGGCTCCGGAGAGGGGGATTCGTCGCCGTCGTCATCATCAACCATCCTCCATCACCAATTTCATGATGCTCACCGCCGTGTGTGAGTAATTCCATCATAGGCTTGATGGACGATGATAGGTTGGATGAGATCTATCATGTAATCGAGTTAGTTTTGTTAGGGTTTGATCCCTAGTACCCACTATGTTCTGAGATTGATGGTGCTATGACTTTGCTATGCTTAATGCTTGTCACTAGGGCACGAGTGCCATGATTTCAGATCTGAACCTATTATGTTTTCATGAACATATGTGTGTTCTTGATCCTATCTTGCAAGTCTATAGTCACCTACTATGTGTTATGATCCGGCAACCCCGAAGTGACAATAATCGGGACCACTCCCGGTGATGACCATAGTTTGAGGAGTTCATGTATTCACTATGTGCTAATGCTTTGTTCCGGTACTCTATTAAAAGGAGGCCTTAATATCCCTTAATTTCCATTAGGACCCCGCTGCCACAGGAGGGTAGCACAAAAGATGTCATGCAAGTCTTTTCCATAAGCACGTATGTGTAACACCCCGGATGTAACTTTCCCAATTTATACTACAACTCTTGCCGTTTCCGGCGTTAAGTTATATTTATTTCCTCGGGTTCGGTTTTTGTCTCCGTGTGTTGTTATCGTTGTCATGCATCTCATATCATGTCATCATGTGCATTGCATTTGCATACGTGTTTGTCTCATGCATTCGAGCTTTTTCCCCGTTGTCCGTTTTGCACTCTGGCGCTTCATTCTCCTCCGGTGGCCATTTCTAGCTTTCTTTCGTGTGTGGGGTTTAAACATTTTCGGATTGGACCGAGACTTGCCAAGCAGCCTTGGTTTACTATCGGTAGACCACCTGTTAAGTTTTGTACCATTTGGACTTCGTTTGATACTCCAACGGTTAACCGAGGGACCGAAAAGGCCTCGTGTGTGTTGTAGCCCAACACCCCTCCATTTTGGCCCAAAACCCACCTAACTCTGTTCCATCATCTAGATCATTCGATCACGATCGTGTGGCCGAAAACCGCACCTCATTTCGACTCTCCTAGCTCCTCCTATGCCTATAAATAGGCCCCCCTCGAAATATCTCGGATCCCCCTCCCCGAAACCCTAGTCATCTTCCACCTCTCACCGCCGGACACGTCCGATTCGGGCCGGACGTGTCCGACCTGTCCCGCCGCCGCCATGTGGCGCAACCCCACTGGCCCGGCCGCTTCCCCGCCGAACTGGCCCGCCCGGCCCACACAGGGCCCCCGCCAGGCCCAGCTCCGCGCCACCCTGGGCACCCGAGCCGCCGCCGTCCTCTTCCTCCGAGCCG
>NC_041380.1:323128961-323181466 GCF_002162155.2 Triticum dicoccoides | reverse complement strand
CGCCTCTCGCCAGCCTGGCCCCGCGCCGCCGAGCCGCCGGCCCGGCCCCGCCCTCACCGGAGCATCCCTACTATCTCGCCGGAGTCCTCGGGAGACGTGCGTGAACAGTACCGCGGGAGCCAGATCTGGATCCGAAGATATTTTCGGTTGACTTTTTCCTCCTAACCCTACCTCAAGTGCCTCTGTTCGTAGCCCCGTAACTTTGCATCCGTAGCTCTGATACATGCATATAGCATATCAAAATGTTCATCTCTGAGAGTACATCATTTCATTCCATTGCATCATTTTCATTTGAGCTCATCTTGATGCCCGAAATACTGTTAGAAGAGGGCTACTTGAGATAATTGTCAGATCTGCTCCTCCATTTAGGTTTTTGTCTTTTTTGCCATGATTAATGTGTGCATGATATGCCCTGATGCTCTACATGTGTTTTGTTAAGGGTTTTGTCATGTTTCCAGAGGTGCAACCCATGTATTTTTGTGATGTGTGTGGTGACTTGTGCAAGCTTGCAAAGTGGTGCACTTGGTAATTCTGTTTATCTCATGATGCCATATGTTCATGTTGTTTCGTAGTGATCCGTGCCTCTTTTGAGGATGATCAGTAAGGATGTTTTGTTAATATTGTAGTGATCTATCCATCCATGCCTTTGTTTGTAATTATGGAGGACCCTAGCTTTAGTCAACCGAGCTCTACTTTTGCTACTTTGCGAATCTGGGCAGATTGTCAACTTGTTTGCAATTTTGCCCGGTGATGTTGTAGTTGATCCGTGCATGCTATGCTATTGTTCTTGCCATGTCTAGCTTGCATTTTGTGCCTTCTCTATGTGTGTATGCTTGTCTTTCCATGACTTGCACTGTAGTGAGTGCATCGAGCTCGTAAACATGCCTACTTGAGTTATATTTCAGCATGTGTCAGTTTTCACTGTCTGAAAACTGATTATGTTCTTGCTATGTTCACATACTTGCAATTGTATTTTCTGATCCCTTTTGGCTCAAGGTCACTAAGGGACTTTTGTTAAGCTCTTTGAGTAGCTCCATGCCATGCTTTACTTTGCCATGTTCAGATCCTGTAGCATGTAGTTTTGTTGCTCCGAAGTGGGCTACCTGATCTGAAATTCCAGACAAGTGTTGATTTCACTAAGTCTGAGATCTGTTTTCCATATGCATTTTTGCCATGCTTGTTTGAACCTGTTAGTGGATGAATTGGCCGTAGCTCAGTGCTAGACTTTTGTTAAGCATCTTGAATGCATCCCTGCCATGTATTGTGTTGTCATGTTTGGCTGTTGTAGCATGTTCATCTCATTGCATTTAGATGCCTACTTGCTGTAAATCGCAGACCGGTGTCATTTTTGAATCGCTTGCCATTTCCAAACCGTAACTCCGATTCCGGTGTTCTTTATATCATTTTCAAGAGATTTCATCTCATCTTTCCAGTGGCACACTTGGATTTCCAAGTTGAGGCCAGGTTCATGCATTTCCTGTCATATCTTGCATTTTCCATCCCGCATCGCATCCCGCATAGCATATCATCATTGCATCATATTGCTTGATCCTTGCACGTGGTTGATTGTATCCTTGTTGCTTGTTTATCTTGTTTGGGTAGAGCCGGGAGACGAGTTCACTAACGAGGAGCCCGTTGAGTTTTCTTTCGAGGATCCAGTCAATTCTGACAACTGTGCAGGCAAGATGATCATACCCTCGAAATCACTACTATCTTTGCTATGCTAGTTTGCTCGATCTTTTGCTATGCCAATGCCATGATGCCTACCATTTTCTTTCAAGCCTCCCAAATTGCCATGTCAAACCTCTAACCCACCTTTGTCCTAGCAAACCGTTGATTGGCTATGTTACCGCTTTGCTCAGCCCCTCTTATACCGTTGCTAGTTGCAGGTGAAGATTGGAGGCCGTTCCTTGTTGGAACATTTATTTACTTGTTGGGATATCATTATATTATCTTGTTATCTTAATGCATCTATACACTTGCTAAAGGGTGGAAGGCTCGGCCTCTCGCCTAGTGTTTTGTTCCACTCTTGCCGCCCTAGTTTCCGTCATATCGGTGTTATGTTCCCGGATTTTTGCGTTCCTTATGCGGTTGGGTTATAATGGGAACCCCTTGATAGTTCGCCTTGATTAAAGCTTTTCCAGCAATGCCCAACCTTGGTCTTACCATTTGCCACCTAGCCTCTTTTTCCCTTGGGTTTCCGGAGCCTGAGGGTCATCTTATTTTAAACCCCCCCGGGCCAGTGCTCCTCTGAGTGTTGGTCCAAACTAGAGCCCCTTGCAGCGCCACCTCGGGGAAACTCGAGGGATGGTTTTAGTTGTACAGATTGCTTATCTGAGTGTGCCCTGAGAAAGAGATATGTGCAGCTCCTATCGGGATTTGTTGGCACATTCGGGCGGTGTTGCTGGTCTTGTTTTAACCTGTCGAAGTGTCTTGAATTACCGAGATACCGAGTCTGATCGGAACGTCTTGGGAGGAGGTCTATTCCTTCGTTGACCGTGAGAGCTTGTCATGGGCTAAGTTGGGACTCCCCTGCAGGGATTTGAACTTTCGAAAGCCGTGCCTGCAGTTATGGGTAGATGGGAATTTGTTAATGTCCGGTTGTAGATAACTTGAACCTTAATTATTTAAAATAAATCAACTGAGTGTGTTACCGTGATGGCCTCTTCTTGGCGAAGTCCGGGAAGTGGACACGGTGTTGGAGTAATGTTTGCGCAGGTTGTTCTCTAGTTTATCGCTCGTGCTTTGCCTCCTCTTCTCGCTCTCTTTTGCGAATAAGTTAGCCACCTTACTTTGCTAGTCGCTTGCTGCAGCTCCACTCATATTTTACCTTGCCTTACCATAATCTTAAATAGTCTTGATCGTGAGGGTGCGAGATTGCTGAGTCCTTGTGGCTCACAGATTACTATTACACCAGATGCAGGGCCTGATGATTCCGCTCCAGTAGACGCGTATGAGCTCAAGTGGGAGTTCGACGAAGACTCTCAACGTTACTATGTTTCCTTTCCCGATGATCAGTAGTGGTGACCAGTTGGGGGTGATTGGGACCGTGTTGCATGTTGGGTTCTCTTTTATTTTGGCGCCGTAGTCGGGCCATGAGTGTTTGGATGATGTAATGTTATTTATGTACTTGATTGACGTGGCGAGTGTAAGCCAACTACGTTATCTCCCCTTTATTATTTATATTACATGGGATGTTGTGAAGATTGCCTAACTTGTGACATATGCCTTGAATGCGATTATGTCTCTAAGTCGTGCCTCGACACGTGGGAGCTATAGTCGCATCGAGGGTGTTACAAGTTGGTAATCAGAGCCTTCCCCGACCTTAGGAGCCCCAGTGCTTGATCGTTTTTAGCGGTCGAGTTGTGTCTAGAAAAATGTTTTGAGTCATTTAGGAATTATATATCGAAGAGTTTAGGAATTATTTTTACTTCCCAATCTCCTCATCGCTCTGGTAAGGCATCCTGACGTAGAGTTTTTGAGTCTTCTCTTCTCAAATTTCACTAAAAAAAATTTAGGATCACGCGGGTATCTTGGAATCGTTCCGATGGTTTTATGATGAGAACATTGTCTTGGTGCCTCCTGTCAGGGGTTTAGTGGAAGTGTCCCGGGGAGTTGAGCTCTGAGGTGTTGTCATCATAATTTTATCGTTGCAGTTCTGGAATACCTGAGTCTAGTACGCCGACATCGAAAATCTCTTTTATGCAATTCGTTGGTGAGATAACCTCGACGCCACCCAGTACTGCGGCGGGAGTTCAGGAGTATCGCCATAACTTGTATAACGGATGCTTTTCGAAGGTTGAGGTAGATGGTTTCCGAAGGTTTCTTGGTTATGTGTTGAAGGATGGATACAGCTGGATGTAGGAATTGCTAGTATGGGTGAGATATTATGCTTCCCCTGTATCCCCAACACCTGATTGCATAACCGGAAAGGTTCGGGAGTTTCATAGGTGGGAATTCTTGTAGCTCTAGTTCTTCTTCACGGATATTGGTTTGAGATTGGGATTTCTTACCGATTATTCGTCCTTGATCCGTACCTTGTTGATTTATTTCTCTACCTTAATTCTACGTGGCTTCTCAATTTATGGATATGTGACCATTTCAAGGAATGCATTCGTTCATTTTGTTCGGATGTGAAGACTATATGTTGCAATTTTCATTCCGTTGGATTCAGCTTCAATATTTATCTGTCATTGTGCTAATGGTGGTCAACCTCTTCAGGATGGCTCCTCCAACGCGCATGACTCCGAATCCTAATCCGCCACCACCTCCCCCTCCTCCAGAGGCATGGCAAGCTGTGATGGCCGCAACCAATGCAAACACACAGTTGATCAGGCAAATTCTCCAAGAGCGCAATCAAGGCAACCAAGGGAATCAAGGCAGCAATCAGAGTCACTTTGCTACACTCAACCAGTTCCTTGCTAACGGGCCAAAGACTTTCAGCAATTGTGTTGAGGCAACCGATGCTGACGATTGGCTAGTGGATCTGTGCAAGCATTTCGAGTGCAGTAACGTCAGGCCTGAGGACTTTGTTAAGTTCGCTTCCTTCCAACTCAAAGATCAAGCTGCAGAATGGTTCCAGCAGTACAAGGATTCCAGAGGTGGATGTGTTATCACTTGGGATGATTTCCGTCGAGATTTCCGAGCTCATCATATTCCTCAGAGCGTGGTTGAAAGCAAGCATGAGGAATTCCGCAACCTGAAGCAAGGCTCTTTGTCTGTCTATGACTACAACAAGTTGTTCCAGAAGCTCGCCCGCTTTGCCAAGCAGGACGTCCCTGATGAGAAGAGCATGATATACCAGTTCAGGGGTGGTCTCAGAGAAGAAATTCAGCTAGCTCTTGTCCTCTTTGAGCCCTTGAGATATGATGAGTTCTACAACATGGCACTGAAGCAAGAGGCTGCTCAGTTGAGGTGTGATGCTTCCAAGAAGCGAGTCAGAGATGTTACTCCTTCTTCCTGTACTCAAGTGGCCAAGCAGCAGAAGTATTGGCTTTCTCCTCCTCCGTTCCGTCAGCCGTATCAGTAGAAGAGCAAAGGTGGCAGTGGTTCTTCCCACCCACCCAACCCTGGCTTTCAGAACAAGACTTCGTCTCAAGCTCCAAGATCGAGTGCTCCGTATCACCGTCCGCTTTCAGAGGTCACGTGCAACAAGTGCCAACAGAAGGGTCACTATGCCAACAAGTGTTTCAACCAGAGGCGTCTTCCTCCTCCTCCTCCTGTCAGATCGGCAAGTACAGCTGTGGTCAAGCATAACCCCAAGCACGCCAAGGTCAACTTGATGAACGCAGCCCAGGCAGAGGACTCGTCAGATGTGATTATGGGTAACCTTCCTGTTAATGATATTCCTGCAAAAGTTCTTTTTGACACTGGTGCATCGCATTGCTTCATTTCCAAACCTTTTGCATCAAAGTATGGGTGCGATTATTAGTATTTGCAAAATTCCTTGCAAATTGTGTCACCGGGCAAGCAAATGACAGCTAATTTATGCGTTCCGGATCTTACAATCACTTTGGGTGACTATAAGTTTCTCTCTTCTCCGGTGGTTCTTGGTAACTCGGATATTGATCTTATTCTCGGAATGGATTGGCTTTCTAAGCACAAGGTACATCTTGATTGTGCTGCCAGGCAGATTCAATTGACCCATTCGTCTGAGGATGTAATTGTCTTTGCCGCTTGGGATAATACCATCCGTCTGTTTTCTCTCAATGAGAAGGGTGAACTGGATGCCATCTCTCAAATTCCAGTCGTTTGCGAATATCAAGACATCTTTCCAGAAGAGCTTCCAGGAATGCCTCCGCACCGGCCAGTTGAATTCGTTATTGATCTTGAGCCTGGTACGGAACCTGTGTGCAAACGTCCTTACAAGCTCGGACCTGAAGAGTTGAAGGAGTTGAAGAAGCAACTCGATATTCAAGAGAAAATGGGTCTCATCCGGCCTAGTTCTTCTCCATGGGGTTGTGGTGTTCTTTTTGTGAAGAAGAAGGATGGAAGGGACCGACTTTGTGTTGATTACCGTCCAGTGAACAAGAAGACCATCAAGAACAAATACTCACTTCCCAACATCAATGAGCTGTTCGAACAACTCAAAGGTGCTCGAGTATTCTCCAAGCTTGATCTCCGTATGGGTTATCATCAGATTCGTATCCGTGAGCAAGATATTCCCAAGACAGCTTTCAGGACAAGCTTTGGTTCATATGAATACACTGTCATGTCTTTTGGTCTCGTCAACGCTCCTCCAACGTTCTCTCGCATGATGAACTTCATCTTCAACACCTACACCAATGACTTTGTTTTGGTCTATCTCGACGACATTCTGGTTTTCTCGAAGAACAAGGAATATCATGCCAAGCACTTGCGTTTGGTTCTTGATAAGCTCAGAGAACACAAGTTCTACGCCAAGTTCTCCAAGTGTGAATTTTGGCTCGATGAGGTTCTTTATCTTGGTCATATCATCTCTGCCAAGGGCATTGCCGTGAATCCTGAGAAGGTGTCTGCAATTGTGAATTGGGAACCTCCTCAGAATGTGAAGCAACTCCGTAGCTTCCTCGGTCTCGCAAGCTATTGCCGAAGATTCGTTGAAAACTTTTCTAAGATCGCGAAGCCTCTCTCTAATCTTCTCCAGAAGCACGTCAAGTACGTTTGGTCTCCGGAGAGTGATATTGCTTTCAACACTTTGAAAGAGAAATTGATCATTGCTCCAGTTCTAACTCCGCCTGATGAATCCAAGCTGCACGAGGTCTTTTCTGATGCCTCTCTCCAAGGTCTTGGCGCAGTATTGATGCAAGAGAAGAAAGTTGTTGCTTATACATCTTGCCAGTTGAAGCCTAATGAGAAGAACTACCCCACTCATGATCTCGAGTTGGCGGCAGTTGTGCATGCTCTTTTGACTTGGAGACATCTTCTATTGGGAAGAAAAGTGGACATTTTCACTGATCACAAGAGTCTCAAGTACATCTTCACTCAGCCTAATCTCAACCTCAGGCAAACTCGATGGGTCGAAATGATTCAAGGGAATAATCCAAGTATGGAGTATACTCCAGGCAAGGCCAATGTGATTGCTGACGCATTGAGCAGGAAAGCTTACTACAACAGTCTGATTCTCAAGCCTTATCAACCCGAGCTTTGTGAAGCCTTCCGCAAACTTAATCTGCAAATTGTTCCTCAAGGTTTCCTCGCCAACCTTGGAAGACCAGATTCGCCAAGCCTAGCTTCTTGATGCTATGAGGAAAAAGGTGAAGATTGGGATTGCCAAGAGTCAGTCCAAGTACAAGTGCTACCGCCTTGATGACAAGGACACTCTCTTCTTCGAGGATCGAATTTTTGTACCCAAAGGTGAACTTCGTAAAGTGTCATGAACGAGGCTCACAATTCTCTCCTCTCCATCCACCCTGGGAGCACGAAGATGTATCAGGACCTTAAGCAAGCTTATTGGTGGACTCAAATGAAGCGCGAGATCGCTCAATTCGTGAATGAATGTGATGTCTGCAGAAGAGTGAAGGCAGAACACCAAAGGCCAGCTGGTCTCCTCCAACCTCTTGCCATTCCAGAATGGAAGTTTGACCACATTGAAATGGACTTCGTGACTGGGTTTCCAAAGTCTAAGTGTGGCAATGATGCTATATTCGTTGTCATCGACAAACTCACATAAGTGGCTCACTTTCTGCCTATCAAAGAGTCGATCACTGCAGCTCAATTGGTGGAACTCTATACCTCTCGAATTGTCTCTCTGCACGGTATTCCTCAAGTGATCTCTTCAGACCGTGGCAGCATCTTTACCTCGAAGTTTTGGGATTCTTTTCAGAAGGCCATGGGCACGAACATCCGCTTCAGCACAGCTTTCCATCCTCAAACAAGCGGTCAAGTCAAGCGTGTCAACCAGATTCTTGAAGATATGCTTAGGGCTTTTGTGATCTCTTTCAGCATGAAGTGGGAGGATTGTCTTCCTTATGCTGAATTCTCCTACAACAACAGTTTTCAAGCAAGTTCGGGCAAGGCCCCTTTTGAAATTCTGTATGGCAGGAAGTGCCGTACCCCTCTCAACTGGTCTGAAACCGGTGAACGTCAGCTTTTGGGTAATGACTTAATCACAGAGGCAGAAGACATGTGCAAAGTCATTCGTGATAACCTCAAAGCAGCCCAATCCCGCCAGAAGAGCTACTATGATAGTAAGCACCGTGATTTGGCTTTCGAGATCGGAGATCATGTTTACCTCCGCGTCTCTCCTATGAAAGGTACTCGTCGCTTCGGTATCAAAGGGAAGCTTGCCCCCAGATACGTGGGACCTTTCAAGATTGTCAGCAAGAGAGGTGACCTCGCCTATCAACTCGAGCTTCCTTCAAACTTTGCAAATGTTCATGACGTGTTCCATGTCTCTCAGCTCCGAAAGTGCTTCAAGACTCCTGACCGTACCGTCAACTTCGAGGACATTGAGCTCCAAGAAGATCTCTCTTATCGTGAGCACCCAGTTGCTATTCTTGAAGAGACTGAACACAAGACTCGCAACAAGTCAATCAAATTTCTCAAAGTCAAGTGGTCACACCATTCCGACTGTGAAGCTACCTGGGAACGCGAGGATCACCTCCGTTCTGAGTACCCGGCGTTCTTTTAGTCCTAGATCTCGGGACGAGATCCTTTCGTAGTGGTGGAGTCTTGTAACACTCCGGATGTAACTTTCCCAATTTGTACTCCAACTCTTGCCGTTTCCGGCGTTAAGTTATATTTATTTCCTCGGGTTCGGTTTTTGTCTCCGTGTGTTGTTATCATTGTCATGCATCTCATATCATGTCATCATGTGCATTGCATTTGCATACGTGTTCGTCTCATGCATTCGAGCTTTTTCCCCGTTGTCCGTTTTGCATTCCGGCGCTTCGTTCTCCTCCGGTGGCCATTTCTAGCTTTCTTTCATGTGTGGGGTTTAAACATTTCCGGATTGGACCGAGACTTGCCAAGCGGCCTTGGTTTACTACGGGTAGACCGCCTGTCAAGTTTCATACCATATGGACTTCGTTTAATACTCCAACGGTTAACCGAGGGACCGAAAAGGCCTCGTGTGTGTTGCAGCCCAACACCCCTCCATTTTGGCCCAAAACCCACCTAACTCTGTTCCATCATCTATATCGTTCGATCACGATCGCGTGGCCGAAAACCGCACCTCATTTGGACTCTCCTAGCTCCTCCTATGCCTATAAATAGGTCCCCCTCGAAATATCTCGGATCCCCCTCCCCGAAACCCTAGTCGTCTTCCACCTCTCGCCGCCGGACACGTCCGATTCGGGCCGGACGTGTCCGACCTATCCCACCGCCGCCACGTGGTGCAACCCCACTGGCCTGGCCGCTTCCCCGCCGCACCGGCCCGCCCGGCCCACGCAGGGCCCCCGTCAGGCCCAGCTCCGCGCCGCCCGGGGCACCCGAGCCGCCGCCGTCCTCTTCCTTCGAGCCGCGTGGGCCAGCCCCGCCCTCGCCAGAGCAGCTCTGCTACCTCGCCGGAGTCCTCGGGAGACGTGCGTGAACAGTACCGCGGGAGCCAGATCTGGATCTGAAGATATTTTCGGTTGACTTTTTCCCTCCTAACCCTAGCTCAAGCACCTCTGTTTGTAGCCCCGTAACTTTTCATCCGTAGCTCTGATTCATGCATATAGCATATCAAAATGTTCATCTCTGAGAGTACATCATTTCGTTCCATTGCATCATTTTCATTTGAGCTCATCTTGATGCCCGAAATACTGTTAGAAGAGGGCTACTTGAGATAATTGTCAGATCTGCTCCTCCATTTAGGTTTTTGTCTTTTTTGCCATGATTAATGTGTGCATGATATGCCCTTATGCTCTACATGTGTTTTGTTAAGGGTTTTGTCATATTTCCAGAGGTGCAACCCATGTATTTTTGTGATGTGTGTGGTGACTTGTGCAAGCTTGCAAAGTGGTGCACTTGGTAATTCTGTTTTCAGGGACTTAGCATTTCCACCAAGTCCTTGATCTGTTTATCTCATGATGCCATATGTTCATGTTCTTTCCTAGTGATCCGTGCCTATTTTGAGGATTATCAGTAAGGATGTTTTGTTAATATTGTAGTGCTCTATCCATCCATGTCTTTGTTTTCAATTATGGAGCAACCTAGCTTGAGTCAATCGAGCTCTACTTTTGCTACTTTGCGAATCTGGGCAGATTGTCAGCCTGTTTGCAATTTTGCCGGTGATGTTGTAGTTGATCCGTGCATGCTATGCTATTGTTCTTGCCATGTCTAGTTTGCATTTTGTGCCTTCTCTATGGGTGTATGGTTGTCTTGCCATGACTTGCACTGTAGTGAGTGCATCGAGCTCGTAAACATGCCTACTTGAGTTATATTTCAGCATGTGTCAGTTTTCACTGTCTGAAAACTGATTATGTTTTTGCTATGTTCACATACTTGCAATTGTATTTTCTGATCCCTTTTGGCTCAAGGTCACTAAGGGACTTTTGTTAAGCTCTTTGAGTAGCTCCATGCCATGCTTTACTTTGCCATGTTCAGATCCTGTAGCATGTAGTTTTGTTGCTCCGAAGTGGGCTACCTGATCTGAAATTGCAGACAAGTGTTGATTTCACTGTCTGAGATCTGTTTTCCATATGCATTTTTGCCATGCTTGTTTGAACCTGTTAGTGGATGAATTGGCCGTAGCTCAGTGCTAGACTTTTGTTAAGCATCTTGAATGCATGCCTGCCATGTATTGTGTTGTCATGTTTGGCTGTTGTAGCATGTTCATCTCATTGCATTTAGATGCCTACTTGCTGTAAATCACAGACCGGTGTCATTTTTGAATCGCTTGCCATTTCCAAACCGTAACTCCGATTCCAGTGTTCTTTATATCATTTTCAAGCGATTTCATCTCATCTTTCCAGTGGCACACTTGGATTTCCAAGTTGAGGCCAGGTTCATGCATTTCCTGTCATATCTTGCATTTTCCATCCCGCATCGCATCCCGCATAGCATATCTTCATTGCATCATATTGCTTGATCCTTGCACGTGGTTGATTGTATCCTTGTTGCTTGTTTGTCTTGTTTGGGTAGAGCCAGGAGACGAGTTCGCTAACGAGGAGCCCGTTGAGTTTGCTTTTGAGGATCCAGTCAATTCTGACAACTGTGCAGTCAAGATGATCATACCCTCGAAATCACTACTATCTTTGCTATGCTAGTTTGCTAGATCTTTTGCTATGCCAATGCTACGATGCCTACCATTTGCTTTCAAGCCTCCCAAATTACCATGTCAAACCTCTAACCCACCTCTGTCCTAGAAAACCGTTGATTGGCTATGTTACCGCTTTGCTCAGCCCCTCTTATAGCGTTGCTAGTTGCAGGTGAAGATTGGAGGCCGTTCCTTGTTGGAACATTTATTTACTTGTTGGGATATCATTATATTATCTTGTTATCTTAATGCATCTATACACTTGGTAAAGGGTGGAAGGCTCGGCCTCTCGCCTAGTGTTTTGTTCCACTCTTGCCGCCCTAGTTTCCGTCATATCGGTGTTATGTTCCCGGATTTTTGCGTTCCTTACGCGATTGGGTTATAATGGGAACCCCTTGATAGTTCGCCTTGATTAAAGCTTTTACAGCAATGCCCAACCTTGGTCTTACCATTTTCCACCTAGCCTCTTTTTCCCTTGGGTTTCCGGAGCCCGAGGGTCATCTTATTTTAACCCCCCCCCCGGGGTAGTGCTCCTCTGAGTGTTGGTCCAAACTAGAGTCCTGTGCAGCGCCCCTCGGGGAAACTCGAGGTTTTTGGTTTTAGTTGTATGGAGAGCTCATCTGAGTGTGCCCTGAGAACGAGATATGTGCAGCTCCTATCGGGATTTGTCGGCACATTCAGGCGGTGTTGCTGGTCTTGTTTTAACCTGTCGAAGTGTCTTGAATTACCGAGATACCGAGTCTGATCGGAACGTCTTGGGAGGAGGTCTATTCCTTCGTTGACCATGAGAGCTTGTCATGGGCTAAGTTGGGACTCCCCTGCAGGGATTGAACTTTCGAAAGCCGTCCCCGCGGTTATGGGCAGATGGGAATTTGTTAATGTCCGGTTGTAGATAACTTGAACCTTAACTTAATTAAAATGAATCAACTGAGTGTGTTACCGTGATGGCCTCTTCTCGGCGGAGTCCGGGAAGTGGACACGATGTTGGAGTAATGTCTGCGCAGGTTGCTCTCTAGTTTCTCGCTCGTGCTTTGCCTCCTCTTCTCGCTCTCTTTTGCGAATAAGTTAGCCACCATATATGCTAGTCACTTGCTGCAGCTCCACATATATTTACCTTGCCTTACCTATAAGCTTAAATAGTCTTGATCGCGAGGGTGCGAGATTGCTGAGTCCCTGTGGCTCACAGATTACTGTTACACCAGATGCAGGGCCTGATAATTCCGCTCCAGGAGACGCGTTTGAGCTCAAGTGGGAGTTCGACGAAGACTCTCAACGTTACTATGTTTCCTTTCCCGATGATCAGTAGTGGTGCCCAGTTGGGGGTGATTGGGACCGTGTCGCTTGTTGGGTTATATTTTATTTTGGCGCCGTAGTCGGGCCATGAGTGTTTGAATGATGTAATGTTATTTATGTACTTGATTGACATGGCGAGTGTAAGCCAACTACGTTATCTCCCCTTTTATTATCATATTACATGGGATGTTGTGAAGATTGCCTAACTTGCGACATATGCCTTCAATGTGATTATGTCTCTAAGTCGTGCCTCGACACGTGGGAGCTATAGTCGCATCGAGGGTGTTACAGTATGACTATATTCGGAATACATGCCTACATTACATTGATGAATTGGAGCTAGTTCTGTGTCACCCTATGTTATGATTGTTACATGATGAACCGCATCCGGCATAATTCTCCATCAGCGATCCAATGCCGATGAGCTTTTCACATATTGTTCGCCGCTTATTTACTTTACCGTTGCTACTATTACAATCACTACAAAACGCCAAAAATATTACTTTTGCTTCCGTTACTTTTGTTACCGTTACCACTACTATCATATTACTTTGCTACTAAACACTTTGCTGCAGATACTAAGTTATCCAGGTGTGGTTGAATTGATAACTCAGATGCTAATACTTGAGAATATTCTTTGGCTCCCCTTGTGTCGAATCAATAAATTTGGGTTGAATACTCTACCCTTGAAAACTGTTGCGATCCCCGATACTTGTGGGTTATCAAGACTATTTTCTGGTGCCATTGCCGGGGAGCATAGCTCTATTCTTTGAGTCACTTGGGATTTATATCTGCTGGTCGCAATGAAGAACTTGAAAGACGCTAAGACAATAATTTATCCCTCAACTACGAGGGGAGGTAAAGAACTGCCATCTAGTTCTGCACTTGATTCACCTTCTGTTTTGAGTAAGCTTGCGACACCTAAACCTGCTTCTGCTATTCGTTCTGATATGTCACATGTTATTGATGATGCCACGTCTGCTATGCATGATACTTATGATGAAACTACTTCTATGCTTGATACTACTGTACCCCTTGGTGAATTTCTTGATGAACAAATTGCTAGGGCTAGAGAGAAAGAAATTATTGAAAGTGATAATATTGATGAAAGTGATGATAAAAACTTGCCTGTTATTCCTGAGGGTTATGTTTTTGATAAAGAAGCTTATTAGCTAAATGGAATCAGCAATCTCTTAATGATAGAATGAGACCTGACCCTGCTTTTGCAACTTCACCTATCTGTGTTACCGATAAGGATTATGAATTCTCTATTGATCCTGATATAATTACTTTGGTTGAATCTGATCCTTTTCATGGCTATGAATCTGAAACTGTTGTGGCACATCTTACTAAATAAAATGATATAGCCACCCTGTTCACTAATGATGAGAGATCTCGCTACTTTTATATCCTTAAAATATTTCCGTTCTCATTAAAGGGTGATGCTAAGATATGATTTAATTCCCTTGATCCTAGTTGTGTGCGCAGTCCCCAGGATATGATTTATTACTTCTCTGCTAAATATTTCCCTGCTCATAAGAAACAAGCTGCTTTGAGGGAAATATACAACTTTGTGCAAATTGAAGAAGAGAGTCTCCCACAAGCTTGGGGGAGGCTTCTCAAGTTACTTAATGCTTTGCCTGATCATCCCCTCAAGAAAAATGAAACACTTGATATCTTTTACAATGGACTAACCGATGCATCCAGAGATTACCTGGATAGTTGTGCTGGCTCTGTTTTCAGGGAAAGAACACCGGATGAAGCTGAAATCCTATTGAATAATATGTTGACAAATGAAAATAATTGGACACTTCCTGAGCCAGCTCCTGAGCCAGTTCCTGAGCCTATTCCTAAACCAACTCCGAAGAAGAGAGGTGTTCTATTTCTCGGTCCTGAAGATATGCAAGAGGCAAAGAATCTATGAAAGAAAAAGGTATTAAAGCTAAAGATGTTAAGAATTTACCTCCTATTGAAGAAATACATGGTCTTAATCTACCGCCTGTTGAAGAAACATATGATCTTAATCCATCACCTATTGAAGAAACTCATGGTCTTGATAACCCAACACAGGTAGTAAAGGTAAATTCTCTCTATATATTTGATGAAGGTGATATTCCTCACTATAAGTCTGCTAGACAATGCTTAGAAGAGTTTGATAATTTTATTGTCAAACAAGAAAACTTCAATGCTTATTTTGGTAGACAATTGAAATATAATTCCGATACGCTTGAACACTTGGGTGATTATATGTCTAGAGTTAAAGGTGAACTTAAACTCATTACTAAACATGCTTCTATGGTTACCACTCAAGTAGAACAAGTGCTTAAAGCTCAAAATGATTTTCTCAATGAAATGAATAGTAAGAAAAATGATTATGCTATTAGAGTGGCTACTAGAACTGGTAGAATGACTTAGGAACCTTTGTATCCTGAAGGCCACCCTAATAGAATTGAGCAAGATTCTCAGAGAAATAATATTGATGCACCTGGTCCTTCTAAAAAGAAGAAAAAGAAAAATGATAGGACTTTGCATGCTTCTAGTGAACCTATTGCTGAACCACCTGAGAATCCAAATGATATTTCTATTTCTGATGCTGAAACACAAACTGGTAATGAACATGAACCTAATGAAAATGTTAATGATGATGTTCATGATGATGCTCAACCTAGTAATGATAATGATGTGGAAATTGAACCTGCTGTTGATCTTGATAACCCACAATCAAAGAATCAACGTTATGATAAGATAGACTTTGTTGCTAGGAAACATGGTAAAGAAAGGGAACCTTGGGTTCAGAAACCCATGCCTTTTCCTCCAAAACCATCCAAGAAAAAGGATGATGAGGATTTTGAGCGCTTTGCTGAAATGATTAGACCTATCTTTCTACGTATGCGATTAACTGATATGCTCAAAATGAATCCTTATGCTAAGTATATGAAGGATATTGTTACAAATAAAAGAAAGATACTGGAAGCTAAGATTTCCATCATGCTTGCTAATTATACTTTTAAGGGTGGAATACCAAAGAAACTTGGAGATCCATGAGTACCTACTATACCATGCTCCATTAAAAGAAATTATGTTAAAACTGCTTTATGTGATCTTGGAGCCGGTGTTAGTGTTATGCCTCTCTATTTATATCGTAGACTTGACTTGAATAAGTTGACACCTACTGAAATATCTTTGCAAATGGCTGATAAATCAACTGCTATACCTGTCGGTATTTGTGAGGATGTTCCTGTTGTGGTTGCAAACGTTACTATTTTAACGGACTTTGTTATTCTTGATATTCCCGAGGATGATAGCATGTCTATTATTCTTGGAATACCTTTTTTGAATACTACAGGGGATGTTATTGATTGCAACAAAGGCAATGTCACTTTTCATGTTAATGGTAATGAGCATACGGTACACTTTCTGAGGAAACAACCTCAAGTTCATAGTATCAACTCTATTGGAAAAATTGCACCGATTATATTTGGAGGTTTTGAATTTCCTCTTCCTACTGTCAAGAAGAAATATGATATTCTTATTATTGGTGATGTGCATATCCCCGTTGAGGTAACATAGTGTTATTCGAAATTTCTCTGGTTCCATGATTATTCGGAATGAGTTTGTTAACAAGACTTGATCAACCTTGTTAGTGGATTCCTTTTGATGAGCATGAGATGGATGAAACTAGAAGGCACAACCTTCTGTACCCTCTTTCTACTTTCTGTTATTTAGTTGAAATAAAGTAAAAATAGTATTCTTTGGTCTGTTTTCTGATTTATCCGTGCAATATAAAAATACCCCAAAAATAGAAGTTCTCCAAATGCCGTGAAAATGGAATATGATTTTTTCTAGAATATTTGAGAATTTCTGGCACTGAGATCACAGCAGGAGGGGCAAGCACCTGGCCACGAGGGTGGAGGGCGCGCCCTACCCCCCAGGGCGCGCCCCCGTGGGCCCACGGTGGCCCTCCTCCACTTATTCCTGCACCCATACACTCCGTCTTCCTCCCACAAACACCAATATCCAGCTCAAGCACGAGTTCTAGCTCATTTTGCTATGATTTTCGATCTCCTTGCTCAAAGCCCCTCTCACAAAACTGCTTGGGGAGATTGTTCCTTGGTATGTGACTCCTCCACTGGTCCAATTAGTTTGTGCTCTAATGCTTTATTCATTGCAAATTTGTGCTGCCTAGGTGACCATGTTCTTGAGCTTGCATGTCAAATTTATATGGTTCCAAGTATTTCTAATGCATGATATAGTCTCTAGGCACTTGTAGGAGTAGTTGCTATCAATTTTATTGAGGTTGGTTCACTTTTGTTTGAAGTTACTAAAAATTTCAGAAATTGTTCAAAGGAAGAAATATGCTTAGGAAAATGTTCCAACATGGTTATTCAAGGAAGCAAGGACCCAGGCTTGCAATGCGTGATGCTGATGTGGAGCCACCAAGGGACGCTCCTATGCGGCCCTGCGAATGGCCTTCAGAAAATTTTATGGATCGAGCAGGAATCAAGGAAGAATTTAACGCATATTTGCATCACGCTTATCTTGTGAGCTTTGAGGCAGAGAAGTGTAGCCAATACCATCATCTCACTAGTTCATTTGTGAGGAGGTTTGAATTTTCATCTTCACGTATTTATCCAACTGTCCTGTTTGATCTTTATGAAAAATCTTATACCATGGACTTAGAGGATTTTACTTCTGCTTGCAAACTTCCACAATGGGGTAGTGTTAGTGAACCCCGTAAATCTGAATTTAGAAACTTTCTTGCTGGTATAATCGTGCGGGAATCTAGAGATATAACACAAGCTACCATAGGGGGCATTCATTTTCCTGCTATACATTATTTTGCTCTCTTCATAGGTAGGTGCATAAATGGTAAAGATGAAGCATGTCATATGTGTGTGCCTGACCTCAGTATTCTTAGGAGTGCTACGTTAGGAGACAAATCTTATAATTTGGGAGCCATTGTTGCACGTAGGTTGCATAATAATAGATTTAATGGAGATTTCTTTGGTGGAATTTATGCAACCCGCTTAGCTAATTTTCTTAGTGTGGACGTTCGTGAGGATGACATTGAGTTGCCTCCTACTTATTTAGACTACAATTCTATGGTCTATCACCAGTTTGTCGAGAGGAATGAATCACCTCTTCGATATTGCTTAATCTTTGACAGACGTCATGCTTTCTGTATTACTCTTCCTCCTCCCGCCTTCTTTGATTATCAGGAAAAAGGAAGACATTTTATCACTAGAGAGGAGGCAGATGAGTACGAGAGGAGGGCGGAGGCAGCTCGCCGCCACGTTGCAGCTCAGGAGGCGATAACCACTGCATCGCAGTACGACCCCAGCTACACCTACGGGTATCCGCCAGGCCATCCGTGGCAATGAACCAACTTAGGCCAAAAGCCTAAGCTTGGGGGAGTACGTATTTCCCACCGACATTACATTTATGTTCACACACTCATTGCCAGATGTCGGTGTTCATACTTTTTCACTGTAATATCCATGCTAGTTTATTTTCTTTTTCCTGCTCTCTTCTTGTGTGTTTGATAAACCTTAAGAAAAACAAAAAAATTAGTATAGCTTCTAGCTAGTTTACCTTTCTTGTTGTAGTAGTAATAATTAAAATAAAACCCAAAAAGATCTCCCGTTCTTCTTTTGCTTGTTGGGAGCTTTCTTGTGTAAATAGTTTTATTTCTTTTCTTTTCTTTGGGGGTCGATAGGATAAGACCATGATTAAATTGTTGAAGTGGCTCTTATATGCATTATTGTTGATTTAACCAAGAGCCCATATTGCCTTGTCTTCTCCTGTTTATTGAATGCTCGCAGATTCCAGCTTAGTCCAATGCACGTGCCCTCTTATTATTATTCACATCATTCGGTCATGCAAGTGAAAGGCAAATATGATGATATATGATGGACTGACTGAGTGAGAAAAGCTGGTATGAACTTGACCTCTCTTGTTTTTGGAAATATGATTAGTTCATCATTCCTGATTCAGCCTATTATGAATAAACATGTTTGCAATGACAATTAGAGATCATATTTGCTCGCGCCATGCTTGATTAGCTATGAGTTATAATGGTTTACCTTGCGTGCCAACATGCTATTAAAATGGTTGTGATGTGGTATGATGGGGTGGTATCCTCCTTTGAATGATTTAAGTGACTTGACTTGGCACATGTTCACACATGTAGTTGAAACAAAATCAACATAGCCTTCACGATATTTATGTTCATGGTGGATTATATCCTACTCATGCTTGCATCCAATGTTTATTAATTTTAATGCATGTTCATGACTGTTGTCGATCTCTGGTTGGTCGCTTCCAGTCTTTTGCTAGCCTTCACTGGTACTAAGCGGGAATATTGCTTGTGCATCCAATCCCTTAAACCCCAAAGTTATTCCATATGAGTCCACTATACCTTCCTATATGCGGTATCTACCTGCAGTTCCAAGTAAATTTGTATGTGCCAAACTCTAAACCTTCAAATAAACATTCTGTTTTGTATGCTCGAATAGCTCATGTATCAACAAGGGCTGCCCTTATCTTCCATGTTAGGCGGGTTATTCTCAAGAGGAGTGGACTCCGCTCCTCACTTACGATAAAATGGCTGGTCACCAGGATGCCCAGTCCCATGCTTTATGCAAACTAAATCAAAATACTTGCAAACAAAACTCCCCCTGGGACTGTTGCTAGTTGGAGACACTCGTTGTTTCGAGAAAGTCATGGATTGATGCTTGTTGGTGGAGGGGGAGTATAAACTTTACCATTCTGTTTGGGAACCGCCTATAATGTGTGTAGTATGGAAGATATTGCCATCTCTTGGTTGTTATGTTGACAATGAAAGTATGCCGCTCAAAATATTATTTATCTCTATTTCAAAACTGAGCTCTGGCACCTCTACAAATCCCTGCTTCCCTCTGCGAAGGGCCTATCTATTTACTTTTATGTTGAGTCATCACCCTCTTATTAAAAAGCACTAGCTGGAGAGCGCAGCTGTCATTTGCATCCATTACTATTAATTTATATTGGGTATGACTATGACTGGATCTCTTTTACCATGAATTACAATGTCTAGTCAGTCCTTGATATTTAAAGGTGCTCTGCATTTATGTTTTGCGGTCTCAGAAAGGGCTAGCGAGATACCATCTTGTTATATCATATCATGATTGTTTTGAGAAAGTGTTGTCATCCAAGATTTATTATTATCACTCGCTAGTTGATTATGCTATTGATATGAGTAAACATGAGACCTAAGAGTTATTGCAAATGTGGTTAGTCATAATCTTTGCTGAAAACTTGAATGTTGGCTTTACATATTTACAACAACAAGAGCAAATAGAGTTTGTAAAAGTTTTTCTTTATCACTTTCAGTTTATCAACTGAATTGCTTGAGGACAAGCAAAGGTTTAAGCTTGGGGGAGTTGATACTATCCATCGTATCTACTTTTCCAAACACTTTTACCCTTGTTTTGGACTCTAACTTGCATGATTTGATGGAACTAACCCGGTCTGACGCTGTTTTCAGCACACTTTCCATGGTGTTATTTATGTGCAGAAACAAAACTTCTCGCAATGACCTAAAACTCCACGGAACGTCTATTTGGAAATAATAAAAAATCCTTGCAAAAGATGAAGACCAAGGGGCCCACACCCTGTCCACGAGGGTGGGGGCGTGCCCTCCCACCTAGGGCAAGCCCCCTACCTCGTGGGCCCCCTGGAGCTCCTCCGACCTTAACTCCAACTCTATATATTTGCTTTCGGGGAGAAAAAAATCAGAGAGAAGAATTCATCACGTTTTACGATACGGAGCCGCCGCCAAGCCCTAAAACCTCTCGGGAGGGCTGATCTGTAGTCCGTTCGGGGCTCCGGAGAGGGGGATTCGTCACTGTCGTCATCATCAACCATCCTCCATCACCAATTTCATGATGCTCACCGCCGTGCGTGAGTAATTCTATCATAGGCTTGCTGGACGGTGATGGGTTGGATGAGATCTATCATGTAATCGAGTTAGTTTTGTTAGGGTTTGATCCCTAGTACCCACTATGTTCTGAGATTGATGTTGCTATGACTTTGCTATGCTTAATGCTTGTCACTAGGGCCCGAGTGCCATGATTTCAGATCAGAACCTATTATGTTTTCATGAATATATGTGTGTCCTTGATCCTATCTTGCAAGTCTATAGTCACCTACTATGTGTTATGATCCGGCAACCCCGAAGTGACAATAATCGGGACCACTCCCGGTGATGACCATAGTTTGAGGAGTTCATGTATTCACTATGTGTTAATGCTTTGTTCCGGTACTCTATTAAAAGGAGGCCTTAATATCCCTTAGTTTCCATTAGGACCCCACTACCACGGGAGGGTAGGACAAAATATGTCATGCAAGTTATTTTCCATAAGCACGTATGACTATATTCGGAATACATGCCTACATTACATCGATGAATTGGAGCTAGTTCTGTGTCACCCTATGTTATGATTGTTACATGATGAACCGCATCCGGCATAATTCTCCATCACCGATCCAATGCCTACGAGCTTTTCACATATTGTTCTCCACTTATTTACTTTACCGTTGCTACGGTTACAATCACTTCAAAACACCAAAAATATTACTTTTGCTTTCGTTACTTTTGTTACCGTTACCACTACTATCATATTACTTTGCTACTAAACACTTTGCTGCAGATACTAAGTTATCTAGGTGTGGTTGAATTGACAACTCAGCTGCTAATACTTGAGAATATTCGTTGGCTCCCCTTGTGTCGAATCAATAAATTTGGGTTGAATACTCTACCCTTGAAAACTGTTGCGATCCCCTATACTTGGGGGTTATCATACACACACGCTTCTTAGAATGGAGTTGACATTCTTTTGCTGGACTGGAGGGGACTAGTTATTTGGCCACTGGAATCTGCTTATTATCAGTGGGAGTTGGGTTTCTCTGTGCTGGAGCAGTATCTATGAAAAATGGAGTTGGTTTATTATCTCCTGGCGTTTGGATCTTTTGCAAAGACCTGGTTTGTAACCCTTCAGATTCTAACATAGTCGTCTTCCCCTTGCATGCCTCATATAGAAGAATGGTGCTTCAATTATAAAACATGCTACAGCAGAGATGGAATAGGTACTGAAGAATAGAAAGGCATGACATATTGACATGTATTCCCTCCATCCGGAAATAAATGGATGGGTCTAGGCGTATTTCAGTTCTAGATACATCCAGTTTTATCCATTTCTATGACATGTAATCCAGATGAAGGTAGTATGATGTAAGAGCTAGGGATACGGCAGGACAACACAGTAAAAAAACACTGAAAACCCACTGCAGAACCAAAGTAATCAAACCCACTAATATGAGATAGTACACTCATGCAGCTCAGGATGGAAAACTACCAGGCAGTTTTCCTTACAAAAATCAACATTGTGGCCTTTAATCATACATTTTGCTACAACTAAATTTAGATCAGATAAAGGTTGGATTCACGCCGATTAACAAAATACATGCTGATGTAAAAATATAGTGATATACAACAGGTACTTACATCTGCATTGGAGTACAGAGGATTCCTGCAAGAATCTTTCCTCATAGACGATACCAGTGCAGAAATTCTTCTATCTGTTAAGCTTATTTTCTAAAAGAGAGATGGGTAAGAAACATGTAGAAAATATGATCAGCATGCTATAAAATTTCATGATGCAAGGATACGCACACGCTTCTTAGAATGGAGTTGACATATTTTTGCTGGACTGGAGCGGACTAGTTCTTTGGCCACTGGAATCTGCTTATTATCAGTAGGAGTTGGGTTTCTCTGTGCTAGAGCAGTATCTATAAAAGTTGGAGTTGGTTTATTATCTCCTGGCGTTTGGATCTTTTGCAAAGACCTGGTTTGTAACCCTTCAGATTCTAACATAGTCGTCTTCCCCTTGCATGCCTTGTATAGAAGAATGGTGCTTCAATTATAAAACATGCTACAACAGAGAGATGGAATAGGTACTGAAGAATAGAAAGGCATGACATATAGACATGTATTCCCTCCATCCTGAAAAAATGGATGGGTCTAGGCATATTTCAGTTCTAGATACATCCTTTTTTATCCATTTCGGCAACATGTAATTCGGATGGAGGGAGTATGGTGTAAGAGCTAGGGATACGACAGGGCTATGGATGAAAATGGAGTGGAAACTTTCTGTTTTTCCGGAGGAAAAATGGAAATGGAGAGGAAATATGAAAACGAAAACGGAAATTTGCAAAACGAAAGTGGAAATGGAATTTTTTATGCGGAAACGGAAACAAATATGGAACGGTGTTATCCAGTGGAACATGCATGGAAACGGAACTTTCCATTTCCGTGGATATGGAATTTATGTTTTTACTATAGACTTATAGCTGCTTTGTAGCCCAACCACCAAAGAGAACACAATGACACAATTAGTAGAATGGATCTGAGGCCCAACTTCTACTACCACACATGTACTCAGCTTGACCCCATACGCAATTGTCCGGTACTGTGAAAAAAAACACTAGTTGAATGTAAAACTGTTTGCTAGCAGAATACATACAGAAAAAACTAAGGCAACATACACGTGTATGATTGGGAAACTAAGATGGCATTGCAACAGAGCACTAGAACATCACTTCAATGTAAAAAAACATGGTATGGTAGACAGATGAAGTACATATTGATGAATAACAATGCATAAGATATTCATAAGCATGATGTCCAAATTAAGCAGATGGCATTGCGATAGAGTAGAATGACAGTACTTGAATTTGAAAACATTTTATCATGAATGGAATAGGTACTGAAAAACAGGAAGGCATGACATATTTACATGCATGATCAGCATGCTAAGCATATGGCATTGCAATAGAGTAGATACACTCCAGGACATTATATGCATGTTGTACCCATATCACGGGCCAAGTTAGAGCAAGGACCTTGTGGGGTGAAGAGGATTCAACATCTTTTTGCAAGTCTTCTGAAGAACTGCCTTTACATGTTCCATCATGTTGGGTATCATTGACATCAAGTTTATTGGCCTTTACATTGCTCCGTGAGGTTCTTGTGGATATATCAGTGTATGCAATTATATTTGACATGCATGGAAGACAACTAGTAGTTAGATTTATGTAATGAGTGCCTGTAGGAGACGACATAAATAGTAGGACTGGGGTTAACTAGCAGCAACAGGTCTGAAAAACTAAAGGGAGAACACAGATGAAAGCTACAGAATATGTATCATTTGTACTCGAGATTAACTAGATGGCACACAAAAGTATTAAAGAACAACATAGGTAATACTAGAAGTGGTATAATACTATAATCACCAGCCTGTGGGATAGCATTGGCTGATGGATGATAACTATGGAACAATGTTACCTAAAGAACAAGTATCTTAGCTGAACTATGGAACAACGTTAACTCATGAACAAGACCCGTAAGAGATTAGCATGAATATACAGTGAAATGTGATAATCTATTTTCCATGCTTATATGAATAACAAAGCCATAAATGTTGCACACAAGTAAGATGAGGGTACAACCTATCTGGCCGCCATCCAAAGGAGTGAGCATCATGTGCTGACTTGTCGATGGCCCTGCAGTTGTTGTGGCTGTCCATGTCGGGCACGCGCATTCGATGCAGGAAACTGTTGAGTGGGGACTATAGCTCCCTTCTGGTGTATGCTTCCCTTATTGGAGCAGCTGCGGTGAGTCAGAAGACGGTGTGGCTGAAGATGCAGATAATGCATAATGTTAAGAACAACACATCTCTTTGATCTGAAGAAATACACTAAGAGATCAACAGCAAGGTACGAGAGTGGTCACATGTCTGTTGACTGAGACTAAATTGGGGTCACACGATTTTATTTTATTTTGCTACTGTCTGATCTACGCCGGATGGCTTGATGGCCGTCTTGTGCCTCCCGACTGACACTATTAGGAATCTTCCCTGAAGAGCCAGCGACCAACGGCAGAGCAGCTTGCCTCCGCCATCCGTGGCCCCGACCAAAACCCCGCTCCCTGCCCCACCACACTGTCGTGGTTGCGCCGCCCTCGGGCCAATCCACAAAGACTCCCCGTCATCCAGATCCGGCGGCGGTAGTACCTTGAACCCACGCAACTCTAAGATAGCCATCTAAGCGCTGCTTCCGCGGTGAACTTGCGGCCCCGCACCCTTACGTTAGACACTAGCCAACCGGCAGCCTAGGAGCTCCGCCGCCTCGAGGGGTGATGCTTCACATTGTGAATCGATTGGCCCAGAATAAAAATTCAGACAACTGACGCCTAAATAAAGTGACTTGAGATGAGGGTGCAACCTATCTAACGGCATGGTGAAGTAGGCAGGTCCAGCTGTCGAGTTGGTGAGGCCGGCGCGGTTGTGGTGGCCACCGGCGGCAGGGAAACATTGATGTCGCGACGGTCGACAGCTATGGGGAAGCAGCGTCGGGACTCTAGATGGATCTGAAGTTGGAGCTGCTCCAGCGCCATGAACAACGGCGGGGGTGAATCGGCTCCGGTGCGGTTCATGCGGCCGTCGTCGAGGCAGCTCCAGCAGCACGGAGTAAGAGGCACACGGCCCAGTGCACGACGGCAAATGGACAGCGTCTCCGGCATTAGGGAGGAGGGCAGCTGTGAAATTGGTGCGGTGGGGGCGCCATGGAGGAGGGGCTGAGGTTTCGCGGGTCGGGAGAAGGGAGCTTCCGGGGAGAAAGTGATTTGGCGCCCACAAGGTATGAATGGGGGGGAATTGGGAGGGGAGTGGAACCATGTTTTACGGACGCACTTGTCTGAAATGTGAGGGGGAGTTATAGTCTATCCCTGCCTTAAGGCTTCTCGGCTTGGGTCTGTGTACTGAGGGTTGGGGATAGTAGAGTAACTTTGCTTCTCCCCAAATAGTGGGCGGGAGCGATTTCGGGCGAGGAGGGCGTGTTTCGAAATATAGTGGGCGCGAGCGATTTCGGGTGAGGAGAGCGTGTTTTGAAATAATGGGCGCGAGCTATTTCAGGCAAGGAGAGCATGTTTTGCTGACCATGGTATATGAATTATTCGGCACATGTCATTTCGGCCGAGGAGAAGGCACGCTTGGATAAAGTTACGAACCTACCCTCGATGCACAATGGGCCAATTAATGTGTCTTCCACATAGGACGGTAATTTCGCATCTCCCATTTATTTGCTCGGGCGAATTCTACCGAGCAGAGGATGTTTAACGGTTCGTTCAAAATTTGGGAGAACGAGCATCCACGTCTACCTTACCAAGTCGATTCGAATCAAATTTTGAAATATTAGCTTGCCACTTCTTTTTTAGATGAAGAGATGATGCTCGGGAGTAATGTGTTTTTACATGCTCGTTGCTAGCGATTTACTATATGACAAATAGTTGACCCACTCAAAAAATGGGAATCAAACCCAAAATGAAATATCTTGATTCAATAAATAGCTCGTTCACCAGGTCAAAATAGCGAACTAAATCCAAAATTGAACACCTCAATCGAATAGCATATTATACAATATTATAATACTCCATGAACATGTTGAAAGTCAAATTAATGAACTTGTTTGATATATGCATATATCCGTTCATGTGTGGATTGCAGACAACATGTTCTCCAATTTGAATATTTGAATGCAAGTTTATATCGAAACATGGTTTATATTAGTCTTTGATGCATAAAACGCGACCTACCCCTCTCTCGGACTCCTGCTCTCTCTTCTCTCTCTCTCTCTCTCGTCGACAATCTTCAATTCTGTCGCACGCATCCAACACACAAACCTTGTTGGTCCTCTCTCTTTCTCTCCATCTCTCTCTCTCTCTCTTTGTGTGTGTGCATGGGGGGGGGGTCTTTCTAGTTCACATGCATATATACTCCATCTATAGGTCTCTCTCACACACTATGTATGATTCTCTAGTCCAAGCTAGATATCTTGGGTGCACTCATCATACGCACACAAATTCCTTGGCTCGTTGCTTGTAACTCTCTCACGCACCACTCTGTCGTCTAACAGCTCTTCCCCCTCTCTCTCAAACTCTCCATCTACCTGGGTCACACATACACATGCATATCTCACTCGCACTCGATAGGGCCATCTAAAACACTATCTCTCTCCCTCGTTCTCTCTCCATCTCACACGCATACACACAATCTCATGCCTAGCTAGCCAAGTATGATGGTCTCTCACTCAATTGTAGGCACACGCAGTCCCCCCTATATGTATATGACTAGCTAATCTTAGTCTTCATCACAAACATGTTCATGGTCTATCTCGATTTCTCTCGGGGCATCTTTCTATCGCGCACGCACCTCCCTCAGTCTCCCACCCATATAGTCCCCTCACGATCTCGAGGGGGTCTCTCTATCACAAACACACCCTCTCGCCCTCCCCATGCGTCCATGTTCTCCATGTGTCCCTCTCGGCCTTTGTTCCTTGTTGGCCAGACCTCTATTGGACATGTGCTATAGGGGTGTCTCTCTCCGTTGCAAACAATCACACACTAGCTATCTTCGTGTATCTCCTCGCCTCGCTTTTCTATCTCGGAGATGCATGTGTGATATGTTTGCTTAAGAAACGAAAAAACACACACTCTCTCTAATTTATCGTTTCTTGTCACTTTCTCTTTCACACACATACTCTTTTTGCACAGTTACTCATTCTCCTTCACACGCACTTGATCCCTCTCGACTTAGGCACTCTCCTCGGTCCATAGCATATTGATTTATTGAGAAGTCAAACATCGCAAAGTTTGACCATGTACGTGGAGAAAAACAATTACATCTGGAACGGCAAACATATACCATTAGATTCACCATGAGATGTAGTTTCGTATGATGTATCTTTGGTCTTGAAGATATAAATAACATTTGTGTAAACCTGATCAAAGTTTCCAAAGTTTGACTTCTAAAAAAATTACATGCACTGCATTATCAAGCGGATGGAATATCTCTTTCCCCCTCTCAGCTATCTGACGCACCACTCAGCCTTATCGGGCCTCCTCAATCTATCTCAAACTTTATATCTCCCTGGTTCACACATACACATGGCTCGCTCGTGCTATACATATAGACCCATCCAACACTCTTCGCCCTTGTTCTCTCTCTATGTGACACGCACCCCCCTAATAAGTACCATAATCCCTCACTCCATCATAGGCGCAAGCACTCCCCCCTAAGTATGATTATCTCTCACTAGCCATCGGGAACACACGTATTGTCTCCTTCCATCCATACGTCTATCTCGATATCTCTCGGGGTATCTTCTATCGCGCACACACCTTGTCACTCGATCTCCCACCCATGTAGTCCCATCACGATCTCTAGGGGATCTCTCTATGACAAACATACACTCTCTCCTCCCCATGTCTGCATTTTCTCCGTATGTTTCTCTCGACCTCTCTCCCTTGTTTGTCAGACCCCTCTTGGCCACGTGCTACGGGTCTTGCTCTCTCGGTTCCAAACAACCACACACTATCTCCTCACCTTGCCTCCATTGTCGAAGATGCATGTGTGATATGTTTGCATAAGACACACACGCTTTTTCTCTACTTTTATCGTGTGTTGTCCATGTCTCTTTCACACACGCACACACACTTTTTTCACTCACTCACTCACTCTCTCTCTCTCTCTCTCTCTCTCTCTTGTTAGGGAATCTGTCACGTCCATAAGCATATGGATGTTTTGAAAAGTCAAACCTCAGAAAAGTTTGACCAGGTATATGTGGAGAAAAACATTTACATCTGGAACGATCATTAGATTCATCACAACATGTACTTACTTCAAACTATCATTTATCTTTGGTATTGTAGATATAAGTAATTTCTTTATAAACTTGGTCAAAGTTTCAAAAGTTTGACTTCAAAAAATGTTGGAACTACATTATCGAATGGAGGGAGTAGCTCTTTCTCTCTCTCTCTCTCTGCTATCTCTCACGGGCCTCCCCTCTCACTCGAACTCTCTATATCGACGGATTATACGCTCACTGTGTCAGCGTATAGCTCCATATATTGTTTAGTTGACCGGTCAACCAGTCCACATGATGCCTTGTCAGCTCGTGTTATGTATCTTCGTGTGCTGGCCCATGTGGCAGTGGGTGAAAATAAGTAAACTAGAGGCCCATCTGACACGCGGTGAAGTAAACAAAGTTGAAACCACTCGGGGTAGCACCCTGCACGCTAGTAAATTGAGGGTGCATTGAGGACACACATCTTCCACGTGGAGGATGCACTCGCGCACAATTCACCACTGCGTGGCGGCATGCACAGAAGGACGCACTCGCGCACACCCACTACACAACACACACCTACACACGTGTACACCGGCGTCGCTGCCGGTTGAGATGGACGGCGAGGCAGCCAACAAGCGGAGCCGGCTCGAGCCAAAACCGCATCCGGTGAGCCTGTACTTCCTCAGCAGCCTCCCCGACGACATGCTGCTCGTCATCATCGGCCTCCGCCTCACCAAATCTGCCGTGCGGACCGCCCTGCTCTCCCGGCGGTGGCGCCCCCTCTGGTGCCGCGTCCCCCTCAACCTCACCGTCGACAGTTGCTCTGCGATGGGGATTGCAAATGCATGGCCGCAGTCTCCAAGATCCTGTCATCGCACCCTGGGTCAGCCAGACGCCTTGACATCTGCATGTTCAGTACCAACTGCAAGCTCCAACCCAAGTTCGACGAGTGGTTCTTATCCCCCACCCTAGATTAGTTTGAGGAGCTCAACTTTGAAGCTGGACGATGTCGCTCTTTGCGGCCGTCCACGCTCCGCCTCGCGCCAACGCTGCACCGCGCCAGCTTCAGCTCCCACTATCTTCCCCAGATTAATGTCGCGCCCGCCCTTCTTCTCCCTCAACTCAAGCAGCTCGACCTCTTCGATATTGTCATCTGGAAGAAGGCTATGGAGCACCTACTCCGCAGCTGTACTGCGCTCGAGTACCTTCGTCATGAGCAGATCCACGGGTTCATTAGGCTCCACATCGCCTCGACGAATCTTCGATGGATTTATGTGTCTTGCTGGCCCTGCAACAAGACATCAATTGGGAAGAGATCACTCCAGTTGTTCCATGTTATGGTCATTGAGAATGCACCATTCCTTGAGAGATTGCTTGTATCGGATCTAGAAGGTCCAACAAAAATCAGGGTCATTAACGCGCCGAATTGATAGCGTTGGTGCACTCGTGTGCCAAATTCTTCGAACTCTTTATTGGATCCGTAATTGTTCAGGTATAGCACTCATCTTCTTCTTCGTCTTCTTGAAATTCACATTTTTAAATTTCTTCTTGATGTATTTACGACCGTCTTCCAGAAAATGATTCCCACAAGCTTGACCCAGTCTATGCGCACAGTGAAGATCTTGGCAATAAAATCTATCGGCCCCAATCTGGATCAAGTTGTTGGATTCCTTACATGCTTTCCGTGCACGGAGAAGCTACTCATCGAGGTGAAACTTCTTTCCTATTAGTAAACGGTAATCACAATGTAGCTCAAATTTTTCGTAATTTTCCCAAATTACGATGACAAGTATAGTGTTCAAAACTGCATCTACGCACTGCACCGAAAGAAATGTTTTTAGTATTTTTTCTCACGTGATCACCTGCATCGTTTTTTTGTTGTACTACTATAGTAGCCTAGGCTAGTCATAGTGGAAAGTAACTTAGACTACTCCAGTAACTCTATGGTTACCCTAAGAGCAAGTACTACCTCCGTCCTGGTTTACTCTTGCTATTTTTTACACTACTGGAATTTGCTTATTTGCCGTCTGCCTATTCTGTGCCGTCCGCTGGCGGACGGAAAAGAAGGTCTTTGCCATCAGCTTGCAGAAAACGGATGGCAAAGAATTGGCTGATGGCAAAGAATGTCTTTGCCATCAGCCAGTTCTTTGACGTCTGCTGGCGGACGGCAAAGAATCTTTGCCGTCAATGAGCGGACGGCAAAGAGGGAGGTGAGCCCCACTAATGAGCTGTTCAGAAAAAAAACCAAATGGCCCCTATTGGACGGCAAAGAGCAAAAAAGCGGACGGCAAAGAGATAACCTAACTAACGGCTCCCACCCTGCCCCCTCCCTCTCTCTCTCTCTCTCTCTTTAACTCGAGCCAAGCTCCTTTTGATACAGAGCTGGTGATGATATCTGGTGGCGGGAGGTCCCATGGCTCTCAAGCCATTGGTGATGGACTGATATGTTGTCATAAGACTCTCCCGCGGATCAAGAAGTGTCTGAGTAGCTCTGATCCTGAGATTATGCCTCGTGCACGGCCCGTGGAGATCGCCATGGCGGTTAGTTATACGGACTCTCTCACCTTTCCTCCATTACATTATGTGTTCGTCCGTCGATGATTACATGATGCTAACGAGGAGTGGTGTGTTGCAGACTATTGTTGAGAAAGAGAGATTAAAGACGAAAGCGCTTGTGGAGGAGGCAAAAAGGGAGGCACAAAGGGAGGCAGAGGAGAAGCAGAGGGAGATGGAGGAGAAGACGGTTAAGTTGTTAGAGGAGGAGAGGAACTGGAATGACAGCACTAACTGGGCCCTATACGAGCTCATCGTGGTACGTTTCTCGTGCATATTAATAAGCCCAATCATGCACGTAATGTTCGCATTACTATCTAATATGACTGACTCGTGAGAACCAAATGTGCAGACCATGTACGAGAAAAACAGTCAGGCCCCTCCGTCGATGCCCCAGATTGGTCCGGCGACCACGGTGAGTTTGATTTGAATGGTCGTTTCTTACTACTATTCACATTTCAGTTTGCGAACTTGCTAACGAGACATTATTGGAAATGATCTTTGGTGCAGCATGGCTCCCGACAAGCATCGACCACTCCTTCTGCCAATGCCAGAACCCCGATCGGTCCTTCACCTCCGTCTGGCACTGGCGCAGCCCCGAACATTCCTACACCTCCGTGAAAACAGTATTTTCCTTCTTATTTAGCGTGTTTAGTCCATTTATGACATAATTTAGCCTATTTAGTGCACAAATGACATAATAAGATGAAGAAAATCAAGGAAGAGGAAGGAAAGAAGGAATAGGAAGAAAAGAAGAACAAGAAGAAGAAGAAGAAGAAGAAGAAGAAGAAGAAGGAGAAGAAGAAGAACTCTTCTTCTAGTCTTCTTCTTCTTCTCCTTCTTCTTCTTCTTCTTCTTCTTCTAGTTTTCTTCTTCTTCTTCTCCAAAATGAAGTTAGCTCTAAGTTATATCAAAAATGGCATAATATGCTTAGTTAGGTCAAAAATGGCATAATTAGCTAGGTAAGCTCAGAAATGGCATTTTACATCTTATTTAGCCTATTTAGTACATTTATGACATAATTTAGCATATTTAGTCCACAAATGACATAATAAGATGAAGAAAATCAAGGAAGAGGAAGAAAAGAAGGAATAGGAAGAAAAGAAGAAGAAGAAGAAGAAGAAGAAGACTAGAAGAAGACTAGAACAAGAAGAAGTTCTTCTTCTTTTCTTCTCCTTCTCCTTCTTCTTCTTCTTCTTTTCTTCTCCTTCTTCTACTTCTTCTTCTTCTTCTTCTAGTTTTCTTCTTCTTCTCCAAAATGAAGTTAGCTCTAAGTTATGTCTCATAATATGTTAGTTAGGTAAAAAATGGCATAATTAGCTAGGTAAGCTCAAAAATGGCATTTTTCTTCTTATGTAGCCTATTTAGTCCATTTATGACATAATTTAGCCTATTTAGTCCACAAATGACATAATAAGATGAAGAAAATCCAGGAAGAGGGAGAAAAGAAGGAATAGGAAGAAAAGAAGAAGAAGAAGAAAAAGAAGAGAAGAAGAAGAAGAAGTAAGAAGAAGAAGAAGTTCTTCTTCTTCTAGTTTTCTTCTTCTCCAAAATGAAGTTAACTCTAAGTTATATCAAAAATGGCATAATGTGCTTAGTTCATTCAAAAATGGCACAATTATCTAGGTTAGCTCCATTTTACCTAAGTATGCTTACTTCTTCTTCTGATTCTAGCTAGTCTTCTTCTTTTCTAACTTTCTTGTTTCCATTTTGCAGATTTAATTCACTATATGGAAGCTTGCATGGATGGAGTGCTTGGTTCCCTTATCTTTTTTTCGTTTGTATCGATGAAAAACATGGAACTTGTTATATGGATGCATGGAACAATGTGTTGGATGAACATTGTGATATGTAATATGTATATATGGATGGAACTATGTTTATTATGTATATATGTATGTTGTGATGGAGATAGATATGTATATGTATATCTGTGTGTGCCTGTGAACAATATATATATGTATGTATATCTATGTGTGAATTCCTGTGAAATTAAATGGATTCAAACAACAACAGAGGATATATCACCTCTTCGTAGTCAGCTAGAGGACGGCAAAGCTATTTGTCGTCCGCTAGCAGACGACAAAGAGGACACGTGGCAGCTTCCTGTGAAACCTGGGAACACTGGCTGCCTATTTGGTCACTTTGTCGTCCGCCAGCGGACGGCAAAGATTCAAATCACTTTGCCGTCTGCCAGCAGACAGCATAGCTAGCCACGTGGCAGCTTCGCAGTACTGCCTAGCTGAGCTCTTTGCCGTCCGCCAGAGGATGGCAAAGTGATTTGAATCTTTGTCGTCCGCTGGCACCGTTAACCCCCTAATGGCTCTCACGCCACCGCCTGCCGTCCGTTCTCTTTGCCGTCTGCTGGCATCGGATGGCGGACGGCACAATCCTTTGCCGTCCATTTCTGAAAAGCAGACGACAAAGAAGGCCTTTGCTGGCACCCTTTCATCCGGACATTTTGCCATCTGCTGGCGTATGGCAAAGAGGTTTGCCGTCCCTGAACCATGCCTTTGCCGCCCGCCGTGGCGGACGGCAAAAAAGCTGATTCCAGTAGTGGTAGTATCAAAATTTGACCATAGATTTAACTAACAAAATGTTAATGCATGTCACTAAGAACTATATCGTTGGTTTCGTATTTGAACATAATTTCAAATGGTGTAATTTTTAGTGACATGCATTGGCATTTTCTTACATAAATATATGGTCAAAATTTTATACTAAATAAGAGGTAGTACAAAAGTGAGCTATAACGGCCCTCCACTATGTAGGCCAAAACACATGCCAAATTCACTTGTGATGCATTTGGCATCGATGCCCCTCCATTACTCACCTGGTGACCCAATCTAGATCACCTACTTTGCTCCGGTGCCAAATTAACTCACGCTATGAAAAAACACTTGCATGGGAGAGAGAGAGGACCGAGGCAATAAAAAAACACTTGTTTGGGAGAGTGAGAGGCTGGTGTAGTTGGTTTGATTGATTTGTTTATACATGTGGGTCTGTGTGCACAGTGGTGCCAACTCTCTCACATTGCGAGAGCGGTGCCAAAATCTTTTGATTTGACATCAATGCGTATTATGTGGCATGCTTTTGTGAAATATGGCATCGGCCACATAGTGGAAGGCAACAAATGCCCAAGCTCTTCACGTACTCCTAGGTAAATGAGAGGAAAGAGAAAGAGAGAGAGAGACAGAGAGAGAGAGAGAGTGAAAAAATATCACTAGCCAGCCAACCCTATCGTATGAGGGAATGATATTGGTACCTCTTGATGACACGGCAATCTTATACAGCCAGCTGCTCTAATATGTTCTCTTCTTTTGCAGATAAAAAAAGACCTGAAAGTGAAAAATGTGCTGCACTATAACAATCTCATCGAATGCCTTGATCTCCATCTTACAGAAATTGATTTGATCGACTACCGAGGCAGCACATCTGAGATTAAATTGGCCAGGTTCTTTGTTCTAGAGGCAAGTGTGCTCAAGGTAATGAGGTTTGGCATTCTCTGGTGCAACAATGAATGGCATGCTGATCACCGCAACCGTCTAAGCCTAAATGACAAAGTCTCCGCAGAAGCTGAATTTGTTTTTGAAACATCAAGTGGCCAGAGACTCGAAAACTTATTTGCCCATTAGTGACTTGTCAGGGCAGTGGATTTTAGTTTGTACGATAATGCTGCATCCACCTAAAGTAACGAAAGTTCTTACATAAACTTCCTAGTAATTCCCTCTTCGTAGGTGCAGCATTACTCCTAACATTTGTAATATCAGATTGAAACTTGTAATATTGTCGTGTCCTATTCCTGCGTTTTCAAAATCCTGCGAATCAAAAAGGTCCTGAGTTGGTGATGATGTTGTGCCTGCCATCTTTCACCAATAGTCGTCGGATCTAGATCTGACGCATACAAACCAAACTTCTCCAGTTTTGCAAAAAGGTGCCCGCACTTGTTCCCTATTTACAAACAACTCCTTGTCTCTCACAATCAGCCTTATCTCCTCCGCACCACATCTAGCAGGCCATGGAAAAATCTGGCGCGATGGCCGCTACCGGCGCCGTCCACCCCCCAATCTTGGTGTTCCATGCAATGCACGGGCATCTACGCACGGGAAATTATGTCGAACACGGCTAGTTGTAAGCAAGCTAGGTCTACAGCCATGATGATAGTGACTACAGACGGTGAGGCTGACTATGGTATGCCGAACACGGCGCCTATACTCAGGTGTCATCTCCGGTGTAGGGTCTTGTCACTTCACTGTGAGGAGCAGCACATAATAATTTGACCAATGGGTAGTACAGTGCTACTACATTGGTAGTACTACTACTACTAGTACTAGCACCACCGTATGGATTTAGTAGTACTACCACATCCATCTGGATTTAGTATTTGACTAGCAATATCTAGTAATGCATGTCACAAAAAATGTACTACTCCCTCTGTAAATAACTACATGGTGTATTGTTTTATTCCTATCGACGAGATAACTTAATGTCTTTTTGCTACTTAATAGGATTACATGCAATGAACTAACCACTGCATGTGATGTTTGGTACTCTCAAGTCATTGAAAGCATGCACGGGCACGGAGGAGGACGCTGCTTCATTGACTTACTGCACCTGCCTTTGGGTGTATGACACGTGGGCCCAACGAGTGGCTGGCCAACCTGTCATACAACCAAAGGCAGGTACAGTAGAGGCGCGAGGAGTAGATGGACAACACGCACGTGAATTCAACGCAGTCTACACTTCTCAGATAAAGGCTCCCGCCAATCCAGTCTACGAAATTCTACGCACCTACACACCCAAGGGCAAGAGTGATCACTCCAATCGCAAGATCAGTTGACTAGATGCTAGACCCATGGAGGAGATGAGTGCGAGCATCAGCCGGCTGTGCCAGATGGTCCACGACGCCGGCCTACGGCCCGACACTGAGGAACGTCTCCTAGTAGTGCTTGAGGCCACCAGGGCGAGGGGCCGCTTGGACGACAGCTTCGTCTCCTTGTTCGACGAGGTCCTCGTCGGCTTCCTTGACAAGTTCACCGTCGTCAAGAAGCTCGCGGATGACCTTGACATACGCCTCTAGCCCACGCGCCCAGGCTCTGTGATGCCTGCCACCCTCAACGGCCTCTATGGTGACAACCTCTTCGACGCACTGGTGGCCCTGCGACTGCCCGCTATCACGCCGGAGAATGTCCACCTCGAGGTCCCGCTCGCTACGCAGCGCCTGGCGCAGCAAGACACCATCGACATAATCTCCCACTTCTACAAGCAAATTGTCCACAAGGACTACTACATGCAAGAGGAGGGCGATAGGACGCTGGCCTTCTTGGACCGCATGGCAACCTTGGACGGCATTGTTCAGAAGCACGTTCAGCTTGCCACCAACGCCGCTGCTCCTCACACGTCGGTTGGTGACCCGGTGCACTAGGGCGTGAGGATGTCGTTGATGGATCCATATGTATCTTTATCTTTCCGTCAGATCCATGTAGTAGTATATGGTACTACTAGTAATTATCTTACCTTTCACATCAACTTCATAATTTTCCTACGTACTCCATGCATGAACCGCGCCAGAACCAAACTTCTCATTACTCTAGGGAAAATCATTATTTCTATCTATCGATCGCGCCATGGAGCAGAACCAAATTTTACAAGTTACAACTTCAAAAGGAAAAGCCTGCCGTGTTCGTGTCGCACCCCCACACGGTTGGTACGGCACGCCGCTCAAGGGGGAATGCGTGATGTGTTGCATTTTCACTTACAACTGGGACCGCAGTTGAGCAAACCGACTATCGGCAAACCCCCACCCCGCCCACTGCACGATGGCTGAGAAAACAGGAGGGAGAAGAGATGGCTGTAGCACGGACTCCAAGAAAATTGGTGTCGGATGGGACTCGTGTGGGTGTTGTGTGCCGTACTTCTAGACATGAATGCTAGTTATGGCCCATGCCACCCCACTATATCGAGGTGCTGGTTATGTAGAACAAATTTCCTGGAGTCCATGCTCAGCCCTCCTCTATCTCTCTTCTCAGCCAGCCAGCAGACGCGCGGGGCCCATCGTCTGTTTGCTCATATGCGGTCCCACATGTCAGTGAAAATGCAAGAGGACCCACTGAACCTGCACATCTTTCACCTCGACGTGCTAGTGATGAAAAAAATCCAATAAAGATCTTCAGTGGCCGCTTTTCGAGTTACTCAAGAGTAGTAAGATTCTATTTATAGTTTAACCCAAGATACACATCACGTGGCTTCAACTAGCACTCTATTTTCTTGCATGACACGACTTGGATGCTGGATGTCCCACGTGTCGGCAAAAGGAGGAAGAACTCGACCAAATCTTCGGTTGTGCTCTTGGATTAGACTAGTTGTGCTAACTTAAAATTTTATTGTGTAGAATGGGTGCAAGTTTTGGTATTGGGAAGAAGAGTACAATGATATATTGATAGAGCACAACTTAGTAGATGTTCTAGCACCTTTAGCTAGCATAGAGGCTAGAGATGAGACTAGTGCACTTGTAGATAGAATAGAGGCTAGACACGTCTACTTCTTTACACTCGAAGAAGAAAGAAGCACGAAGGATCGAGCCTTTGTAGATCAACAATGAATGCATCAAGAAGGCACTAATCCAACTTACAGGAGCAGTTATGGAAGTTGGATATCTTCTAAAATGTATTCTTGTGGTTCTTATTTTTCTAGTCAAAATTTTGGTGATGTATTTCCATGTACCAAAAAATCAATGATGAAAAAAATATATGCGTTTGCAAAGAAAAATGTACGAGGCCGGGATGCGTCCACACGTTCGACGCACAGCCACCGCATCCGAGAAATGGCCCGGACACGACCCCATTGCCCTACCAAAATGGACAGAATCCAGGAAAAACGGAGGTTCGTTTGGGGTCGTGCGTTGGAGTTGGCCTTACAAGTGGGACCGCATTTGAGGAAACCGACTATCGGCAAACCCCCACCTTGCCCGCCGTGCGATGGCTGAGTTAGAGAAACGACGAGGTTGAAGAGATTGATGTAACACGGACTCCAACAAATATTATGTCAGATGGAAGTCGTGCTGGTGGCGTGTGTCGTACTCCTGGACGTGAATGATTGTTCTGGCCCATGCCACCCTACTACTCCTACTACTTATAGTAGTAGTATCGAGGATTCGAGGTGCTGGTTACGTACATCAAACACATTAACATATGGCCCACCTCACACCGTGGCCAAATTTCCTGGAGTTTGTGCTAGGTTAAAAAGTGTTCTTTGTGAGGATGGGTGGCTGGTATCAAGTTTAAAACTTGTTGTATTACGTACGTAGACGTAGAGATAGTGCAGCATGTGAAGCTAGTACAAATAGTGTACTATTGTAGATTGGCCTCATCCGATAACCTGTTGCAATGCACGTACAATTATGTATTCAGAAAATATTTTTTTGCCTCGTCGCATCACCCACTCAAAGAAGCGACTCAAAAGCCATTCATAAATTTAGTAAGTTTATCACAGGCATATCATTTTATTACATACAATAGGTCATCAACCCACAACGACAATGAGGATACATTATAAATACTAAAGTTTTCATCACACAACAAATAACAAGCAATGAAATGAATTTCAACTGAACCAATCCTCGGTGTTGGAAACGCTTGCTTTGAACCACAAGTGATTCTTTGGGAATGGCCAGCTACTGTCAATCTTGAGATCAACGCAGGACTGATAATCCAGGCTGAAGCGACCTACAATATCACGACTAGGGTAGGGAACCACCGCAATGCCCGACGTATAGATACAGTTGCTTCTCATAAATGGTAGTAACGTTGTGTCAACAGCAGTTGGATCGCCTTTCACCATCATTGGATAGTTTTGTCCAAGGAAGAGCGAGTTTGTTCCAAGACTATCAATATTGTACCAGGGAGAAGGTGTTGGCGCTAGCAAAGTAGTATCCATCCCGAATACCATGCAATGGGTGTTGGAATAGGTCCGGAGAGTGCGACCATGGGAGACAACACCTGCTTCCTTAGTAGTAACATCAGCAGTGGGATGTATACAAACAAGAAGGGGTGATCCATCGGAATTTGCCAGGCGCCACTGAGTATATGGGCCCTCCTCGTCCTCATGCTCATGATCATCACCATCGTCATCTCCCCATTGGTTATAAAATTTTTCAAGTATAGGTGGTGGAATGTTCACATGACTTTGGAAACACAAGAAGAAGGTTAATTAGTAGAGAAGGGAAACTTGCTAACTCGCATGCATGTGGATGAAACAATTATAATTATGGTGGTATAATTATGGTGGAAGACAAACACACCGAAACTACGAGGATCCCATGCAAAAACAGTGCCACGAGTGGTGGCAGCACACACAAGACCCTTGTATTCAATTCCATCACAGTACATATCTGTGTATAGAAACTGATTTTGAGCAATATCCATCCAGTCGAACCACGAAGGACGGCAACAAGCTTGTCGAAGATAGAAACAACTCCATACTTCCTGTAATTCCAAGAGCGGTTGGGAACTCGACAAATTGCTTTCTTCCGTAGAAGACAGTCACCATGATCGTATTAGAACGTGCGTGGAATACCGGTGTGCTCAACCTCTGGGCAGTCTGAGATTTTTGGAAGTGGAACCCGGTGACAAGTGTACACATTCACAAGTTCCCACTCGCAGTTGTACCCAATATAAACAACCCAATCTCCATTTGCACCTACCCAAGCCTTGCCCTCAAGAATGGCATCTTAACATCATACGTATCATTATCAAGCGGCATCAACTTGCACATGGCGAGGCTTCCCTTGTCCCCGCGCTAGTCAGCAGGGTCATGGCGAAGAAGATAGGGGATATCAAACTGCTCCTGGACCCTTGGGTTCCTTGTAATGATGTTATTAGTTGAGTCGAGAATGTTCTTGAACGAACCTGCCATGCTAGCCGAGGTGATGATGTCGCACCGATCAATGAGTTCCCTCACCACGTCATCTTTCATATCGGGGCAAGAATAACGGGGTCGTTTCCGGCTTGTTCCCTCCATGGAGAATACGATCGAACAATTGCAGAAGGAAGGTGAAGGTAAATGGAGGAGGGAGGAAGAGCGTGCGACAGCAGTTCCAAATCGAGAGTGAAAGGCGAAGAGTCGGTGGACGGTTGCCAGTTTGCCACGGTACACGAAGAGGCGCCCCGGCCTACACGTCCTTTTCGAAATTGTACAAAAGGACTCGCCGTCGTCTCACTGACATGTTGGAACGGGACCACATGTCAACGAAACATGGTGTGTAATTTCTTGTGCAAAATGCGATCTGGCCACGTTGGCCCGAGGTGCCGCATTAGTTATCGGCCTTTATTTTTTTAACATATAATCTGAGTGGATAGCTCCTGTGGTCATCACACATGAGCGGATATATAGGTGGGCTAGGTGGGCAGGCGGCAACAATCTAAGTTCTAAAAGAGTTGATCTCGAAAAAAGAGTTGATCCAATGCTTGGTTTTGTTTGGATTTTCCAACTATGACCATTGGATAGAGTGAATCAATGGCTTGCGTTCAAAAGTTATTCTCAGACTATAGAATGGTATAGGAACATGGAGAGATTTGGTTGATTCTATATTGCTGAATAATATCATATATTATGAGTGCAGACGCTCCACCCCGAGGTTTGTAGCTCCTTCTCGGTCGTCGGGAATCTATGTTCTTCCACTCTTTCGTTTAAGACATGAGCTTTGTTCATCCTGTTGCCGGCACGCGGGACATCTATATGCCTCCATTTTACAAGATCATACTATATGCCTCCATGACACGCGGTACATCTAGCATCAAGGTGGCGTGTCATGCAAGAAAATTGAGATATGCAGTGCGTAAGTGAGTCATGCACTTCGATGGCACCTAGTACTACGCAATATTTTTTCTCCTCAGTGGCACGTGAATAGTGCACGTACTCAATGACAAAGCACATGATGGTAGCCATGGACATGTCGGCCCTTTTTGAAGAGAGTACTAATAAATACGTAACTTTGATGTGTCCCGTCAACTCGCAGAACAACGAGAAGCTTGCTTATTACGTCTTCTCCCTCGCCAATGCGTGCACGGTGGCTCGCGGCACGAGGAGAAACTTTTGCTTACAAGCGGTGGACGTGCAGTAGTTCATTTGGTGTCAGATTGCCAGAAGTAGTACAGTACCATCATTATTGTTTGACTTCCGGAAGAGGAGAAGAGCCAAGCGCAAGGTCACCTACTAACCTAGTACAGTACTACTATAGCCAAAGCTGGTCCACCTTTTTACAGCATGGTTAATTAATATAGGCGGCTCTTGCAGCGGCACATCATTTAGAGCAAGTACTCTCTTTGTAGGATCAAAGGAAGTGAAACAAAAGTTGGAGTGGATGCTAGATTGCCAATTAAAACATGATTACATAGGGAAAAAGTCCTATGGCATTCTATCCTATGAATCAAACGACCAATGTAGGAAAATTATGAGGGGGGTCTCTCCAACACTGTTCCTCGGCTCGCACCTAGCATCACGGTGGTCGAAGTTGGAGTCATTCATCTGGTACATGTGGCATCTCAGATCTAGTACTCCAATATTAGGTTGTCTCTATGTGATGTGGCAACTTCATATACTAACCAGATGCTGGCTATACTACTACGGTACTCACACTCCAAGAAGTGACTCGAAAACCATTCATAAATGGAGTCTATGACACGCATTTGCAAATGTACCATTCATTACATACAACAAGTCATCAACACACAACGATAACGATGATACATGTTGGATTATAGATTATTTCCAACAAAAAATTCTAGTAAATACTGAAGTTTTCATCACACAACAAATAACAAGCAATGAAATGAACTTCAACTCAACCAATCCTTGGCGTTGGAAACACTTGCTTTGAACCATAGGTGTTCTGGGAAGGGCCAGCTATTGTCAATATCAAGAGCAACGCGGGACTAATCATCCAGGCTAAAGCGGCATATATCAGGAGCAGGGTAGGGAACCACCGCAATGTCCGAGGTATAGATACAGTTGCTTCTCATAAATGGTAGTAACATTGTGTCAATAGCAGCTGGATCGCCTTTAACCATCATTGGATAGTTTGGTCCAAGGAAGAGCGAGTTTGCTCCAAGACTATCAATAATGTATCAGGGAGAAGGTGTTGGCGCTAGCACACCAGTATCCATCCCGAATACCCTGCTACGGGTGTTGGAATAGGTCCGGAGAGGGCGACCATGGGAGACAACATGTGCTCCCTCAGTAGTAACAATCTCAGTGCACTATATACAGACAAGAAGAGGTGACCCATCGGAATTAGTTGCCAGCCACCACTGAGTATATAAGTCCTGCTCGTCCTCATGATCGTGATCATCACCATCGTCATCTCCCCCTTGGTTATAAAATTTTTCAAGTACAGGTGGTGGAATGTTCACAAGACCTTGGAAACACAAGAAGAAGGTTAATTAGTAAAGGGAAACTTGCTAACCCGCATGCATGTGGATGAAACAATTATAATTACGATGGAAGACAAATGTACCGAAACAACAAGGATCCCATGGAAAAACAATGCCACGAGTGGTGGAAGCAAACACAAGATCCTCGTATTTAATTGCGTCATAGTACTCATCATCCGTGTATAGAAACTGATTTTTGAGCAATATCCATGGACGAACCGTGGAATCAGTAACGACGGCAACAAGCTTGTTGAATATAGCAACAACTTCATACTTCTCGTAATTCCAAGAGCGGTTGGGAACTCGACAAATTGCTATCTTCCGTAGATGACAGCCACCATGATCGTATTTGAACGTACGTAGATCATATGTGTGCTCAACCTCAGGGCACTCTGAGATTTTTGGAAGTGGAATCCGCTGACCAGTGTACACATTCACAAGTTCCCACTCGCAATTGTACCAAATATAAACAACCCAATCTACATTTGCGCCATCCCAGTCCTTACCCTTAAGCGATGGCATCTTGACATCACACGTATCATTATCAAGCAGCATCAACTTGCACAAGGCGAGGCCTCCATCGTCCGCGCCCATGCGAACAAGCTTATAGCGAAGAAGATAAGGGAGATCAAACCGCTCCTGGACCCTTGGGTTCCTTGTAATGATGTTATTAGTTGAGTCGAGAATGGTCTTGAACGAACCTGCCATGCTAGCCGAGGTGATGACGTCGCACCGATCAATGAGTTCCCCCACCACGTCATCTTTCAGATCGGGGCAAGAATAACGGGGTCGTTCTAGCTTGTTCCCTCCATGGAGAAGACGATCGAACAATGGCAGAAGGAAGGGTGAAGGTAGATGGAGGAGGAAGGAAGAACGTGCGATAGCAGTTCCAAATCGAGAGGGGAAGGCGAAGAGTCGGTGGACGGTTGCCAGTTTGCCACTGTACACGAAGAGGCGCCCTGGCCTACACGTCCTTTCAGAAATTGAACAAAAGGACTCGCCGTCGTCTCACTGACATGTTGGAACGGGACCACATGTCAATGAAATATGGTGTGTAATTTCTCGTGCAAAATGCGATCTGGCTGCGTTGGCGTGAAGTGCCGTATTATTTCTCGACTTTATTTTTTTAATGGCGTGCCATTCAGTTTTGAAGCATGACTAACTGGTACTATTTGCACAGAAAATATAAGCTACTCTACCACTACTCCACCTCTAGTACTAGTAGTATAAAAAGATATATAGGATGGAGCTTCAAAGCTTTCTTGCTAAGGGCTGTCCACTTGCTTCTCACACTATCACCCTCTCTTCAGATCTAAAAAAGACGGCCTCTCTCTCCCTCCTCACCGGTGGTCACAGATCTGCCGGGGAAGAAAAGGACATGCAGCATTGATGCACTCGTCGTCGGCGAGCGAGGTCACGCACTAACGACAAGGTCGTCCTCTCAGACCTAGCGCCCACGCAGGATGGCCTCTGTCCCCAAGCTCGTTGCCGTAGTGCGTGCGGAGGACGACGACCACGAGCGAAGCCACTTCCCGCCGACCCTCAAGTATGCTGCCTCTTTTCAAACCATACCCTTGTTCTATTGCCCCATCTACCATGTCGCTGCATGTGGATCTTTTTCCACTCCACCATCTTCCCAATTTGCTATCCTCTGCTCTGCTGGTCACGCAGACGAAAACCTTAATTTGCACTATTAAAGGAAACCCTACTTCATGCAGACTAATCCATGTCTGGGTTGAATAAGGAAAGGAAGGGAGACTGTACAATCCAAGATAGTAGGCATCGAACCCGCATCTAGGTTGAAAAGGGGAAAATCAGTAGCTAAGGAACGAGTCTCGTGTCTCTTGGTTGAAGAAGGGTAGAAAGGCATGACAACACAATAGAGAACGACCAGGTCGATCGGTTTGTTGTCCTCACATAGGAAAAAAGTGGCTAAACATAACAAAAATAAGACGTAATCCACATATGCTGCCTGGATATTTGTTGCTCTGGGCAACCATACCTCCCTCACCACTCTATGCGTACGTGGAGGTACATCATACTAGTGGGCCCACTCTCTGAATGGGCCTCCCATGCTCTTATTGTCACTTTTTTGCTGTTAGTATAACGCCAGCAATCAAGTCAAGCAATGCTACTGCTAAAGTGATGCCACATTTAACTAATGCTGCACTCAGTCTAATGCCACCGATAAATTTAAGCAATTTCATTTAATGTCACTGGATTATTTCAGGGTTAGCTGTTGATTGTGGATGTATTAAAGATTTTTCAGCTAAGGCATTCTAATGTTGTTGCACAACCAGTATACCAACGATGAAACTTGTTACTACCTTCAGATTTTTGCACTGTTAATGCTTATAGATTACATACCTCACTTTCATGAGATAAGTTAATTTTTTTGTATAGTGTCACCAAAATGCCAAGGCGCTGATGTCATTTTATATTGGTTAAATTGCACAAAAAATTATAAAGACAAGAGGAAAGTTCAAGAGTGGGCACCTCCTCCTTCGGCTGTTCTCTTGATTCGTTTGATCAAGTTTTTATGTTTGATCGATTATCAAGATTGGGATAGCAATTTTTAAGGTCCCCCCGAGTTCAAAATGATATTTACCTTGGAGGTACATGGTTTGCAATTTTTTATATTGTCATTAGTTCATAATGCTAGTTACCTTCAGACTTTTGTATTTGGTTTAATGCTCATGCACAACTAGTATATCAATGCTGAAACGTGTTACCTTTACATTTTGTATTGTTAATTTTTATAGAAATCTTCCAGTGCCAGAGTTTATTGAAATATGTTCAGTAAACCCATTGTATTGTACCCTGTAATAAAATAACAACTCTACTGTTGCACTAGCCACTGGATTAGTGTATATTTGTAGTATTCGAAATTTCGAATGGTGTTGCATTAGCGTATGGACATAAATAAAGTGTGGCAAGCTTTCCCAGATATGTGCTCAAGAAAACTACTACTTGTTTTTCTAAATACTAGATGTTTGGGTACTTTAAACTGAACCGTGAAAACGTCTTATATTAAGGAACAGAGGGTGTAGAGTTCACTCAAATTATCCCGGTAAAGCTAGTCGCACCTTTGTTAAAATTAATGTTCATTATGTTATTGGAGGAGGTCTGTAAGTTTGTCTCTAATGCCCGTCGACTACATACCTGACATCATGATGTAATGTTAAGTCATTTCCTTTTGTACAGTGTCACTGAATTGTCAAGGCAGTGATGGCATTTTATTTTAGTTGAACTGCACAAAATATGCTTAAAAGAAGAGGAAAGGTTAGGAATCAATCATTATTTTAGAAAGAACTATATATGCCTTTCTGACATCAGCCGTTGTTGCCTTATTTATTCCTTCAAACAGGTGGTTAGAAATAGTCTTGCTACCTTTTCCCATTAAGAAATTGGAATGCTTATATTTGTGAGTCTATGCTTCAACCAGTGCTACTTTTATAGTAATTGCACTTTCAATATATATGCAAACAGGGATGCTCGATTTTAGTGGAACTGCACAAAAAGTCCAACTAGTTCAACATTAGGAGCATTTTTCTTCCAAATCTTTATATCCAATTGGTGGCACTATGAGCTGTTCATTAAGAAGGTACATGGTTTGCTACTATCTTGCTACTCTTTTTGTACTGTCATTAGATAGTAATACTGGTGGTTTGCATGTGAATTTATTGGCAGGGTGGACCTACATTGGAGGTGCAGGACGGGATTCAATGATTGGATGCTCAATTTTGGTTGTATCGATTTCACCTCTTCCATCACTGTGAACATGGATATCCTTGCTCCGATGAAGAATAGGCGCTATATTTATGCTCTAAACAAGCAAATAAATTCAGTATGAAATTGTCCAGGGCAAAACATGACTGTATCAAATTGTCAAGTGCAAAACATGACAGATGCTAAGCGAAAGAGACATGTTTAAACCGAAAATACAAGGTGTGGTATATGTTTACTAGCTGCTTGATATTTGTGCAGATAGAGATGTCTGCCCATTGCTATTTGGCAAACACACAAAGTGACCGCAATTTTGGTTGAACTGCACAAGAGAATAGTATAGTCACTGCATGCAGTGCCATTTGAAAATAGACATAGAAAGATTGGATAGTCACTTCATGGACTGCAGAAAAGTAGTATTGTACTATTTATAGGCCAACACTAGGTGCTTCATTGCTTTGGTCTGATTATACAATGGGCATCATTTTACCTAAGTTAAAGTTTGTATTCCGAAAATAGTCTCACCGTGTGATCGAGAGAAGACCAAATCATATTGCAGTGGATTTTCCTCCATCATGTGTGGTTCATTCTCATGGTTCCAGCTATTGGTGAAACCACTTACATTTGCAAGAGGAATTGTAGACTTCACAAACAAATTTGTCTTTCAGTCTGTACTGAATGTTGGCCAAGAGAAGCATCCATGTTAGTAGGAAGAACATATGTTTTTTCTAGATCTTTGCTTTTGGAGCTACATATTTGTATATGATCTGTGAATCATTGAGATGCATTAACATGTTGATCTTATGTATGGGAACCGTACTAGTTGGTTTTAGTTGTGGCTAATCTTTGCTTTTGGAGCTAAATATTTGTATATGATCTGTGAATCATTGAGATGCATTAACAGTTCCTTATATCTGCTCGCTCAGTGTTTACAAGTTACTGATCGATCACTAGCTAGCCTACTAATGCACGCTTGGCAGTTTTAGTGGCGACGCAAGATCTGAAGTGGGAGTTTTTTGAATAAAAATGCATACCTCTGAAGAAACTAACAAGCTGCTCTGAAGAAAATGCCATGCGATCTGAAGAAACTGCCAGCGAAAACATTCGCAAATGCCTTATCTCCCAGCTAAAGTTCATCAACTAATGCCCTCGGCTGCGACTTGTTGCATGCTGCTCCGCGTACTGGCTACGAGCGATTTTGAGTGCCTCCATGCAGCCGGCTGTAATTAAGGCAGCTGACTGATGCGAAAAAGATGCGCTTTAATTGTTGCGGGCCTTTTAAGTCTGTGGAATCATTATTGACAAGGAGGGAGATGATTCGAGTGCACTCGTTTGACCGTCATGCCGGCGTGCGACCCAGCACGGACGGGACGGTACGAAATAGTCATAATTTCAGTTTCTCTAGTTTTCCACGGCAAGCTGGCGCGCTAAGCCATGCCTGCTTAATTATGCATTGAATTCCAATGACCGTCGCGCTACCTTCCGCATATAAGTACTGTTTCCCGGCCTTCTATGGTGGCACCGTGACCCAACTCGCCCTATCCTCATAACTCCCCACCGGCCCGACGTCGCTCGCCACTTATCCTCGCTCTCACCACATCCGCCATGCCCCCGCCCGTCCGCGATAGGCGAGGCCAGAGGCGGTCATCGCCGGAACTAGTGTTCGGTTTTTTACTGGAAGGCAGACGGAGAAGGAGGCATTCTATCGGTCTTTAGATGCCAATGGGGAGATCGAGGACTTGTTGGAGTGCAGCCACCTGGCGGAGGAGCAGGAGTTGTTGGAGCACGACCGGTTGGCGGAGGAGCAGCGTATCGCCGATTTGCGCCTCCAGCAGGACATGGAGCAGCAGCGCACCGACGCTCTGAGTCGCGAGCAGAGCGCCCGCAACTGGGCCGACTACATGGAGGCCGGCGCCCGAAAAATAGCCCTGGAGGCTGTTGGGCACGCACGCGTTCGCGATGCTGATTTTTACTACCAGCTCGTCAAGTGGGTTTCCCGGTTAGAACCCGAAGCTTCGGTGGACCACGCCGGCATGGAAAGGGCCAACGCGCGGGAGCAACGCGCCCTATCGCACCTCTGGCAAGTCCGAGGCGAGGTGGAGGACGCCGGTGCCGGTGTTTAGCATGTATAGCAGATGGCGGCCGACATCGTCTAGTTAGCTAAGAGTAAGTTAGTACTTGTACGCTACTAGAGTATTAGTGGGAGTAGATAGTTAACTTGGCTATGATGGTTGAACGTGGAAGTTCAGTACTCTATATGTGGATCAGACATGTTACTTTGCTCTGAATGTTGAACTTTCCGTTTGAACGTATGGAATGGGCTGTTATTTTTTTAAATGGGTTGTATTTGTCCTCCACGGGTTTAGAGGCTGACTTCTGGGCCTACCAAGTTGATGCGCACACAATCAGGAGATGATTGTACGTGGAGAGGATGACAGTAGGGACCCACCAAGGTCATGCCAGTACACAATCAAGTGCCTCCTTATTTCAAGACAATAAAAAAATGGCTCCTCCTAATGGATTTCGGACATCTGGGTCCCATGCCATTGTCAACGTAGTCATAAATGAGAGAATTGCACAACGAGCGACTAACACCAGGGACCCAGCAGCTCACCCAGTTATTTTTTTGGGGGTTAATTTGATAAATGCCACTCCAAATCTGGTGTTTCTGAGAAATGCCACCGCAATTTCCAAACTTTGAAATATGCCATTTCATGCCATTTCTAGTGGCATTTTTCGAAGTCTGGAGTGGCGTTTTTCAAAGTTTGCAAATTGCAGTGGCGTTTTCCAAAGTTTGCAAAAATTGCAGTGGCATTTTTCAAACTATGGAAATTGTAGTGGCATTTTTGTGAATCGCCATAATTGGAGTGGAATTTATCTAATTTGTTTTTGAGATGGAAGCAGGATGTCAACTGGGCTGTGCGGGGCACTCTGGCCTGTCTAGACAGCCTTCTCTTTTATGTTTACAACAGACCAACCCAATAGTTTTTTTTCTTTCTGAAAATGGCAAGCATAATTTTTTGTGATTTGCCAAGTAAGTCGCTTTGTCAGGCCTGTTGGGCTGCAAATCTTTCAAGACGAGGAGAGCTTCATTCGGCTGGATGAGAAAATGGCCTATCAGTAATGAGAAATGGGTTGTACATTTTTAAAACACATCAAACCGGCAATTAGTTTCAAATTTCTTTTTTTCATTTCGAGATTTTAAATTGCATTAATATTTATGCGTGGACAATTTGTTGGATTTTATATTGATATATATTTATTTTTAAAATCAGTTTGAAAATGACTCAAAATTTCGGGATTAAAAACAGTTCGGACCCCACCGAAATATGCAAAATTTCGTATAATTTTTAACTGTGGCCACAATATGGGCTGTAATGCTAATAAAAATAATATGGGCTCCAAAAAACCTTAAGAATTAGCAAATGGGGTGTAAATTATTAGAAATAATGGCTGATGGGCTGTATGCTGTTTTCCACAGATTTGAGGCTTTCCTAAAAAAAAGGTTGACGCACAAGCAGTGACTGTTGGATGTCCATCCAACGGCTGTCGTGCTTCTTCAATCTCTGCTCTTCCTCCTCCAGGCGGTTAAACAAGCGCCGGCGGGACTGCCTGCTCCCTCCTCCCCGCGGCCGGCTGTGCTGCCGCGCAGGCCTCACCACCCCACCGTACTCCCATCGCTGGTCTAGCCATCCCTCTACTCACCCACACCTAATGTTATTCTCCGGCGACGGCAGACGAACCAGTAAACCCTCGTACAGTCGTACTCCCCTCCGCATGGGAAACAACTGCCGAGTTTTCCCTGCCTCCATGTCGTTCCCTTCCTAGGCCTTGCCGTTGTCCACCGCCCTGGTGCTCTCGGCGCGGCCTAGTCAACGTGATCAACGACCGACATGCATCTGAAGTGGACTGTACATGGAGAAGCTGACAGCTGGGTCCACGGCCGCACGCAAGGAAATGCCTCCTTATTACATGCAAAATAATGATTTCTCCACCTGATATCTAGGACCCATCGAAAGGGCCTCTGTATTTCGCGAAAAAAACGTTACCGCCGCTGACAGCTCAGACCCACCAGCTATATCTTCACACGGAAGGAAGTGCGTCCTTATTACGCACAAAAAAAATGAATACTCCCCCTGCTAGCTGGGACCCAGTATAGTGGTAGGCTGACTTGTGGGCCGACTAAGTTGAGGGGGACGGAGGGCTTTGTCAACTTAGTCAATATGCACGATTCTAGCTCCAGTGACCGTATGATGTCCATCCAACGGCCGTAGTGCTTCTTCAACCTCTGGTCTTCTTGCTCCAGCCGCCCAAACCAGCGCCGATCGTGCCTCATGCTCCTGCCTCCCGTGGCCGGTTGCGATGCGGCGGAGGACTTACCGCCCCCTACTACTCCCACCGCTGGCCAGGCCATCCCTCTACTCACCCAGACACCCTGTTATTCTGCGGCGACGGCAGCCTCACACCGCAGCGAACCAACGAACCCTCATACTCCTCTACACGTGGGCATCCACTGCCGCATCTTCCCTGGCTCCGCGTCGTCCCCTTCCTAGGCCTCGCCGTCATCCACCGCCCTGGTGCTCTCGGGGTGGCGTGGTCAACGTGGTCAAGGAATGACTTCCATCGGAAGAGTACTGTACGTGGAGAGGCTGACAGCTGGGTCCACGGCAGCCGCAAGGAAGTGCCTCCTTATTACGCGGAAAATAATTATTCCTCCACCTAACAGCAGGGACCCACCAAACGGGCCACCGTATTTGGCGAAAAAAACGTTTCCCCCCTGACTGTTGGGACCTACCGGACGGGCCACCATATTTCACGAAAAAAACGTTCCCCCCGCTGTCAGCTCGGACCCACCGGAAGTGCCACCTTATTACGCACAAAAAATGAATACTCCCCCTGCTAGTTGGGACCCACCTTGGTGGGTGGCTGACTTGTGGGCCTACTAAGTTGACGGGGACAGAGTGCTTTGTCAATTTAGTCAATATGAATGATTCTAGCTCCAGTGACCGTACGATGTCCATCCAACGGCCGTAGTGCTTCTTCAACCTCTTGTCTTCTTGCTCCAGCCGCCCAAAGCAGCGTCGTTCATGCCGCATGCTCCTGCCTCCCGTGGCCGGCTGTGCTGCTGCAGAGGCCTCACCGCCCCCTACTATTCCCACCGCTATCCAGGCCCTGCGGCGACGGCAGCCTCACACCGAAGCCAAACCAGTGAACCCTCGTACTCCTCTCCGCGCGGGCTTCCACTGCCGCGTCTTCCCTGGCTCCACGTCGTCCCCTTCCTAGGCCTCACTGTCGTCCACCACCCTGGTGCTCTCGGCGCGGCGTGGTCAACATGGTCAAGGAAAGAGTTCCATCGGAAGAGTACTGTACGTGGAGAGGCTGACAGCTGGGTCCATGGCCGCAGCAAGGAAGTGCCTCCTTATTACGCGCAAAATAATTATTCCTCCACCTGACAGCGGGGACCCATGGATGGGACACCGTATTTTGTGAAAAAACGTTTCCCCCTGACTGCTAGGACCCACCGGCTACATCTTCGCACGCAAGGAACTGCGTTCGGGCAAAAAAATGATTCGCCACCCTGACTGCTGGGACCCACCAGCTACATCTTCGCATGCAAGGAAGTGCCTGACAGTCGGGACCCACCTGGTTGAAGCGTGCGTAGCGTTGTCATTCTGGTCGCGAACGTGTATATACATGCTGGTCGATGTAGAGGCGCGCACATAGCATGTACACGTACGTATAGCGGCCAGGGTGCAAGAAAGTAAATACAGCCACATACGTACATATGGGCGGCGTCTCGAACGCCTACTCGCGCGTACGTACGAGCAGGGCTCGTGTAAATGGCTAGGTCAGGATGGAGAAACTGCATCATCGTCGTGTTCATGGGGACGCAATGGAATGCGTCGTGTTCATCGGGAGGCAACGGAACGCGTGGGAGCCAAGCGGCTTGGACGGAACAGCCGATGGAAACGAGGCCTGGTGTACCGCGGAATAGAGGAAACAGCCTTGTGTTCGACCGACCATGTTCGAAATGGGATCCTGTTCATCGGGAGGGGTCTGGCATACCGCAAAACAGAGGAAAGGGACCTCCTACGGTCAAAACGGGGGTCTTGTTGATCGGGAGGGGTGTGGCGTACCGCAAAACGGAGGAAACGGACTTGTGTTGGAGCGCTACGGTCGAAACGGGGGTCCTATTCATCGAGAGGGGTGTGGCGTACCGCAAAACGGGACTCCATGGGATACTGCTCATCTCCACCGTCGACCCCCTCCAGCCTCCACGGGCTACTGTCCATCCACCATTGACCTCCTCCAGCCTCCACCTGCGAATGTTTATCCATGAGCTCATGTTCATCTAGCCTCCACCGCGCGCTACTCCATCGGCTACTGTTCAACCAGCCCTCTCCTTGGGCTCCTGTTCAACCACCCCTACACGGGCTACTATTCATCCAGCCCTCCATCGTCTATTGTTCATCCAGCCCTCCATGGGGTGGTCCTGTTCATCCAGTCCTCCACGGGGTCCTGTTCATCCAGCCCCAACTGGCTCGATCGATCGGGGTCCTGTTCATCCAGACACAACACCATGGGGTCCTGTTCATCCACCCCCACCGGGAACTATTCAT
>NC_041380.1:322976431-323128755 GCF_002162155.2 Triticum dicoccoides | reverse complement strand
ACGCTCACTGTTCATCTAGGGGCAGCATCGATCGGCTTCAGTTAGCAGCAGTAGCGAAGGAATCGCTCGATCGGGTTCAGTTAACAGCCATCGATCGATCGCTCGGGTTCAGTAACGTGTAGCCTGCAGTGCAATCGCTCGGGTTCAGTTAGAGCACAACCCTCGCTCGGGTTCAATTAGAGCCCAACGCCTCGCACCCACGCGCGTGCGTGTACGAGAGAAACGCGCATCGCTCAGCCCCGACCACCCACCGTAACTGGGAACACCCCGATATTTTCCTCGCCCTCACTTCTACCACGGTTTTTCCATCATGGGCGGCCCAAAGAATGTCCTACAGCTGCGTCTCCGGACCGCCCAAGATGAAAAGCCCATTTTCTGTCATGATTTTTTTCATAGAAGTAGGACCCCACCACATCTATGATAATTCCGGGTTTTGTCACAATTATCGTCATAGAAGTGTCATAAGTATGACAGAAAAAAAAATTGTTCGGCCCAAAATGTCACGGATGTGTCTTTTTTTGTAGTGTTTGCTCATGATGAGAAGATTCGCTACTATAATATTCTCAAATTATTTCCGTTCTCATTAAAGGGTGATGCTAAGATATGGTACAACACTCTTGCTCCTGGTTGTGTGCGTAGTCCCTAGGATATGATTTATTATTTCTCAGAAAAATATTTTCATGCTCATAAGAAACAAGCTGCCTTACAGGAAATATTTAATTTTGTGCAAATTGAATAAGAGAGTCTCCCACAAGCTTGGAGGAGGCTTCTCTAATTGCTTAATGCTTTGCCTAATCATCCTCTTAAGAAAAATGAAATACTTGATATCTTTTATAATGAACTAACTCATGCTTCTAGGGACTTCCTAGATAGTTGTGCTGGTTGTGTTTTCAGGGAATGAACTGTTGAACAAGCTGAGGAATTATTGAAAAATATATTGAAAATCATGATGATTGGACTCTTCCTGAATCACGGCCTAATCCCACTCCGAAGAAGAGGGGTATCTTATATCTAAGTCCTGAAGATATGCAGGAGGCAAAGAAAAGTATGAAGGAAAAAGGTATTAAAGTAGAGGATGTTAAAAATTTACCTCCTATTGAAAAAATACATGGACTTCACACACCACCACCAAAGGTGGTAGAGGTAAATTCTTTAATGAAGTTTGATGAAAGTGACATCCCTTACAATAAACATCCTAGTCAATGACTTTATGAGTTTGACAACTACATTAGAAAACAAGATCACTTCAATGAAAATGTTATGAAACAATTGAAATACAATTCCAATATGATTACTCGCTTGAGTGACTTGTTATTTAGAATTACTAATGATGTAAGAGGTGTAGGAAAACATGCCTCTATGGTTCAAACTCAACTAGAACAAGTTGCTAAATCTCAAAGAGAACTGCTAGATGAAATGTATAATAATAATATGAATGATCATGCTATATGAGTAGTGACTAGAGGAGGTAGAATGACTAAGGAACCCTTTATCTTGAGGGCCACCCTAAAAGAATTGAACAGTACTCTCAAAGAATTAACACTGATGCACCTAGTCCTTCTAAAAAGAAGAAAAAGAAAAATGATAGGACTTTGCATACCGCTGGTGAACCTGAAGTAGAAAACCTCCTGATAATAACAACGATGTTTCTATTTCTGATGTGGAAACTCAATATGGTAATGAACATTCACCTAGTGATAATGAAAATGAAAATGACGATGTTCATGAAGACACTCAACCAGACAATGATAAACAACCAGATAATGATGTTGAAATAGAACCAGTTGTCGATCTTGATAACCCACAACCTAAAAATAAAAGATATGATAAAAGAGACTTTGTTGCTAGGAAATATGCAACAGAAAGAGAACCATGGGTTCAAAAACCCATGTCCTTTCCACCTAAACCAACTAAGAAAAAAGATGATGAAGAATTTGAACACTTTGCTGAAATGCTTAGGCCAGTCTTTTTGCGCACTCGTTTAACTGATATTTTAAAGATTGCCCCTTATGCAAAATATATGAAAGACACCATCACTAATAAGAGAAAGATACCAGAAGCAGAAATCTCCACCATGCTTGCTAATTATTCTTGTAAGGATGGAGTACCTAAAAACATGGAGACCCAGGAATACCAACTATACCTTGCTCCATCAAAAGAAATTATGTTAAACTGCTTTGTGTGATCTAGGAGCTGGTGTTAGTGTTATGCCTTTCTCCTTATATAAAATACTTAATTTGAATAAACTCACACCTACTGAAATATCTTTGCAAATGGCTGACAAGCCAACTACCATACTTATCGGTATTTGTGAGGATGTGCCCGTTGTTGTTGCAAATGTTACCATCTTAACAGACTTTTTATACTTGAGATGCCTGAGGACGACAACATGTCGATTATCCTTGCTAGACCCATTTTGAATACTACATGGGCTATTATTGATTGCAATAAAAGCAAGGTCATGATAACCCACAAGTACAGGGGATCGCAATAGTTTTCAAGGGTAGAGTATTCAACCCAAATTTATTGATTCGATACAAGGGGAGCCAAAGAATATTCTCAAGTATTAGTAGTTGAGTTTTCAATTCAACCACACCTGAAAGACTTAATATCTGCAGCAAAGTATTTAGTAGCAAAGTAGTGTGGAAGTAACGGTAACGGTGGCAAAAGTAACAGTAGCAGTTTTTGTAGCAATCGTAACAGTGGCAATGGAAAAGTAACTAAGCAAAGATCAATATGTGAAAAGCTTGTAGGCAATGGATCAATGATGGATAATTATGTCGGATGCGATTCCTCATGCAATAGTTACATAGGGTGACATAGAACTAGCTCCAGTTCAACAATGTAATGTAGGCATGTATTCCGAATATAGTCATACATGCTTCTGGAAAAGAACTTGCATGACATATTTTGTCCTACACTCCCGTGGCAGCGGGGTCCTATTGGAAACTAAGGGATATTAAGGCCTCCTTTTAAAAGAGTACCGGACCAAAGCATTAACACTTAGTGAATACATGAACTCCTCAAACTACGGTCATCACCGAGAGTGGTCCCGATTATTGTCACTTTGGGGTTGCCAGATCATAACACATAGTAGGTGACTATTGACTTGCAAGATAGGATCAAGAACTCACATATATTCATGAAAACATAATAGGTTCAGATCTGAAATCATGGCACTCGGTCCCTAGTGACAAGCATTAAGCATAGCAAAGTCATAGCAACATCAATCTTAGAACATAATGGATACTAGGGATCAAACCCTAACAAAACTAACTCGATTACATGGTAAATCTCATCCAACCCATCACCGTCCAGCAAGCCTAGGATGGGATTACTCACGCACGGCGGTGCGCATTATGAAATTGCTGATGGAGGATGGTTGATGATGACGATAGCGACGGATTCCCCTCTCCGGAGTCCCGAACGGACTCCAGATCAGCCATCCCGAGGAAGATTAGGGCTTGGCGGCGGCTCTGTATCATAAAAACGCGATGAATCCTTCTCTCTGATTGTTTTTCTCCCCGAAGGTGAATATATGGAGTCGGAGATGAGGTCGATGGAGTCCCAAGGGGCCCACGAGGCAGGGACACGCCGAGGGGGGTAGGGCGCACCCCCACCCTCGTGACCAGGGTGTGGGCCCCCTTCGGTTGATTCTTTCACTAGTATTTTTTGTTAATTCCAAAACGTGTCTCCGTGAAGTTTCAGGTCATTCCGTGAACTTTTATTTCTGCACAAAAATAACACCATGGCAATTCTGCTGCAAACAACGTCAGTCCGGGTTAGTTCCATTCAAATCATGCAAGTTAGAGTCCAAAACAAGGGCAAAAGTGTTTGGAAAAGTAGATACGTTGGAGACGTATCAACTCCCCCAAGCTTAAACGTTTGCTTGTCCTCAAGCAATTCAGTTGACAAACTGAAAGTGATAAAGAAAAAAATTTACAAACTCTATTTTATCTTGTTGTTGCAAATATGTAATGCAGCATTCAAGTTTTCAGCAAAGATTATGAACTAACCATATTCACAATAACATTAAGGTCTCATGTTTACTCATATCAATGGCATAATCAACTAGCGAGCAATAATAATAAATCTCGGATGACAACACTTTCTCAAAATATCATAACATGATATAACAAGGTGGTATCTCGCTAGCCCTTTCCGAGACTGCAAAACAGAAATGCAGAGCACCCCTGAAGATCAAGGACTGACTAGACATTGTAACTCATATTAAAAGAGATCCAGTCACAGTCATACTCAATGTAAATTAATAGAACTGCATGCGAATGACAGCGGTGCTCTCCAACTGGTGATTTTTAATAAGAAGATGATGACTCGGCATAAAAGTAAATAGATAGGCCCTTTGCAGAGGGAAGTAGGGATTCGCAGAGGTGCCAGAGCTCAAGTTTTGAAGTAGAGATAAATAATATTTTGGGTGGTATACTTTCATTGTCAACATAACAACCAAGAGATCTCGATATCTTCCATGCTACACACATTATAGGCGGTCCCAAAACAGAATGGTAAAGTTTATACTCCCCCACCACCAACAAACATCAATCCATGGCTTGTCCGAAACAACGGGTGCCATCCAACTAACAACAATCCTGAGTTTTGTTTGCAATTATTTTGATTTGATTTGAGCATGGGATTGGGCATCTAGGTTACTGGCCATTTTCTCGTGAATGATGAGCGGACTCCACTCATCGTGAGAATAACCCACCTAGCATGGAAGATAGACATGCCTAGTTGATACATGAGCTATTCGAGCATACAAAATAGAATTTCATTTGAAGGTTTAGAGTTTGGCACATACAAATTTACTTGGAACGGCAGGTAAATATCGCATATAGGAAGTTATGGTGGACTCATATGGAATAACTTTGGGGTTTATGGAAGTGGATGCACAAGCAGTATTCCCACTTAGTACAAGTGAGGCTAGAAAGAAACTGGGAAGCGACCAACTAGAGAGCGACAACAGTCATGAACATGCATTAAGACTAATCAACAATGAGTGCAAGCATGAGTAGGATATAAATCACCGTGAACATAAATATCATGGAGGCTATGTTGATTTTGTTTCAACTACATGCGTGAACATGTGCCAAGTCAAGCCACTCGAATCGTTCAAAGGAGGATACCACCCTATCATACCACATCACAACAATTTTAATAGCATGTTGGCACGCAAGGTAAACCATTATAAACTCCTAGCTAATTAAGCATGGCATGAGAAACTATAATCTCTAATTGTCATTGCAAACATGTTTCATTCATAATAGGCTGAATGAGGAACGATGAACTAAACATATTTACAAAAACAAGATAGATCGAGTTCATACCAGCTTCTCTCATCTCATTCAGTCCATCATATATCGTCATTATTGCCTTTCACTCGCACAACCGGACGGTGTGGATAATAATAATAGTGCACGTGCATTGGACTAAGCTGAAATCTACAAGCATGTAATACAAGGGAGAAGACAAGGTAATATGGGCTCTTCGTTAAATCAACAATAATGCATACTAGGTAGGAAGTGCGGCTTGCCGCACCCGGCAGCACACCGCTGTCGGATATAGTCATATCCAACCCGGCAAGCATTGCAAATATAAAAAATAGCAGATAAATCAATTATCACAGTAACTTCAACTTCCATCATGGACAGTCTATATATAAACCAATTATCTTATACACGAAAAGGAATTGTGTCTACATATCTAAACTAAGCTCAATGCTTTCAACACATGCATGGATACAACCATGACGCAAGACCCTGAGGTTCTTGTAACTGGCCCTAGCCTTCTCCCTGTCTGCCTCCTGAACCGAGCAAAGGAAGCAAGCAAACGAACCGAGTGATGCAGCATTGAACTACATAAGTAGAGCAAGTCAAGAGAGGAAATCCAAACCAGATCACTGCACAAAATCAGTAATAAAGGCACCAATCTCATAGATCTTGTCTATGAATGCAAATTTCCTAATGTCCCAGGTTGGTACCTAATTTGTTACCACATACCAACATGAACCTTGAGCCAAAGCCTAAGACACTAACCTGAGGTCTCTTGAATAATTCTAGGAAATGGACATTGTAGGTTTTAGATAATGCTAAATTGCATGGAGAATAGTTCAGGATCACATCTTATTTCTCATTGATGTCGCTCAAAATAAAATTCACCTTTCATACTTAAATAAGCGTGTCCTTAAACTAAGAGAAGCAGAGGAAGGCACGGAACTACACCATCAATCTTACCGGGTGGAGACCAATGTAGCTGTTTACGGCGGATGCACTCCACACTTTTAGGGCGGATACTCGACATGCGGTCTTGTGCATTGATTATAATGTGAAATTTAGACATGATTCATATATATTGTTTTATGACGAATATTTCCAACAAACTCTGATGATAATTATAAGTTGCCACAATGGAATATGCTACCTCTTGTCTTGGTCCTCTCACAAAGGCATGGTTCACTGCACATAATCTTAACCTCTGAGCCTCTACCTGAATAACCAAACCAATTGTCATGGAAAGCATGAAATTACCTATACAACTCAGAGGCAGCGGAGTTTACTACCCAATGTATATATGTGTACCTTCAACATCAGTGAGATAGATCGGGTTGTCGATCGTCGATCCTGTCAATGTGCTAACCACCTAAACCCTGGTAAAAGTTAAATTCAGACCAAGAGTATTGCTGTGAGCATAAAAACACAAGGAATTATCAATATCGAAGCAATACACTAACTGGTAGGATAGTGATGCACATGAAAAACTGGTATAGTGGTGATACCAAGATTAACCAATAGAACTTAGTAATTTTACCGGCTGTAAAAAGCATTCACTCATTAGGAATAGTATATGAGGCAATTATGCAAGGCAGAGCAGTATTCACATAATTAAATGGCATCATAGTTATCATAACCTCAAAATGCAGGAAGCTTTGTACTAAAATAAAGATCTGGGCAAGCTTGAACCATATAGAAACTTTTTATATGTGTGTTAAATTAGAGAATGAATGTTTCTAATTATCCTACCGCCTTGTTGGGTAAGAAAAGTCCATCTAAAAAACCAAACAGGGGGCTGCAAGTAAAGATGGTTTCAAACATAAGAGACCAGAAATGGAACTACTAATGATGTTAAAATAACACCCCTCCCGCCACAAACTCCCATTACTAATATTTTTAACACAAGGGATTTTCTTAGGCCAGTTAGCAGCAGGATCCTCCCTCGGTTAATATACAGAATGGCAAACATACTTCATGATATCTTTCCTAGAGAAATATCAAATTATATATGCCACTTCGCAACAGAACATAAATTCTACTAACAAATTCATGGAAAAGATGAGCTACAATTAAATATGAATAAGGTAGCACTGGGTACTTCTGTACAAACAATGCCCAGGGTATTGATGGCAGGAAGGGGATGGTTTATGACATGTAGGAACAAAATGGAGTAAAAAGAAATAGAGTTAACTAATGACTTGATAAAAAATTCAGAGAGAAATCAAACTGAAACTACACAGAGTTGTAGATTATGAGCCGATGCCATAGCACTGTTAGAGAATTTGGAGCATACACATGACACAAAGGCAAAAGAAAATACCTTTTGTGGCAATCGGGACTGGCTCGCCTCGACTTGTTGCGCAAAAACAGTAGCAACACCTGCAGTACACCGACAAAAGGCAAGCATGTTAATCTCATGCCACAAGTGAAAAAACACAAAAGGCTCATTAGGTGGTCAGAATGATTGCTAAACCATGAAACAGGAAGTCATATAAAATCAATCAAATTTGCAATGCAAACAACTGATGATTAAATGCAAAATAGTTGGATAAACCATGAAAGAAGTCATATGCCCTGAGAATGCTCCATTTTGTTCCACACTCTAATAATGGGATGCTGTTAGATACTGGGCGGTGCCGAACCTTCGGCCTTACCCTGATAGACTCGATCTATTTTAAAAGATTGGGCAAAGGGAAGAAGGAGGATAACTATGTAAGCATGTAATTGTAACCAGAACTCCTATAGAAATCAATATGCACTAACCATGGCATGGTGCTACTACTAACCAAGGTAGATTACCATCTTAGCATAACCTCTATCTGGATAAAAATAGAAACCTAGACCATATCTTCCTGAAACCATCTAAACTACCTAGTGGAATTGACTCAAAGTACTATGTTTGAAAATTTGTTTGTAGAGTCAAAACATCTTGCTATGTTTAGCTAGCTTCAATGGTATACAAAATTAAGTTAACCATGTTACAACAGAAGCAAACAGCGGTGTCTTAAATTAGATAAAAACTCACTTACAGACTATATATTAGTCATCAACACGCTTTAAAAATCAAGAGGGCACACTAATGCTCTAGTTATCAATGTATAGAAATACAACATGTGTCTACAGTCAATTTGTAACTTTCTACCTCAACCAGTCTGACTACATAAGCATATATCCTCTAAGCAAGTCAAAGCACGTTATCCAAGCCAATGCGATAAAACTAAATAGTTTCTACATAAGTCGCAATCGGCAGATGGAACTGAAGCCTCATAGTGTCTAGTAGGAGCGACCTAGAGCATCCTTCATGTAAATGTTGTCTATGACTAAAAGATCTTTATGGTAAAACAAGGATTAAGAGTAAGCAAGTGGGATGGCTATTACCTTGTTGGTCGGTATTGCCGCACGCCACACCCCTGCGCTGTGCAAAACAACAAACCTAATAAGAGAGCTGAAACAATGTTGAGAAAAAGGTGAACAAAAAACAACCTCTTCCAATGCACAATGATAAAGAACAGCAAGGCCGAATGGCGAGGCGAAGAGCAATCAGATCCTGATTCACCTGTGAAATGACGGGCGGAATCAACGATATAGTCAAGGTCAACAGCAAAGAGAATAGGCAAGGGAAAGAGAGCTAGCAAGAGGCACCTAAAATCATCAATGTAGTATATCATGAGCATGTTGCAGATTATATAATGGGTGAGTGGCAAGAAATCGGTCGCATGACTAAATGGGTATGTACAAACTTAAGTAGAATATGCATAGCATCAATTGTTAGAGAGAGCAATATTCACTACAAAAAAAGACACATCCGTGACATTTTGGGCCGAACGGAATTTTTTTCTGTCATACATATGACACTTCTATGACAATAATTGTGACAAAACCCGGTATCATCATAGATGTGGTGGGCTCCTACTTCTATGACAAAAACTCATGACAGAAAATGGGCTTTTCGTCTTGGGCGGGCCGGAGACACAGCTGCATGACATTCTTTGGGCCATCCATGACGGAAAAAACCGTGGTAGAAGCGAGGGGGAGGTAAATTTCGGGGAGTTCCTGGTTACGGTGGGAGGTCGGGGGCCGAGCGATGCGTGTTTCTCTTGTACACGTACGCGCGTGTGTGCGAGGCGTTGGCTCTAACTGAACCCGAGCGAGGCGTTGGGCTCTAACTGAACCCGAGCGATTGCACTGCAGGCTACGCGTTACTGAACCCAAGTGATCGATCGATGGCTGTTAACTGAACCCGATCGAGCGATTCCTTTGCTACTGCTGCTAACTGAAGCCGATCGATGGGATGAACAGTGAGCGTTGTGGGGGGTTTGGATGAACAGTGAGCGGTGGCGTTGCCTCTGGATGAACAGGACCCCGTGGTGTGGTGGAGGGCTGGATGAACAGTAGACGGTGGAGGGGTGCCCGTGGAGGGTTGGATGAACAGGACCCCGTGGTGTGGAGGCAGGATGAACAGTAGACAGTGGAGGGGTGCCCGTGGAGGGGTGGTTGAATAGGACCCCGTGGTGTGGAGGGCAGGATGAACAGTAGACGGTGGAGGGGTGCCCGTGGAGGGATGGTTGAACAGGACCCCGTGGTGTGGAGGGCTGGATGAACAGTAGACGATGGAGGGGTGGTTGAACAGTAGCCGATGGAGTAGCGCGCGGTGGAGGCTGGATGGACAGGAGCCGGTGGAGGCTCGAGGAGATCGATGGTGGATGAACAGTAGCTCGTGGAGGCTGGAGGGGGTCGATGGTGGAGATGAACAGTATCCCGTGGAGTACCATTTTGCAGTACGCCACACCCCTCCCGATGAACAGGACCCCCGTTTCGACCGTAGCGCTCCAACACAAGTCTGTTTCCTCCGTTTTGCAGTACGCCACACCCCTCCCGATCAACAGGACCCCCGTTTCAATCGTAGGAGGTCCGTTTCCTCCGTTTTGCGATACGCCACACCCCTCCCGATCAACAGGACCCTGTTTCGACCGTAGGAGGTCTGTTTCCTCCGTTGTGCGGTACGCCAGGCCTCGTTTCCATCACCTGTTCCGTCCAAGCCCTCCCGATGAACACGACCACGCATTCTGTTCCGACCCATGAACACGACGACGACGCTGTTTCTCTGTTCCGACCCAGCCATGTACACAAGCCCTCGCCGTACGTATGCACGAGTAGGCGTTCGAGATCCCGCCCGTATGTACACATATGTGGCCGTATTTTATTTCTTGCACCCTGGCCGCTGTACGTACGTGTACATGCTACGTGCGCGCCTCTACTACGACACATGCGCGCCTCTACATCGACCAGTATATATGTACATACAAGTTCGCGACCAGAATGACAATGTTACGTACGCTTCGACCAGGTGGGTCCCGACTGTCAGGCACTTCCTTGCGTGCGAAGATGTAGCTGGTGGGTCCCAGCAGTCAGGGGGCGGAATACGGTGGCCCATCCGGTGGGTCCCCGCTGTCAGGTGGAGGAATAATTATTTTGCACGTAATAAGGAGGCACTTCCTTGCTGTGGCCGTGGACCCAGCTGTCAGCCTCTCCACGTACAGTCCACGTCCAATGGAAGTCGTTCCTTGACCACGTTGACCATGCCGCGCCGAGAGCACCAGGGCGGTGGACGACGGCGAGGCCTGGGAAGGGGACGACGTGGAGCCGAGGAAGACGCGGCAGTGGATGCCCACGCGTAGAGGAGTACGAGGGTTCACTGGTTCGCTGTGGTGTGAGGTTGCCATCGCCGCAGAATAACAGGGGGTGTGGGTGAGTAGAGGAATGGCCTGGCCAGCGGTGGGAGTAGTAGGGGGCGGTGAGGCCTCCGCCGCATCGCAGCCGGCCACGGGAGGCAGGAGTACGAGGCATGACCGGCGCTGGTTTGGGCGGTTGGAGCAAGAAGACCAGAGGTTGAAGAAGCACTACGGCCGTTGGATGGACATCGTACGGTCACTGGAGCTAGAATTGTGCATATTGACTAAGTTGACAAAGCCCTCTGTCCCCATCAACTTAGTAGGCCCACAAGTCAGCCTGCCACTATACTGGGTCCCAGCTAACAGGGGGAGTATTCATTTTTTTGTGCGTAATAAGGAGGCACTTCCTTGCGTGCGAAGATATAGCTGGTGGGTCCGAGCTGTCAGTGGCGGTAACATTTTTTCGCGAAATACAGAGGCCGTTTCGGTGGGTCCCAGATGTCAGGTGGAGGAAATCATTATTTTGCACATAATAAGGAGGCATTTCCTTGCATGGGGCTGTGGACCCAGCTGTCAGCCTCTCCACGTACAATCCACTTCAGATGCATGTCGGTTGTTGACCACGCTGACCACGCCACGTTGAGAGCACCAGGGCGGTGGACGACGGCAAGGCCTAGGAAGGGAATGACACGGAGGCAGGGAAGACTCGGCCGTTATCTTTGTTTCCCATGCGGAGGGCAGTACGACTCTACGAGGGTTTACTGGTTCGTCTGTCGTCGCCGGAGAATAACAGCAGGTGTGGGTGAGTAGAGGGATGGCTAGGCCAGCGATGGGAGTACGGTGGGGCGGTGAGGCCCGCGCGGCAGCACAGCCGGCCGCGGGGAGGAGGGAGCGGGCAGTCCCTCCGGCGCTTGTTTGAGCGGCTGGAGCAGGAAGAGCAGAGATTGATGAAGCACGACGCCCATTGGATGGACATCCAACAGTCACTGCTTGTGCGTCAACCTTTTTTTTAGGAAAGCCTCAAATCTGTGGAAAACAGCATACAGCCCATCTGCCATTATTTCTAATAATTTTCAGCCCATTTGCTTAGTCTTAAGGTTTTTTTGGAGCCCATATTGTTTTTGTTAGCATTACAGCCCAAATTGTGGCCACGGTTAAAAAATTATACGAAATTTTGCATATTTCGATGCGGTCCGAACTGTTTTTAATCCCAAAAATTCGACTCACATTCAAACTGATTTTAAAAATAAATGTATATCAATATAAAATACAACAAATTCTCCACGCATAAAAATTAATGTAATTTAAAATCTTGAAATGAAAGAAAAGATATTTGAAACTAATTGCCGGTTTGATGTGTTTTAAAAATGTACAGCCCATTTCTCATTACTGATGGGCCATTTTCTCGGCCAGCCGAATGAAAGCTCTCCTCGTCTTGAAAGATTTGCAGCCCAACAGGCCTGACAAAGCGACTTACTTGGCAAATCACAAAAAAACTGGGCTGTGGCCATGGACCCAACTGTCAGCCTCTCCACGTACAGTACTCTTCTGATGGAAGTCGTTCCTTGACCACACCGCGCGGAGAGCACCACGGTGGTGGACGACGGCGAGGCCTAGGAATGGGACGACATGGAGCCGGGGAAGACACGGTAGTGGAATCCCGCGCGGAGAGGAATACGAGGGTTCACTGGTTCGGCTGCGGTGTGAGGCTGCCGTCACCGCAGGGCCTGGCCAGCGGTGGGAATAGTAGGGGGCGGTGAGGCCTCCGCGGCAGCACAGCCGGCCACGGGAGGCAGGAGCATGCGGCACGACCGGCGCTGCTTTGGGCGGCTGGAGCAACAAGACCAGAGGTTGAAGAAGCACTACGGCCGTTGGATGGACATCGTACGGTCACTGGAGCTAGAATCGTTCATATTGACTAAGTTGACAAAGCCCTCCATCCCCATCAACTTTGTTGGACCACAAGTCATCCTCCCACTATGGTGGGTCCCAGCTAGCAGGGGGTATTCATTTTTTTGTGCGTAATAAGGAGGAACTTCCTTGCGTGCGAAGATATAGCTGGTGGGTCCGACATGTCAGCAGGGGGAACGTTTTTTCGCGAAATACACAGGCCCTTCCAGTGGGTCCAGCTGTCAGGTCCTCGCAAAAAAAAGGGGAAAGAAAATCAAAGACTTGGGAAGGCGTACATAACAAGCTAGTGTACCAGTAAAGAGACGTTGCCGAGTTTTAGAAAAAAGAAAGACGTGCGCCTTTAGTTGGTTCGAATCCAAACCTAGACTATGACTATATATGGTGCTATGCTACTCTGCAAGTAATGAAACTGACATATCCAACGTTCACTTCTCTTCTTCTCTACTTACTTTGCCTAGCATCAGAAGCTCTGGCTGCAGCAACCATGTCCGCTGGCTGCTCGTCCACCTGCTCTTCAGCAGGCAACAACCAGATATGCGCCAAGTCGCAACCCTTACCATCGCCTATGGGTCTCATCACACCCTCGCCGGCACACGCACCGATTGCTCATCGCAACCCCCTGCCGTTGGGGTGGTGCCACTGCTGCAAATCTCGCAGAGTCATCCATCGCGTCTCAACCACAATCCGCAACCCTGGCCGAGTCTTCTACAAATGCCCGAATCATGGGGTAATAATATGTTTAAGTGTTGTTCTGCTGCTTTCAGTTGCTGATTTTTTTAATAGTTTGGTTTATGATCTACCAATTTGATTCATGCAGAAAAGGGAAGATTCATGTGATTTGTATTTCTGGGAAGTTGCTGATGTGGGGGAATGCAACTACGCTGATTATTTGGTTAGCCGAGGAATCCCAATACCAGCAGGTTGGGGTGTTGGACAAGTAACTGAAGGAACGACAGAAGAGGAAGATGCAGAGCAGAAGGTTAAAGATGTAGTTCCTCTGATCATGGCCAAGCAACAGCTGCTGAACGGCCTTGACAGCAATGAAGAGATGAAAGAGCTTGTGAAGATAATGGGCAAAATCGATGTGCTCTGTAGGATGATTGTCTCTTTATTTGCAGTGTATGCAGCACTCGTGATGTATTAAGTGGCTACGACATGAGCACTTTGCTGAAACTAGTAATGAATGAAACCTGTGTAGTAGGCTGGGCGTAGTGTTTTGAACATCTAATGATTTCTATTAACGGAAATCAGGGGGTATCCCCTTTTGCTCATATAAATAAATAAATAGCAGAGGCCCTGTCAGGTCAGCTTTGTTCTCATTTGAAGACGTCGAGCAAATTGTAGTCCAACAGCAAACTATGTCATCAAATTCAAGTTTCACGGCCAAATATGAGTACAACTAAACAACAATGTCATCATGTTTTAGTTGTCATACAATCACCAAACACAAATCAGCATACATAACAAGTGATGTTCTCACAGCAAAATACTAAACAACATGTTCATCAGGTTTCAGATGTCATAGCAAACACAATTTCACATAGTAGATAAAAAAACGTCTTCTGACAGGCAAATAAGACAAAAGCAATGTAATCATCATCCGCAGCAGCAGCATCAATATCTTCACCATGTGTATCAGTCTGAATCGTAATTCCCCGCGGTGTCATCTTCTTCTTCATCCTCAACGTCCTCGAACGTTGGCTTCTTCTTGATCAACTCTTGTATGTCCACAGCACGACAGGCAATCTTTTCGCCGGCGTCATTGACATGATGGTTCTCAAAGATATTAGGAACATCTGTGTTATCTTGTACATCAGGAGCAGTGTAAGCATCATCTTGTTGTGCAACTTCATTAAACGAATTCCTCTGCTCAAACCTTTGCAATACTCTCCAGTCAGCGCTACGTGCAAATGTGTCTTCCAAGAAAAATATATGTGTTGCTTGAATTGCCAAAATAAACGTCTCATTGGTCTGGTACGCTACCTTGACATTGATGGATTTGAAATAATCATCAGCTCTGGGTTTTGCGATCCTGGAAAACAGGTTATACCAACGACAGCACAACAGAACCACACACCGATGATCCTCGAAACTGGAGATATACTGCAACTGAACAATGTCTGTTATGTTAGCATACATTTTAGTTGTCTCTTTGTCATACGTATCCGTGCTCATGATGGCACTATTTTGTGTCTTCCTGCCTTCGTCTCGTGCAAGGGTGTTGTAGCGCACATCTCCAACAACACAAGATTCATAATGTCTTACCCGAGTATCAGGACCCATTGCTAGTGAGTAAAGGGCATCATCAACTGCCTGCCCATCCACCCGCATCTTCTTAACCTATGGTTAGAAAATAGGCAAGCTGATCATCTTATGTACTCAATATATTAAAAAAACTGACAGTGCACTTCAAAAGCTTACATGGTTCTTGAACCATTTCGCAAATCCTGCCATAACCAGTTTGTCAATGTTTCTTGGATTTTGCGGCAGTAACTCCTCTTTGTAGATGCTGCACAACATAGTGATCGCGTCAAACATCTAAATATATAAGAATGTGCTACAAGTTTAGTAGATTACGATGTATAAGCTGCAGTACAACACTTACTTGATATAAGGTAGTATCTCAGGACAGTTATTCAACACATACCAAACCATTTTGTCAAAATCTTTAGGTTTGTCCTCTTGTCGACTCTTCCCTGTAACTCGAACAGAATAATCGAAAACATTGAGCCCGGGATTGTCTTCACCCACCTCTTTGCTAAGCTGATCAGCTGTTTCAATGTATTTTGAGCAGAATGTCAACACTTCTGTAGCAATGTAGGCCTCTACAATGGAACCCTCGGGTCTAGCTCTGTTCCTAACATAGCCCTTGAAAGTGCCTAGCCGCCTTTCAATAGGGTACATCCAGCCATACTGTACTGGACCTCTAAGTGGTGCCTCATCAGGTAGATGAACAGCCAAATGCACCATCACATCAAAGAAGGCTGGAGGATATATCTTCTCAAGGTCGCATAGGATAGTTGGTATCTTGTCTCTAAGACGCTCCAAAGCATCAATCCTGATATTCCTACTGCAGAGTTCCCTGAAGAATTGTCCCAACTCTGCAACTGCTCTGTATAAGTCAGGGCGGCCCAATCCTCTAAGGATAACAGGTAAAACCCTTTGAAGTAGGATGTGGCAGTCATGAGTTTTCAACCCTTGTACCTTGTTTCCATCTGCACTGACTCTCCTTTCAGGGTTGGAAGCAAATCCATGTGGGAATCTCACACGTGATAGGACCTCATAGAATTCTTTTCTTTTTACCTTGTCCAAGACGTACACAGCTGGTGCCATATCCCGTGGTTTACCTTCATCTTGCACCTGCAAATCCTGTCCGATACCCAGGTGTGTCAAATCAATCCTAGATTTTAAGGTATCTTTCATCTTGCCTTCAATATTAATAAGTGTGCCGATAATGTTGTCACATATATTTTTCTCGATGTGCATCACATCAAGATTATGCCGCAGATCCAAATCTTTCCAATACTCCAAGTCCCAAAAAGTGGACCTGCGGGTAAACCATAATCTCTCTTCTGCCCTGCGACGCTTCCTTTTCCCGCTACCATTATCAGGATGGTTTCCTGGTGTAATATGCCTGACCTTCTCTAATTCCACTTGCAACTCATCGGCGGTGAGCCTCTTTGGCGCATCACGGTTTTCATGCTTTGCATTGAACACATGTCTTTGGTATTTTCTAGGAAGCGGCTTGTCCTTGGCAAGGAAACGACGGTGTCCAATGTAACAGATCTTGCTAAGTATTGCGTATGACAACGGATTCCTGTCACAGCGAACACATGCATTGTAACCATGTGTCATTCGCCCTGACATAGTGCCCAAAGCCGGATAATCATGGATGCACCAAATTATAACAGCACGCAGAAAGAAATCAGCTGGTGGGCTGCTATATAGGTCTCGAGTGAGAACACCCTTCCATAGCTGTTGAAGTTCCTCCACAAGAGGCTCCATGAACAAATCAAAATCTTTTCCAGGACTTTTTGGACCTGGGATGAGCAAGGCCATCATGTAATTTGATTCTTTGGTGCAGACATTTGGAGGCATGTTGTAAGGGATAACAAGCACTGGCCACATGCTATATGTGGCGCTCTGGTGGCCAAATGGGTTAAATCCATCTGAAGCTAAGCCAAGTCTAATGTTTCTCGGGTCAGCAGCAAACTCTTTGTGTTTATCATTGAAGCTTTTCCACTCACTACCATGAGATGGATGGCTCATTACATTCTGATCTCTGTACTCCTGGTTCCTAGAATGCCACAGTACATCCTCTCTTGTTTCAGCATCATGAAACAACCTCTGCAATCTTGGTGTAATTGGAAAATTTCTCAGAACATTATGAGGAATCCTCTTCACAGCATCGCCATCTTTCCATCTTGATGATTTGAATTTCGGGCATTCACTTAAGTTGGCATAATCCTTCCGGAACAGAACACAATTATTCTTACAAACATGGATCATATCATGTCCAATTCCAACTGCACGAAGCAAATTCTTCATTTTACTGTAGGTGTGTGGTGATACGTCTCCAACGTATCTATAATTTTTGATTGCTCCATGCTATGTTATCTACTGTTTTGGACAATATTGGGCTTTATTATCCACTTTAATATTATTTTTGGGACTAACCTATTAACCGGAGGCCCAACCCAGATTTGTTGTTTTATGCCTATTTCAGTGTTTCGAGGAAAAGGAATATCAAACGGAGTCGAAACAGAACGAAATCAACTGGAGAAGTTATTTTTGGAAGGAAACCTACCGGATAGACTTGGACCCTACGTCAGAAGATGAAGGAGGTGCTCACGAGGGTAGGGGCGTGCCCACCCCCTGGGGCACGCCCCCAGCCTCATGCCCCCCCTTCGGTCCACCGACGTACTCCTTTCACCCATATATACCCATGTATCCTAAAACTTCCAGAACGAAGATTAGATCAGGAGTTCCGCCGCCGCAAGCCTCTGTAGCCACCAAAAGTCAATTTGGACCCTGTTTCGGCAACCTGCCGGAGGGTGGAAACCCTCACTGGTGGCCATCTTCATCATCCCGACGCTCTCCATGACGAGGAGGGAGTAGTTCACCCTCGGGGCTGAGGGTATGTACCAGTAGCTATGTGTTTGATCTCTCTCTCTCTCTCTCGTGTTCTTGATTTGGCACGATCTTGATGTATCGCGAGCTTTGCTATCATAGTTGGATCTTATGTTTCTTCTCCCCCTCTTCTCTCTTGTAATGGATTGAGTTTTCCCTTTGGAGTAATCTTATCGGATTGAGTCTTTAAAGATTTAAGAACACTTGATGTATGTCTTGTCGTGCGTATCTGTGGTGACAATGGGATATCACATGATTCACTTGATGTATGTTTTGGTGACCAACTTGCGAGTTCCGCCCATGAACCTATGCATTGGGGTTGGCACACGTTTTCGTCGTGATTCTCTGGTAGAAACTTTGGGGCACTCTTTGAGGTTCTATGTGTTGGTTTGAATAGATGAATTGAGATTGTGTGATGCATATCGTATAATCATGCCCACGGATACTTGAGGTGACATTGGAGTATCTAGGTGACATTAGGGTTTTGGTTGATTTGTGTCTGAAGGTGTTATTCTAGTACGAACTCTAGGGCTGTTTGTGACACTTATAGGAATAGCCCAACAGATTGATTGGAAAGAATAACTTTGAGGTGGTTTCGTACCCTACCACAATCTCTTCGTTTGTTCTCCGCTATTTGTGACTTTGGAGTGACTCTTTCTTGCATGTTGAGGGATAGTTATGTGATCCAATTATGTTAGTATTTTTGAGGGGACTTACACTAGCGAAAGTATGAACCCTGGGCCTTGTTTCCTAGCATTGCAATACCGTTTAAGCTCACTTTTACCACTTGCTACCTTGCTGTTTTTATATTTTCAGTTATTTTTGGAAGGAAACCTACCGGATAGACTTGGACCCTACGTCAGAAGATGAAGGAGGTGCTCACAAGGGTAGGGCGCGCCCCCCTGCCTCGTGGCCCCCCCTTCAGTCCACCGACGTACTCCTTTCACCCATATATACCAACGTATCATAAAACTTCTAGAACGGAGATTAGATCGGGATTTCCGCCGCCGCAAGCCTCTGTAGCCACCAAAAGTCAATCGGGACCCTGTTTCGGCACCCTGCCGGAGGGGGGAACCCTCACAGGTGGCAATCTTCATCATCCCGGTGCTCTCCATGACGAGGAGGGAGTAGTTCACCCTCGAGGCTGAGGGTATGTACCAGTAGCTATGTGTTTGATCTCTCTCTCCCTCATGTTCTTGATTTGGCACGATCTTGATGTATCGTGAACTTTGCTATTATAGTTGGATCTTATGTTTCTTCTCCCCCTCTTCTCTCTTGTAATGGATTGAGTTTTCCCTTTGAAGTAATCTTATCGGATTGAGTCTTTAAAGATTTGAGAACACTTGATGTATGTCTTGCCGTGCGTATCTGTGGTGACAATGGGATATCACGTGCCACTTGATGTATGTTTTGGTGATCAACTTGCGGGTTCCGCCCATGAACCTATGCATAGGGGTTGGCACACGTTTTCGTCGTGATTCTCCGGTAGAAACTTTGGGCACTCTTTGAGGTTCTATGTGTTGGTTTGAATAGATGAAGTGAGATTGTGTGATGCATATCGTATAATCATGCCCACGGATACTTGAGGTGACATTGGAGTATCTAGGTGATATTAGGGTTTTGGTTGATTTGTATCTTAAGGTGTTATTCTAGTACGAACTCTAGGGCTGTTTGTGACACTTATAGGAATAGCCCAACGGATTGATTGGAAAGAATAACTTTGAGGTGGTTTCGTACCCTACCATAATCTTTTCGTTTGTTCTCCGCTATTAGTGACTTTGGAGTGACTCTTTATTGCATTTTGAGGGATAGTTATGTGATCCAAGTATGTTATCATTGTTGAGAGAACTTGCACTAGTGAAAGTATGAACCCTAGGCCTTGTTTCCTATCATTACAATACCGTCTACGCTCACTTTTACCGCTTGTTACCTTGCTGTTTTTATATTTTCAGTTTACAAAAACCTATATATACCATCCATATTGCACTTGTATCACCATCTCTTCGCCGAACTAGTGCACCTATACAATTTACCATTGTATTGGGTGTGTTGGGGACACAAGAGACTCTTTGTTATTTGGTTGCGGTGTTGCTTGAGAGAGACCATCTTCAACCTACGCCTCCCACGGATTGATAAACCTTAGGTCATCCACTTGAGGGAAATTTGCTACTGTCCTACAAACCTCTGCACTTGGAGGCCCAACAACGTCTACAAGGAGAAGGTTGCGTAGTATACATCAAGCTCTTTTCTGGCGCCGTTGCCGGGGAGGCTAGGTAAGTGAAGGTATATCTTTAGATCTTGCAATTGAATCTTTTTGTTTCTTGTTTTAGCACTAGTTTAGTTTATAAAAGAAAACTACCAAAAAATGGAATTGAGTTTGTCGCATACGCTTCATCTTTTTAATATCTTTTGTGAGTATGATGGGAAGGAAAATTGTGCCAAAGTGCTAGAAGAAGAATGCATTAAATTGTTTGGCACTAAATCTTTGAATGATGAGCATGATTGCAATGTTGTTAGTATGAACTCCTTGAATATCCATGATGCTAATGATACGCAAAGCCACAAGCTTGGGGAAGCTATGTTTGATGAAGATGATATTTTTGTCCCCCAAGATTTGATGAGCAAATTTACTATGATGAAAGCATGCCTCCTATCTATGATGATTATTGTGATGACACGGATGCTTTAAAGAATAATGATAACCATGAAACTTGTCATCTTGATCTTAATTTTCAATCACATGATAGTTGTTTTGTTGAGTTTACTCCCACTATTATTCATGAGAAGAATTTTGCTTATGTGGAGAGTAATAAAATGTCTATGCTTGTAGATCATGAAAAGAATGCTTTAGGTGCTGTTTATATTGTTGAATTCATTCATGATGCTACTGAAAATTATTATGAGAGAGGATCATATGCTTCTACATATTGCAATAATATCAAGTTTCCTCTCTATGTGCTTAAAATCTTGAAGTTATGCTTGTTTTACCTTCCTATGCAAGTTGATTATTGTTCCCATAAGTTGTTTGCTCACAAAATCCCTATGCATAGGAAGTGGGTTAGACTTAAATGAACTAGTCATATTCTTCATGATGCTCTCTTTATGTTTCAATTCTTATCTTTTATGTGAGCATCATTGAAATCGTCATGCCTAGCTAGGGGCGTTAAACGATAGCGCTTGTTGGGAGGAAACCTAATTTTATTTTAGTTTATTGCTTATTGGTTCTGTTTATGAATAAATAATCCATATAGATTCTGTTTAGATGTGGTTTTGTGTTTTAATTAGTGTTTGTGCCAAGTAGAACCTTTGGGAAGACTTGGGTGAAGTCTTTATGATCATGCTGTAAAAAACAGAAACTTTAGCGCTCACGAGATTAGCTAGAACTTTTTACTGGAGAGTGATATTTAGTTGATTCTTTTTGCAGATGATTACTAGACAAATTACTCAGGTCCTCCAATTTATTTTAGAATTTTTGGAGTTCCAGAAGTTTGCGTTAGTTACAGATTACTACAGACTGTTCTGTCTTTGACAGATTCTGTTTTTCGTGTGTTGTTTGCTTATTTTGATGAATCTATGGCTAGTAAAATAGTTTATAAACCATAAAGAAGTTGCAATACAGTAGGTTTAACACCAATATAAATAAAGAATGAGTTCATTACAGTATCTTGAAGTGGTGTTTTGTTTCCTTTCGCTGACGGAGCTTACGAGTTTTCTGTTAAGTTTTGTGTTGTGAAGTTTTCAAGTTTTGGGTAAAGATTTGATGGACTATGGAATAAGGAGTGGCAAGGGCCTAAGCTTGGGGATTCCCAAGTCACCCCAAGGTAATATTCAAGGATAACCAAGCGTCTAAGCTTGGGGATGCCCCGGAAGGCATCCCCTCTTTCGTCTTGGTTCATCGGTAACTTTACTTGGAGCTATATTTTTATTCACCACATGATATGTGTTTTGCTTGGAGCGTCATTTTTTTCTTTAGCTTTGCTTGCTGTTTGAATAAAATACCAAGATCTAAAATTATTAAATGAGAGAGTCTTCACATGGTTGCATAATTATACGACTACTCATTGATCTTCACTTATATCTTTCGGAGTAGTTTTTTGTTTGCTCTAGTGCTTCACTTATATCTTTCAGAGCACGGCGGTGGTTTTACTTTGAAGAAATAGATAAACTCTCATGCTTCACTTATATTATTTTGAGAGTCTGGAATAGCATGGTAATTCACTTAATAATCCTAATATGCTAAGCATAAACGATTTGTAAGAATTCTTATGAGTGTGTTGAATACTACGAGAAGTTTGATGTTTGATGATTGTTTTGAGATATGGAGATGGTGATATTGGAGTCATGCTAGTTGAGTAGTTGTGAATTTGAGAAATACTTGTGTTGAAGTTTGTGATTCCCGTAGCATGCACGTATAGTGAACCGTTATGTGATGAAATCGGAGCATAATTTATTTATTGATTGTCTTCCTTATGAGTGGCGGTCGGGGACGAGCGATGGTCTTTTCCTACCAATCTATCCCCCTAGGAGCATGCGTGTAATACTTTGCTTTGATAACTTGTAGATTTTTGCAATAAGTATATGAGTTCTTCATGACTAATGTTGAGTCCATGGATTATATGCACTCTTATCCTTCCACCATTACTAGCCTCTCTAATACCACGCACCTTTCGCCGGTATCATACACCCACCATATACCTTCCTCAAAACAACCACCATACCTACCTATCATGGCATTTCCATAGCCATTCCGAGATATATTGCCATACAACTTTCCACTGTTCCGTTTATTATGACATGCTCCCTCATTGTCATATTGCTAGCATGATCATGTAGTTGACATCGTATTTGTGGCAAATCCACCATTCATAATTCTTTCATACATGTCACTCTTGATTCATTGCATATCCCGGTACACCGCTGGAGGCATTCATATAGAGTCATATTTTGTTCTAAGTATCGAGTTGTAATTCTTGAGTTGTAAGTAAATAAAAGTGTGATGATCATCATTATTAGAGCATTGTCCCAGTGAGGAAAGGATGATGGAGACTATGATTCCCCCACAAGTCGGGATGAGACTCTGGACGAAAAATAAATAAATAAAAAGAAAAAAAAGGCAAAAAAGGGAGAAAGACCCAAATAAAAAAATAAAAAAATGAGAGAAAAATAGAGAAGGGACAATGCTACTATCCTTTTACCACACTTGTGCTTCAAAGTAGCACCATGATCTTTATGATAGAGAGTCTCCTATGATATCACTTTCATATACTAGTGGGAATTTTACATTATAGAACTTGGCTTGTATATTCCAATGATGGGCTTCCTCAAATTGCCCTAGGTCTTCGTGAGCAAGCGAGTTGGATGCACACCCACTTAGTTTCTTTTGTTGAGCTTTCATATGCTTATAGCTCTAGTGCATCCGTTGCATGGCAATCCCTACTCACTTACATTGATATCTATTGATGGGCATCTCCATAGCCCGTTGATATGCCTAGTTGATGTGAGACTATCTTCCCCTCTTTTTTGTCTTCTCCACAACCACCATTCTATTCCATATATAGTGCTATGTCCATGGCTCACGCTCATGTATTGCGTGAGGATCGAAAAAGTTTTGAAAATGCTAAAGTATGAAACAATTGCTTGGCTTGTCATCGGGGTTGTGCGTGATTTAAATACTTCGTGTGGTGAAGATAGAGCATAGCCAGACTATATGATTTTGTAGGGATAACTTTCTTTGGCCATGTTATTTTGAGAAGACATAATTGCTTTGTTAGTATGCTTGAAGTATTATTATTTTTATGTCAATATGAACTTTTGTCTTGAATCTTTCGGATCTGAATATTCATATCACAAGTAAGAAGAATTACATTGAAATTATGCCTACTAGCATTCCACATCAAAAATTATTGTTTATCATTTACCTACTCGAGGACGAGAAGGAATTAAGATTGGGGATGCTTGATACGTCTCCAACGTATCTATAATTTTTGATTGCTCCATGCTATGTTATCTACTGTTTAGGGCAATATTGGACTTTATTATCCACTTTTATATTATTTTTGGGACTAACCTATTAATCGGAGGCCCAGCCCAGATTTGCTGTTTTATGCCTATTTCAGTGTTTCGAGGAAAAGGAATATCAAACGGAGTCGAAATGGAATGAAATCAACTGGAGAAGTTATTTTTGGAAGAAAACCTACCGGATAGACTTGGACCCTACGTCCGAAGATGAAGGAGGTGCTCACGAGGGTAGGGGCGCGCCCACCCCCCTGGGGCGCGCCCCCTGGCTCGTGGCCCCCCCTTCGGTCCATCGACGTACTCCTTTCACCCATATATACCTACGTATCGTAAAACTTCCAAAATGGTGATTAGATCAGGAGTTCCGCCACCACAAGCCTCTATAGCCACCAAAAGTCAATCGGGACCCTGTTCCGGCACCCTGCCGGAGGGGGGAACCCTCACCGGTGGCAATCTTCATCATCCCGGCGCTCTCCATGACGAGGAGGGAGTAGTTCACCCTCGGGGCTGAGGGTATGTACCAGTAGCTATGTATTTGATCTCTCTCTCTCGTGTTCTTGATTTGGCACGATCTTGATGTATCGCGAGCTTTTCTATTATAGTTGGATCTTATGTTTCTTCTCCCCCTCTTTTCTATTGTAATGGATTTAGTTTTCCCTTTGAAGTAATCTTATTGGATTGAGTCTTTAAAGATTTGAGAACACTTGATGTATGTCTTGCCGTGCGTATCTGTGGTGACAATGGGATATCATGTACCACTTGATGTATGTTTTGGTGATCAACTTGCGGGTTCCGCCCATGAACCTATGCATAGGGGTTGGCACACGTTTTCGTCGTGATTCTCCGGTAGAAACTTTGGGCACTCTTTGAAGTTCTATGTGTTGGTTTGAATAGATGAATTGAGATTATGTGATGCATATCGTATAATCGTGCCCATGGATACTTGAGGTGACATTGGAGTATCTAGGTGACATTAGGGTTTTGGTTGATTTGTATCTTAAGGTGTTATTCTAGTACGAACTCTAGGGCTGTTTGTGACACTTATAGGAATAGCCCAATGGATTGATTGGAAAGAATAACTTTGAGGTGGTTTCGTACCCTACCATAATCTTTTCGTTTGTTCTCCGCTATTAGTGACTTTGGAGTGACTCTTTGTTGCATGTTGAGGGATAGTTATGTGATCCAAGTATGTTATCATTGTTGAGAGAACTTGCACTAGTGAAAGTATGAACCCTAGGCCTTGTTTCCTATCATTGCAATACCGTTTACGCTCACTTTTACCGCTTGTTACCTTGTTGTTTTTATATTTTTTAGTTTACAAAAACCTATATCTACCATCCATATTGCACTTGTATCACCATCCCTTCGCCAAACTAGTGCACCTATACAATTTACCATTGTATTGGGTGTGTTGGGGACACAAGAGACTCTTTGTTATTTGGTTGCAGGGTTGCTTGAGAGAGACCATCTTCAACCTACGCCTCCCACGGATTGATAAACCTTAGGTCATCCACTCGAGGGAAACTTGCTACTGTCCTACAAACTCTACACTTGGAGGCCCAACAAAGTCTACAAGGAGAAGGTTGCGTAGTAGACATCATGTGGCAGCTCAGACGCATCTGGGAAAGATTCGCGGAAAGCAGCCAACATCGCATCGAATGATTTGTTGGTCATCCGCTCAGATGTCTTCACCTGAAGAAAGGTGACCATAGCTGAGAATACTGACAGCTTATTTCCTGGGGTGACAGCAATGTTGCATTGTTCCAACATGCGGGCCCACCGTTTTCCTTCTGTAGGTGAAAGTTCATGGAATGCACAAGCATTTCATAGCATTGTTTCAATGTTGGTCAAACTCACTGGCTCCGCCACCACCACCTCCTCCTCCTCTTCCACCAGAGCATCAGGCAGATCAAGATGGTGATCTGCTGCTTCCACGTAGTCAATAACATTGACGTTCACAGCTTCACCATGATGAACCCACCTAGTATATGTGACCGACATCCCATACAAGTGTAGATGATTTTGCACAGTTGACTAGGGTCTTGTAACTGAATTCATACAACTGCTACACGGGCAGAGCACATCTGATTTCGGACCACCATACTCAGCTCTAATAAAGTTCATGAAGTTTTCAACCCCCTCGACATATGCAGCGGAGAATCTTCGAGCAGAAGTTATCCAAGTCCTGTCCATCTGTTAGACATACAAATTAGTTCTTCTACTAGATATTACAGGAAAAACATATATGCTTTTTTATGAAGTCCAGAAAAAATACCTAGGTCGATGTCTAAAGCTACTGCAAGATATTTGTGCGAGCAGATCTAAGTAACGAAATATATGTAAAGCTAATTCAGCAAACAGATTTGAGTGCCAAATTATGGCAGGCTGTTTCAGCAGTCAATGAGGCCGAGCACACAGCCATCGAACTATCGAAGGCCATCGCAGCAACAAAGATCGAGTACAAAACGGTGTTGAGCTATTTCACCTAACAGATTGGCTACTAGACCATGGCAATCTACGTCACAATAAATATATGGCAGGATACTTTAGCAACTAATCGGCCTTGGCATGCCATCTCAGCTAAGTAGATTGAGTGCAGAACAGGGAAAGGAAGCTTCTTAAGCAGAGCATATTGACAGTAAACTACTTCGGCAAATAGTGAGATTAACAGTGTCTATCAGCTAACATTCAGCGCTACACCAACATGAACGGGGCCTCAGTCTAGAATGCGCGTACTGTGGGAGAAGCTGACCGCCGTGCGTCTCCACACGAACGTCGCCAGCGGTGGCGGCGCTGACCGCCGTGCGCCTCCACAAGAACGTAGCTAGAGGTGGCGGCTCGGCTAGAGGACGGCAGTCTACGAGAGCGTATTGTGGGAGCGAGAGGATCGCCGAACCGCGGCGCTGACATATCGGCGCGGCGGGGAGGGCGGCTTTGGCGGAGCGAATGGAGTGGAGGGGGACAGCGGGAGGGGGGTTTGGGGAATATTATTGGCTAGTTGGCCGAAGGGCAGTTGAATCGGATTTGGGGGGAATTTTTGGGTGTGGGGGGGGGAGGATTTTCGCGCGGTGGGTGGGGGGAGTTTGGTGCATGGTCGGTTTCTCCAAGTGCAGTCCCACGTGTCAGTGAAGAGGCAAGCCGAAGCGCGATCCATCGATAGTACTACTAGTAATCCGGTAATCCCGACTAAAACGGCGCGGCCGGGTCTTTTCCCGCGCGATATGCTGGGAGGTTGGCTTAGTTGGGTTTTTTAGGATGAGTAATGCTACACCTACTTAATCCTAGTTACGTAATTAACGTAATGTGAAACGTGTGAGCTCTTGATTGTAGATTGGGGGGAGGGAGGGGCCCACCACCATGAAAATCAGGGGAGGAGAGAGAGAGGCAATTTACGTTAACCCTTTCGTAGGTTCCCGTAGATGTAGATGTGTCCGATCCTGCAATATAGGCCGTCCGATCTATATCTAATGGATAGGAAGGAAACTATGACAATTAACCCGCACTCCTCTCCACATTTGCAGATAAGGCTTTCCCTCGTTCATCCTTTTCTCCCACAAGATCTTGATCTTCCGTGCAACGCACGGGCATCTTGCTAGTACTCCTAAATATGTATATTATTGTGAAAGTTCGTATACACCGGCCGAGATTAATGCAAACACGACAGATTTTCATTACATTTCGAACTTTTATAGGACAAAAAAATAAAAGAAACCCGACCCTAAACCTATTCTATGGCGGCGACCGACGTCCTCCATATGTGATCTCCATGTACGGGGGCGGGGTTCAAGACCCGTGAAGTGAAGGTGCGGTCTCTGGCGAGGAAAAGTAGAACACGGGAGACGGACCGGCCAGTTGGCACACCATGCCCTGCCGCCTCCCATGCCCTACTCATCCTCGGAGGAGTCCCCGACCTCGGCAGTGTCGGATGTTGGACGGCGGCAAGTAGGACGCGTGGCTGACGGTGCTCCCATCGTCGACCGCCAGCGTGGCCATCGATTGTGCGGCGACTTGAGCGAGGGTGGCGACCTCGAGCTCCATCCCCGAAGACAAGCTCTCCTGCAGAGCGTTCGCGCTTGTGGTCATGGCGGATGTGGTTCCAAGTGGAGGACGATGCACTATGGTGTGGAGGTTAGTTGGGCGTTGCCGCTTTAAGTAGCGCATTCCGGTGAGGCCAAGCGTCCGGGTGCGTCATTAAGTCGCCGGAATTGTTCCTCGGGCACCGAGCCACTTAATGACGACATACGAACGGACGGCATGAATGCGGGTAGCTGGCGCCGGCTGGGAACGCACCGCGCGACGGCACGAAGGACGAGGGTTTTGGTGTGCCAGGGTAGTCAGCTGCGGTCGTGGCAACGTTGGAGATGCCCTTTGCTCACATGCGATCCCCGCATGTCATTGAAAAAGCAAGACGACCCAGCATGGTCTTAGGTCCAGAGGATGCAGTTGGCCGTGCTACACCACTCCGCGGACGCATCGCGGCGCCCCGTGCATCCTCGACGAGCCGGGTGTTGGGGTGTGTTTGGATTGTGGCCAAAGTGCACCTTGCCAAAATTTTGGTCATGACCAAAAGATTGGTCTTTGTTTGGATGGTTGCCATTTTTTTGGCATGCCAATGAACTCTAGCCAACTCTAGTTCATTTTTCTTGCCAATGTCGGCCAAATCATGGGCAACCAATACCTCAACCAAAATTTTGGTCATGACCAAAAGATTGGTCTTTGTTTGGATGATTGCCATTTTTTTGGCATGCCAATGAACTCTAGCCAACTCTAGTTCATTTTTCTTGCCAATGTCGGCCAATCATGGGCAACCAATACCTCAACCAAAATTTTGGTCATGACCCAAAGATTGGTCTTTGTTTGGATGGTTGCCATTTCTTTGGCATGCCAATGAACTCTAGCCAACTCAAGTTCATTTTTCTTGCCAATGTCGGCCAAATCATGGGCAACCAATACCTCAACCAAAATTTTGGCTACCCAATGCTTTGATGGGGCAACCCTAGGCACAAACCAAACATACCATTGGTCGTGCCACAGCACTAACACCACCCTCGGCAAACTAAAACCGACCGTGTCTAGTGACGGTATGAGCGTGTCACTCACCGCGGTCGTCATGTCCAGAGGCGGTGCTGGAGCTGCGCCCCGTTGTTGGCCCCAACGACCCACATGAACGGTTGTCGGTGGCGAGGAGGTCGTGCGCCAGCTCCTCCATTGGACTAGTCTGTGCTACGTCGTCCCGACGGGTGTGCCCCACATGTTTGTTTCCCTGTTTTCTCGGCCATATTCGAGCGTCGGTGCTCCGCGTTGCCCATTAGGCCTTTCACTATGTAGGCCAAGCGAGACAACTTATTGTTTATTTGAGCCGTTCAAGTATAATCATGTGGCATTTGCTTATTTCTCATTCCTCTCCATCGATCATGTCGCCCTCCAGTCGAGTCCATCCTCCCTCATGCCTCATTTGAACATTTCGTCGAGTATCATTTGCATGTATCCACCCTAGTCCTCTTTCAATAGATCTCCGGGCCCGAGATGAAATCGAGAGGGAACGAGTGGGGGCACGTGATACCTAAGGCGGATTCAAAATTTTGAACCGATGATCATAGCATCTGCAAATCATATATAAAGGGTATTCAATGTTCGTTTCGTTTTTAAAGAGTAGTTTATATATAAGTTTTATGTGTAGTCAAAGTATATCTACTTTGATAAAAAAAAGGTATCAACATTAAACAACGCCCAATCAATATTGTTAGATTCGTACGTACTCCTAGATTTGTACTCGAGATGGTTTCCAATTTGACTATTGACAAGATTAATAGTACATGAGATGTATAATGTGAAAATTATATCATTGGAAACTCCTTTCACATACGAATTTGACCGTATGCTTTGGGTAAGTTGCATGTCGTATATTTATTACTCTAACATTTGGTCAAAGTTAGCCTCAAAAAACGCATTAGACCCTGTATGCTTTGTGTAAGTTGCATGTCATATATTATTACTCTAACATTTGTGTAAGTTGCATGTCATATATTATTACTCTAACATTTGGTCAAAGTAGTATAGTGGAAGTGGATCCTCTGACGTAGGTATCCCTGCCTTACCCTCCCTTTCGGTCACTTACTAGCGGACCTCATGCTTGCTAGGCCCCGCATGTCAGTTACTCAATGGGTTCGGCCACGTCAGGGGATCCTCATCCATAGTAATACTCCCTTTGTTTTTATTTACTCCGCATAAAACGGAGGGAGTGGTGGTATAATAAATGATGCAGGCGGGGGAGGGGGAGGGACGTCGGTTTGCTCTCAACTGCGATCCCACAAGTGAGCGAAAACGCAAGACAAAGCGCGTTCCATTCGGTGAGCGACCTGGAGGGTCCAGCGTGCCGGGTTGCAAAGCGAACGCGACAAGAGCGATGTACAGTCAAAACCGAATGACCGTTCGTCACCGGAACCACTATTCACACCAGAACCTTTGCTGCTCGGCCTATGCCAGCCACTGCCCTAAAACCACACCAAATCTCCAGCCCATTCCCCAACATTTCGATCCCCTAGCCCGCATCAAGCGTCCCCTAATTCGCCGGAAAGCCATGGTGCGCCGCAAGATCACTTACTACAAGATGCTGACGCCGGAGCGCCGCGCAGAAATCGCGGCGGCGGTCGGCGCCACAGACCTCCGTTCCCAAGCTCGCTTTGCGGCGGGCCAATCCCCGAGTTCTCTGGAGCAAAGCTACAAGGAGGAGGAAGCCGATCCAATGTTCATGGCGGAGGTCGCGGTGCAGAAGGCCCCCGATGGGTATGAGACGATGGACTTCGACTTCGTGCCGGCGTCCGAGTCCCGCATGGTGCAGGCAGACCAGCTGTCACACCCTAGCTAGTTCAAGCATTAGAGTGTGCATCATGTTTAATTTTCTCTTAAATTTGAAATGGGGATGACAGAACCCCCAGCACCCCCCCTGGAACAACTAGGGTTTACTAAAAAAACTTTTTCAATGAACCTGAAATGCCCTTCTAAAAAGCCCACCCTTTTTGTTTTGGGTTAAAACCTTTGACAAAAATGGTGCACATTTTTCTAGGACATCTAAGTTCATTGGATTAATCCTTATGGTATTTGCATTTGGGCATTTAAATGCTATAAAATATTTTAAATGCTCAAATAATCATAAACTAAAATGTTTGTTGTTGGATATATTCTAAGCAGTAGCCATGATTAATTTTATGATTTATGGAAATGCCCTGGCATTTTTAATAAAGCCCTGAAGCTACAAAAATAATAGAATAAATAAGAAAAACAGAAAAGAGAGAGAGAGAGAGAGAGAGAGAGAGAGAGAGAGAAACTTACCAGGCACAGCCCAGCTAACTCACCAGCCGGCCCACCTGGCGGCCCAGCACTGTGCTGGCCCGCGCCAGCCAGCTGCTTCTTCCCCGCCAGGCAGGCAGGAAGGTGACGCCGGCGTGCCCGAGCTCGCCACGGCGTCACCTCCTTGCCACCCACGCCCCTGGACGCCTGGATGCCTCCACGTTGCACCCCAAAGCCCCTGGACACGCCATTCCCCCCTGTCTCTCTCCCTCGCCGTTCCCCACCATGGCCGACGCTCCTGTCGCCGCACCGTCGTCGTAGCCGCGCCCTCCGTCGTCCTCGCGCCGCGTCATCATGTCCACGAGCTCCACCGTCGTCGATTACATCGAGTGGGTCGAGCCCCGAGCGCTCGCTCGCCCCGGAGACGTTGCACCGAGCTCGCCCTCAACTCCGGCCACCGGAGATCTCTTTCGCCGCCCCCGCCACATCAGCTCATCCCCGACCTGTCCGACTGCCTCGACGAGACCCCCGTGAGCTCAGCCACCTCCCCACCCTCTCCGTTCTCTCTCTCGAGCCCCGTAGCGACCGCACCTAGCTCACCCGCACGCACCACCACAAAGCTCGTCGCCGACGAGGCTCCTGCCACCCAATGGCCACGCCACCCTGTCCACTAGTCCTACCGCACCTCCAGGAGCTCAATGCACCAATCCACGTGCCTCCCCCTGCCCCCTAGCGACTAGCTCGACCTCACCCGAGCTCTGGCCGCCGCCAAACTCGTCGCTGGCGATGTTTCCGGCCACCCCAGCTCCACCCACTGCCACCACTCGACGCGGTTTCCTCCCCGCATCACGTAGATAGTCTCCACCGTCCTTTTGGTCGCTGGAGTGCAAATCCCGCGTTGCTCCGCCGCGTCTGGCCTCGCCGGCGGCTAGACGCCGGCGAGTTGACCCTGTTTGACCCTGTGTGGGCCCAGGTTGACCCCTCCCCCTGAGTCTATGACAGGTGGGGCCGGTCTGCTAATTAGTTTAGGATTAGTTTTAACTAATTTTAATTAGTTTAGTCACTGACATGTGGGCCCAGGCCCCACTGACAGCTAATTAGTGTTAATTTAATTCTGTTAATTAGCTGAGTCACTGACAGACAGGGCCCACCAGTCAGGTTTGACCTGGCCGACCCAGTTGACCCGCTGACGTCACACATATGTCATGCTGACGCATTGATTCAATTACTGTATTTATTCTTTAATAGGAAATTCCAGAAAATAGCCAAAACTTCTAAAAATCATAGAAAATCAACCATAGCTCCAAATGCAAAGATTTATATATGAAAAATGATCAGAAAAATTCAATATATCCATCTATAATGGTTTCATGCAAGAAAAAACAAGTTAAACTTGCAGTTTAGGAAGAATAAGGTAATGCGCTAATAAGGCCATGTTAAATGAGCTAACATTGGAATCTTTGATTCAAATGAGTTCATTCCATCCTGTTTTAGCTTGCATTAGGCCAAGACACATTCATTTTGCCATGTCATAGCATGCATCATATTGTTGCATATTGTCATTTGTTGATCGTGTTCGGTGTGTCTTTCGTGGTAGGTTCTGCCTCCGTGGATAACCCCGAGTATCCGTCTGAAGGGCAGTACCCTACTACCACTACAACAGGCAAGCAACCCATTGAACATTTCGATACAAACCCATGTTCTCGCTTCTGCTCTTATTTACTGCATTAAGACAACGCGATTCAAACTGCTGTGTGCTACGGTAGTTGAACCCTTATCCTCTGCATGACCTGTCATTGCCACAGTAACTAGATGAAACCCACTACCATGTGTAGGAGTTGATTGAGCCATGTATGTGATTCCTACCTTGCTATGCCTGCTATGCTTAGAGCTGCGTCAGGTCTGGTTCATCTGGGTGATGGGCTAGAGTGAAAGGATTATGTCGGTAATGTGAGGGATGTGTTGAACATGACTTGGTAAAGGTATCAATGTGAGGCCATGTAGGAGTACATGGTGGGTTGTTTCATTGAGACTGTCCCTAAGAACTGAGATCTGTATGTGTGATTTTAAGAATCAGCTACTACCATGCATTGGGATCCTTAATTGACCCTCTCGGCTTCTTAATCACCCTAGTACTCTGTCCAGGAGTTGCAAATAGTTTCTAGTGTTTGTAGGTTATGTGTTGGCGGCCATGCGTAGCACTGACCATAAGGGTGGGCTATGTTGCGGTAGATACACCATGGCCGGGTATGCCGGGCGCCCGTTTGGCGTCTCAGGACCCTGTTCACATCGTTCGGGGCCGTATGTGGAAACCTCGGCCGGACTCCCTACAGATGGAACCTGGATAGGCGATGAACCTGGACTAGAGACTTGAGTGTTTAGGTAGGCCGCGGCCGACACCCTCGTTGGGCTTCCGCTTGAAGGTTGCCGAGTACATGTCGTGTAAACGGCGGTAAGTGGTGAAAGCGTGTATGAAGCAGTACACCCCTGCAGGGTATAAACTATTCGAATAGCCGCGTCCGCGATAAAGGACTACTTGGTTGCCTATACAGTTCATAGACAAGTTAATGGTTACTACTAAAAGAATCAAGATAAGTGTGATTACCAAGGATGGCCCTCTCATAGGATGACGAGGGAGGATCCCCGGTGGAGTATTGTGTTGGTGAGTAGTGGACTCGTGTGCGAAAACTATTTTACTAGTGGAGTTCCGTAGGATAGCCTAGCCAAGAGTCAAAGCTGGCTTGCTGCAATAACCCCACCACCTTCTTGAGAATGAGCATGTATAGTAGGTTCTGTTGTAAGACTTGCTGAGTACCTTCGTACTCATGTTTGCTTAAATACTGTTTTCAGACGACAACACCGCCCCCTCCGATGGGTTCTACGTAGACCTTGATGTCGACGAGTGACTAGCCACCCAGGTGGTGATCCTGGCCATGGAGGGCCCTATGTAGATAGACAGGCTTCAGAAGCCTTCTTGCTTTATAGTGTCTGTACTCAGACTATTTTCTTCCTCTTGTGCTTGTATGCTTGTATGACTTGAGTGTCGGGTCATGTGACCCCTACCTGTATGAACTTGTTATGTATGGCTCTATAGAGCCTTTAAATAAAGTACTTGAGTTGTAGAGTTTTGTTGTGATGCCATGTTGTATGTACTCATATCGGGCATATTGTGTGTATGATTGAAATGCTTGGTATGAGTGGGATCCGACAGTCTAGTTGTTTATCTTTGGCAGCCTTTCTTATGGGGAAATGTAGTCTAGTGTTCCTCGAGCCATAGTAGTCCGCTACAGCCCGGTTCACTGGAGTCCTATTAGCCCAGCACTACTGCTCAGGACACTTAACTGGCCAGCATGTGTTTCACTTCATTCCTATGTCTGTCCCTTCAGGGAAATGTCACGCGGTGACATCCGGAGTCCTGCCTAGCCTACTACAGCCTGGGTTTCCCGGAGTCCTGTTAGCCCAGTGCTACAGCCCGGATTCACTCACTGATGACCGACATGCTCGATGTGATTCATGTATGCATGTCTCCATGGGACTGTGTCGCTTTGGGTTCACAACTAGCCATGTCGGCCCGGGTTCTCTGTCATATGGATGCTAGCGACACTATCATATACGTGAGCCAAAAGGCACAAACGGTCCCGGGCCATGTAAGGCAACACCCGTGGGATACCGTGCGTGAGGCCGCAATGTGATATGAGGTATTACCGGCTAGATCGATGTGACTTGGAGTCGGGTCCTAACAGCGTTGGTATCAGAGCCGGACTGCCTGTAGGTTCGTTGAGCCAAACTGGTCGATGTCGAGTCTAGAAATGCTTTAGTTATATGTAGGGGAATTGATTGTGGGAGGGAACGTAAGGCTCTTTTACTCCTTTACCTTATGCCCTCTGATCTGAGTCATTCTCTTCTTATTCAACGTGGGTTAAGGACTAGGCTCTCTCCTTCTATCAGGTTCACGTATTACTAATCCGTAGTAGCTTATAGGATTGTTGTTACAAGCCTCAGTACAGTTTCTACTACCTTTAATATGTTGCCAGTTGAATAAGAACCTTGATATGATGTTGTTGAGTGGTATTGCAAACTGTTGTGGATGTCTCAAATCTTTTTCTGAGCATTTACAGCTGTTATGCTGTCCGATTTTCCTTAAAAATTCTAATGTCTTTGCATTGTGGTTGTGCTTTCAGATGGCCAACCATGCTCAAAACCAAGTGGTTCGCCTGACCCGGTGCCTTGACGTGCCCGGTCATACTGCTATGTTAGTCCGGGTAATGATCGAGACGGGTTACCGTTGGTATCCCGAGTACACTGTCGAAGAGCAGTTCCGAGACTTTAATCAAAGCCAATATTTCTGCACTGTCAGGATATTTCCTTCTTATCCTGGATCTACCGAGCCCCTCCACTATTCCTATGGACTCGGGGTTACTGTTGAGATGGTTGTGCAGGATGCTGCCTATTCCATGATGACCATCATGCGAGTCCGGACTGGCCTGCTTCGCAACACCGACTTCCGTTACATGCCAGCTTCACTTCCGGGAGCGCAAGGGTATCTTCAGGCTATCTATGCTGACTCCACTCAGGAGGACTCATTAACTCGTACTACTGCTGAGATGCTCGAGGATAAAGACCGAGAGAATCGGGCCTTGAGGCTGGAGCTTTTCAACACCTGTGTTGATAATTGGGCCACATTGACTCGGTTTGCACCTGCGATGCAAGCTGGATGTATGGATACAAGGGATCTGTATCCTGTGAGATCTGCTCTGCCAGACATGGTGGATTGGCGTGATGTGGGAGGCATCACCCCTCCCCGTGGTCCCCGCAGGCCATCGTTTGTTGGTCCAAGACCTCATCCTAGTCCCTTTGGTCCACAAGCTCCTCAGGACCGTCTGTTCCCGGATGATCACGTTGAACTTCCAGGCTATGGAGGTGACTTCTATGAGGACTACTACGGAGCTGTCTGAGTTAGTAGTAGTACCACTAGTATTGTAATAGTTGTATCTTCACTGTCCTGCGTGGCTTGTGGAATATGAATTTGTGTGTAATCAATTCCGGAGGTGTAGACAAATAATGTATAGGAGCTTCGAATGCCTCCGATGAGATGTAACGTCTTTCATCATAGTTGTACTGTAGCCTGGGCTTGTACTAAACTATGTATGGTGTGTATGACCGTTGGTATATATATGGCAGTTTTATATTACCATGACATACGAATGGACATCTCTGCATTCCGTGTTATCCATTACATTCTGCACTTCCTTGCTAAGTTTGAGCCATCCTTACCTAAACCATTGTCTTGTTTTCTCCTAGGATGGTCAACACCCGCGGAAATCCTACTGCCCCGGAGCAGGGGGAAGCCAGTGCAGCTAGGGGTGAAAATTTGCCTCACCCGCCTTCTCTGGCCGAAGTGATGCTGGAGGCGAAAAGAAACAAGCGTGAGACTAACCGCCTGCTGGAGCGGATTGAGCAGAACACTGCACGCCATCCGCGAAATGACTTGGTGTCAATCAATGATTTTATCAAGTTGTACCCAGCAAAGTTTAACCATTCCGTCGAGCCCCTCGACGCGGATGACTGGCTTCACAGCATCACCCACAAGCTACGTTCTGCCAACGTAGCCGAAGCTGATAAGGTTACTTACGCTTCCTACCATCTCGAAGGCCCTGCTAGCCTCTGGTGGGAGAATTTTGAAGCTATGCACCCAGTCGGCCAAATCACTACCTGAGCTGAATTCAGTGAGGCTTTCCGTGAGCATCACATTCCGGAAGGTCTCATAGATCGTAAGAGGGAGGAGTTCTGCAATTTCACCCAAGGAAGACTGACTGTGGATGCATATAGCCATGAATTTGGGAATCTGGCACGTTATGCTCCTGAAGAAGTATCTATCGACGCTAAGAAGCAGGCAAGGTTCCGCAAGGGACTTAGCCCTGAGCTTCGCCGCGATCTTCGTCTGCACGAGTGCACCTCTTTTCAGAAGTTGGTTAATAAAGCCATCAGTGCTGAGTCAGGCCAGTTTGACTATGATGCTTCACGCAAGCACTCACGTGATTTTGGCTTTTCATCCGGCTCTGGAGCTCAGAAGCGCCGGGTGTGGATCCCAAGCACGGCACTGCCACCCAGGTTCATTCCGAGGCCATCCTTTGAGGCGCCTCATCCCAACCAGCAGTTTGCACCACCCAAGCCCTATGGTGGCCCCGCTGCTAATACTGCTCCACGCCCCAATGTGGTGACATGCTTCAAGTGTGGAGAGCCGGGTCACTATAGTCGAGAGTGCCCCCAGAACAACCCCAATCAGACTGGAAAGTCCGTTGGCCGTGGTAAGCCAGCGGGAAAGACATCTACGCCAAGCCAGTCACTACTACACGTGGCCATGTCAAATATGTTTCCGCCGAGGAGGCTCATGAGGATCCTAACGTCGTCCTTGGTACGCTCCTTGTTAATTGCCATCCGGCATCTGTTCTTTTCGATACTGGAGCATCTCATTCATTCATATCCGAGAACTATGCTCGATTGCATAACACGACATTCTGTGACATGCTGTCTACCATGGAAATTCAAACCCCTGGCTCTAGATGGCAAACTTCTAGAGTAAGCCATGGGAACGAAATTCTTGTCGATAGACTTGTCTTCCTTGCATCCTTAATAGCTCTCAAGTCCTCGGACATAAACATCATTTTGGGTATGGACTGGATGTCAGCTCATTATGCTAAGATTGATTGTGCCACTAGAACTGTTCAACTTACTCACCCATCGGGCAAGACAGTCAATGTCTTAACTCGAGTGGCCAAGCGCCAGCTTTACTCCCTAAATGCCAACCCCCTTCCAGACCTTGAAGATGTTCCGATAGTCCGAGACTTTCCGGATGTCTTTCCAGAAGAACTGCCAGGTGTTCCACCTGACAGGGATGTCGAGTTTGTGATAGACCTTGTTCCAGGAACCGTTCCAATTTCTAGGAGACCCTATAAGATGGCACCCTTAGAACTAGTCGAGCTTAAGAACCAACTCGATGAGTCCTTGAAAAAGGGTTTCATCCGTCCTAGCTCCTCTCCTTGGGCTTGCCCCGTCCTCTTCGTCAAGAAGAAGGATGGAACGGATCGAATGGTTGTAGATTATCGACCTGTCAACTTGGTCACTATCAAGAACAAGTATACGCTTACCAGGATCAATGATCTGTATGACCAGCTCGCTGGATCCTTAGTCTTTTCCAAGATGGATTTGAGGTTGGGCTACCATCAAATCAAAATCAGAAATGGGGACATTCCTAAAACGGCCTTTGTTACTCGTTATGGCCAATACGAGTACACCGTTATGTCCTTCGGTTTAACCAATGCCCTAGCCACCTTCTCTCGGTTAATGAACTCGGTCTTCATGGAGTATTTGGATAAATTTGTCGTAGTACACCTCGATGACATACTCATCTACTCCAAGAATGAAGAGGAACATGCCGAACATCTAAGGCTGGTATTAACGAAACTTCGAGAGCATCGCCTTTATGCCAAATTCTCCAAGTGTGAATTTTGGTTGCCAAAAGTGACCTATCTAGGTCATGTAATCTCTGGTAAGGGTATTGCTGTTAATCCCGAGCGAGTTCAAGCTGTCCTTGATTGGACTCCACCTGAGACGGTCAAGCAAGTTCGGAGCTTCCTTGGCTTAGCGAGCTACTGCCGCAGCTTCGTCGAGAATTTCTCCAAGGTTGCTAAACCTCTAACTCAACTCCTCAAGAAAGATAAAAAGTTCGAGTGGACTCCACAGTGCGAGTTCAGCTTTCAGGAACTGAAAAGACGCCTGACCTCTGCTCCCGTACTGGTACCACCAGATTTCTCCAAGGACTTTATTATCTATTGCGACGCCTCGTGACAAGGACTAGGTTGCATACTCATGCAATATCGTCAGGTAATTGCCTATGCTTCATGGCAATTACACCCACATGAGGAAAATTATCCCACACATGATCTAGAGCTTGTAGCTGTAGTCCATGTACTTAAAACTTGGCGACATTACCTCCTCGGTAATCGTTGCGAGATCTTCACCGATCACCAAAGTTTGAAATATATCTTCACCCAACCAGATTTGAATCTCAGGCAAAGACGTTGGGTCGAGTTGATCTCGGATTACGACTTAGGAATAACTTACACCCCGGGCAAAGCCAATGTCATGGCTGATGCACTAAGTCGTAAGTCCTATTGTAACAACCTGATGTTACAACAAAGTCAACTATTTCTCCATGAGGAATTTCGTAAGCTTAATCTTCACATTGTTCCTCAAGGATTCCTATCCACCCTGGTGGCGAAGCCTAATCTTATGGATCAGATCATAACCGCCCAGCGGTATGATAAGGGCATATCCCGGATTAAGGAAAACATCGCTAGCGGAGTTGCTAAATGTTTTTCCATGGATGAGCGAGGTGATGTCTTCTTTGAGAACCGCTTGGTGGTTCCCAGGAAACAACATCTATGCCAGTTGATCCTTAAGGAAGCTCATGAATCCCCTCTCACCATTCATCCCAGTAGTACTAAAATGTATCAAGACCTACGCTAGAGTTTTTGCTGGACTAGGATGAAGAGAGAAATTGCTCAATACATTGCTAGCTGCGATGTCTGTCGTCGTGTTAAAGCAGAGCATCAACGGCCTGCTGGCACCCTTCAACCTTTGGCTATTCCTGAGTGGAAATGGGATAAAATCAATATGGATTTCATCACTGAGTTTCCCAGGACCAAGAGAGGTAATAATGCCATCTTCGTCGTGATCGACCATCTTTCCAAAGTAGCCAACTTTCTACCTGTTCGTGAGAGTATTACCGCTAGCCAGCTAGCCGACTTATACATCTCCCGAATAGTGTCTCTTCATGGTGTTCCATTGGAAATTAACTCAGACTGTGGGAGTCTCTTCACCTCTCGATTTTGGGAAAGTTTCCAAAATGCTATGGGAACTCGTCTCTCTTTTAGCACCGCCTTCCATCCTCAATCAAGTGGTAAAGTGGAGCGAGTCAATCAAATTCTGGAAGATATGCTCCGAGCTTCTGTCATCTCGTTCGGAATGGGTTGGGAGAAATGCCTTCCATTCGCGGAGTTTTCTTATAACAATAGTTATCAAGCTAGCTTGGGTAAGGCTCCTTTCGAAGTTCTCTATGGACGAAAATGTTGAACGCCTCTTAACTGGTCAGAAACCGGGGAAAGACAACTCTTTGGCCCGGATATGATTCAGGAAGCAGAAGAACAGGTTCGCGTTATTCGTGAGAAATTGAAAACAGCCCAATCTCGTCAAAAGAGTCAATATGATCGTAAACATAAGCTTATGACTTATGAAGTCGGCGAGAAGGCTTACCTTCGGGTTACTCCGTTAAAGGGAAACCATCGTTTTGGTATCAAAGTCAAATTGGCTCCTCGTTACATTGGACCCTTTCGCATTCTCGCCAAATGAGGAGAAGTTGCCTACCAATTGGAACTACCTTCGCATCTTTCCAGAGTTCACGATGTCTTCCACGTTTCTCAACTCAGGCGTTGCTTCGTGGATCCTATCCGTGGAGTGGACCATGAAACGCTTGATCTACAAGATAACATCTCATATCGGGAATATCCCGTTTGTATCGTTGATCAAGCCGAGCGTACACTTGACGTCATAATATCAAGTTTCTCAAGGTTCAATGGTCACACCATTCCAAGAAAGAAGCCACTTGGGAAAGGGAGGATCGCCTTCGACTCGAGTACCGCACCTTCTTCCCGAAGGATCCTAAATCTCGGGACGAGATTCTTTTGAGTGGGGGTGAGTTGTCACACCCTAGCTAGTTCAAGCATTAGAGTGTGCATCATGTTTAATTTTCTCTTAAATTTGAAATGGGGATGACAGAACCCCCAGCACCCCCCTGGAATAACTATGGTTTACTAAAAAAACTTTTTCAATGAACCTGAAATCCCCTTCTAAAAAGCCCACCCTTTTTGTTTTGGGTTAAAACCTTTGACAAAAATGGTGCACATTTTTCTAGGACATCTAAGTTCATTGGATTAATCCTTATGGTATTTGCATTTGGGCATTTAAATGCTATAAAATATTTTAAATGCTCAAATAATCATAAACTAAAATGTTTGCTGTTGGATATATTCTAAGCAGTAGCCATGATTAATTTTATGATTTATGGAAATGCCCTGACATTTTTAATAAAGCCCTGAAGCTGCAAAAATAATAGAATAAATAAGAAAAACATAAAAAAAGAGAGAAATTTACCAGGCGCAACCTAGCTAACTCACCAGCCGGCCCACCTGGCGGCCCAGCAATGTGCTGGCCCGCGCCAGCCAGCCGCTTCTTCCCCGCCAGGCAGGCAGGGAGGTGACGCCGGCGTGCCCGAGCTCGCCACGGCGTCACCTGCTTGCCGCCCGCGCCCCTGGATTCCTGGACGCCTCCACGTCGCACCCCGAAGCCCCTCGACACGCCATCCCCCCGCCCCATGTCTCTCTCCCTCACCGTTCCCCACCATGGTCGATGCTCCTGTCGCCGCACCGTCATTGTAGCCGCGCCCTCCGTCGTCCTCGCGCCACATCATCGTGTCCACGAGCTCCGTCGTCATCGATTACATCGAGTGGGTCGAGCCCCGAGCGCTCGCTCGCCCCGGAGACGCTGCACCGAGCTCGCCCTCAACTCCGACCACCGGAGATCTCTTTCGCTGCCCCCGCTGCATCAGCTCATCCCCGACCTCTCCGACTGCCTCGACGAGACCCCCGTGAGCTCAGCCACCTCCCCGCCCTCTCTGTTCTCTCTCCCGAGCCCCGTAGAGACCGCACGTAGCTCACCCGCACGCACCGCCGCGGAGCTCGTCACCGGCGAGGCTCCGGCCACCCAATGGCCGCGCCACCCTGTCCACTAGTCCTACCGCACCTCCAGGAGCTCAACGCACCAATGCACGCGCCTCCCCGTGCCCCCTAGCGACTAGCTCGACCTCACCCGAGCTCCGGCCGCAGCCAAACTCGTCGCCGGCGATGTTTCCGGCCACCCCAGCTCCACCCACTGCCACCACTCAATGTGGTTTCCTCCCTGCATCACGTAGATAGTCTCCGCCGTCCTTTTGGTCGCCGGAGTGCAAATCCCGCATTGCTCCGCCGCGTCTGGCCTCACCGGCGGCTAGACGCCGGCGAGTTGACCCTGTTTGAACCTGTGTGGGCCCAGGTTGACCCCTCCCCCTGAGTCTATGACAGGTGGGGCCGGTCTACTAATTAGTTTAGGATTAGTTTTAACTAATTTTAATTAGTTTAGTCACTGACATGTGGGCCCAGGCCCCAATGACAGCTAATTAGTGTTAATTTAATTCTGTTAATTAGCCGAGTCACTAACAGACAGGGCCCACCAGTCAGGTTTGACCTGGCCGACCCAGTTGACCCGCTGACATCACACCTATGTCATGCTGACGCATTAATTCAATTACTGGTTTTATTCTTTAATAGGAAATTCCAGAAAATAGCCAAAACTTCTAAAAATCATAGAAAATCAACCATAGCTCCAAATGCAAAGATTTATATATGAAAAATGATCAGAAAAATTCAATCTATCCATCTGTAATGGTTTCATGCATGACAAAACAAGTTAACCTTGCTGTTTAGGCAGAATAAGGTAATGCACTAATAAGGCCATGTTAAATGAGCTAACATTGGAATCTTTGATTCAAATGAGTTCATTCCATCCTGTTTTAGCTTGCATTAGGCCAAGACACATTCATTTTGCCATGTCATAGCATGCATCATATTGTTGCATATTGTCATGTGTTGATCGTGTTCGGTGTGTCTTTCGTGGTAGGTTCTGCCTCCGAGGATAATCCCGAGTATCCGTCTGAAGGGAAGTACCCTACTACCACTACAACAGGCAAGCAACCCATTGATCATTTTGATACAAACCCATGTTCTCGCTTCTGCTCATGTTTACTGCATTAAGACAATGCGGTTCAAACTGATGTGTGCTACGGTAGTTGAACCCTTATCCTCTGCATGACCTGTCATTGCCACAGTAACTAGATGAAACCCACTAGCATGTGTAGGAGTTGATTGAGGCATGTATGTGATTCCTACCTTGCTATGCCTGCTATGATTAGAGTTGCATCAGGTCTGGTTCATCTAGGTGATGGGCTAGAGTGAAAGGATTATGTCGGTAATGTGAGGGATGTGTTGAACATGACTTGGTAAAGGTATCGATGAGAGGCCATGTAGGAGTACATGGTGGGTTGTTTCATTGAGACTGTCCCTAAGAACTGAGATCTGTATGTGTGATTTTAAGAATCAGCTACTACCATGCATTGGGATCCTTAATTGACCCTCTCGGCTTCTTAATCACCCTAGTACTCTGTCCAGGAGTTGCAAATAGTTTCTAGTGTTTGTAGGTTATGTGTTGGCAGCCGTGCGTAGCGCTGACCCTAGGGGTGGGCTATGTTGCGGTAGATACACCGTGGCCGGGTATGCCGGGCGCCCGTTTGGCGTCTCGGGACCCTGTTCACATCGTTCGGGCCCGTATGTGGAAACCTCGGCCGGACTCCCTGCGGATGGAACCTGGATAGGCGATGAACCTGGACTAGAGACTTGAGTGTTTAGGTAGGCCATGGCCGACACCCTCGTTGGGCTTCCGCTTGAAGGTTGCCGAGTACATGTCGTGTAAACGGCGGTAAGTGGTGAAAGCGTGTATGAAGAAGTACACCCTTGTAGGGTATAAACTATTCGAATAGCCGCGTCGGCGGTAAAGGACTACTTGGTTGCCTATGCAGTTCATAGACAAGTTAATGGTTACTACTAAAAGACTCAAGATAAGTGTGAGTACCGAGGATGGCCCTCTCGTAGGATGACGAGGGAGGATCCCCGGTGGAGTATTGTGTTGGTGAGTAGTGGACTCGTGTGTGAAAACTATTTTACTAGTGGAGTTCCGTAGGATAGCCTAGCCAAGAGTCAAAGCTGGCTTGCTGCAATAACCCCACCACCTTCTTGAGAATGAGCATGTATAGTAGGTTCTGTTGTAAGACTTGCTGAGTACCTTCGTACTCATGTTTGCTTAATTACTGTTTTCAGACGACAACACCGCCCCCTCCGATGGGTTCTACGTAGACCTTGATGTCGACGAGTGACTAGCCACCCAGGTGGTGATCCTGGCCATGGAGGGCCCTATGTAGATAGACAGGCTTCAGAAGCCTTCTTGCTTTATAGTGTCTGTACTCAGACTATTTTCTTCCTCTTGTGCTTGTATGCTTGTATGACTTGAGTGTCGGGTCATGTGACCCCTACCTGTATGAACTTATTATGTATGGCTCTCTAGAGCCTTTAAATAAAGTACTTGAGTTGTAGAGTTTTGTTGTGATGCCATGTTGTATGTACTCATATCGGGCATATTGTGTGTATGATTGAAATGCTTGGTATGAGTGGGATCCGACAGTCTAGTTGTTTATCCTTGGCAGCCTTTCTTATGGGGAAATGTAGTCTAGTGTTCCTCGAGCCATAGTAGTCCGCTACAGCCCGGTTCACTGGAGTCCTGCTAGCCCAGCACTACTGCTCAGGACACTTGACTGGCCAGCATGTGTTTCACTTCATTCCTATGTCTGTCCCTTCAGGGAAATGTCACGCGGTGACATCCGGAGTCCTGCCTAGCCTGCTACAGCCTGGGTTTCCCGGAGTCCTGTTAGCCCAGTGCTACAGCCCGGATTCACTCGCTGATGACCGACATGCTCGATGTGATTCATGTATGCATGTCTCCATGGGACTGTGCCGCTTTGGGTTCACAACTAGCCATGTCGGCCCGGGTTCTCTGTCATATGGATGCTAGCGACACTATCATATACGTGAGCCAAAAGGTGCAAACGGTCCCGGGCCATGTAAGGCGACACCCGTGGGATACCGTGCGTGAGGCCGCAATGTGATATGAGGTGTTACCGGCTAGATCGATGTGACTTGGAATCGGGGTCCTGACACCAGCGGTTCAACATGGCGATACTAAAGGAGGACCGGGAGGCAGTGGCTCAACTCGACGTGGAGTGCGCGCATGCCGCTGCCATCGAGGCTCTCCTGCAGGCGGAACCGGTTGTCGTGGATGTGAACCGGGCGGCGGAGGCTCAACTTGAGGCAGAGCGCGCGGATGCCGCTGCCATCAAGGCCCTTCTGCGGGCGGAACCGGATGTCCTGGACTTGAATCGGGCTGCAGAGGCTCGACTCGACGTAGAGCGCACAGATGCCACTCTCATCGACGCCCTCCTGCAGGCGGAACCGGACGTCCTGGACTTGAACCGGGCGGCGGAGGCTCGACTCGACGCGGAGCGCATGGATGCCGCTGCCATCGAGGCTCTCCTGCAGGCGGAACCGGACGTCCTCGACTTGAACCGAGTTGTGCTCTCGTCCGTGCAGAGCGCCCGCATGCTCCGCTTGAACGAGTAGCTGGAGGCCGAGGACAACCACGGTGCGGAGACACACGTCGGCAGCGACGGCTGGTTCGCGCCGGCAGCCAAAGACGATGAGGTCGTCTCTTTTCGCAAGCAGTGATAGTCTTTCTTTATGTTGTTGTTTTCATGGATCTTTTGCTGTGTAAAAACATATATTTGTTATGCAAGTCGCCTGACTTGGGTCAGTCTACCATTTCAGGCGGTTGGATGAATATCCTACGTCTCCTAACCCTTCTTTCCTTCTTCCTCACCTCTTCTTCTTCCCCAACAGACCACCGCACGGGTCGTACGGATACTCCCCAACATGCGGTTGGATAAACATACTCTATGAACGAAAATTATGTGTCAGCGATAGGATGGCTGAGTTTGGTGTGTTCACATGCGACAGCACGTGTCAGTGAGGGTGTGTTCCCTTGGTTGGGTTTGCGGCGTGCAGGAGCGACTGTGTGAGGGTGCGGTGCGACCGCGGCGTGCAGGAGCGACCGCGTGAGGGTGCGGTGCGACCGCGATAGCCATGCGCAAGTGTACCTCCTTCTCATTTTGAAAACTTCAGGCAAGCTTGGCAAAAATGTGTGGCAAAGTTTGGCAATGCAAGGCCTAGACCCAAACAGGATAAGTACGTACGTACTAGGAGTACTAGTGTTAAAAAAGAAAGGCTGGGTTTTCCTTCGCGGGATTTAATCGATACAAATCGTTGTTTCACGTGTCAATTAATGCGTATTTTCTTCTCCAAAGACCAACGAGCTAACCATCTCACTCCTCATCGCTTGATTAATGCAGCGCCATGCAAACCAACCTTCTCACTTCCGCATGCATGCAGGGGATATTAATGTCCTTGGTTGCTAACCCCATCAATTTTGCCTCGATTAGTGTTAGTGGCCCTTTCCAAATTTTAATTTTGATATACTGGCCTTGTGTACAAAAAAATGGAGGTAGTAACTATATTTGACTTCCTTCCCCATTGTGGTGACGTCGATGATATTTTTCTTGGTGGTTTGGCGAAGTGCGTTCGACGGAGAACACCATTGAGGGAGACCACGGTAAGTCGTTCGCAAGTGCCACCTGCAAGCCGAGACAACCGCCTTATTTGCATCCAGGAAGTCCTTTACTAGTACTACTAGGAGTAACTAATGCGGTGAGATGGCTTCTCGAAGAAGACGATGGAGAAGCGGAGTCAGCGAAGAGTGAAATGATGGTTGCTTCGTTCGTGCTTTTGTGATTTGATGCCTCACTGCTTTGTGATTTGTGATAGAAGGGACATGGGAGTAGACTCTATGCTCTACACTGTAGTACTACATGCATCCAAGCATGGGAGAAAGAGGAGAGACGTTGCATTTTTCTATTCCTTCAATCAATCAATCAGGGAGCTTTGGTTCCATCTTTTTGGCTTTGGCAACACCGTCCACAATGGTTCCCATGATGCCAAAAGCTATTTTCACATTTGGCTACACATTGTGGATGCCCTTAACCGTACCACTTGGTTTTGCTCCTGTGTGCTATCTATACAAATCTCAATTATATTGATGTAAAAATTTATAAAATCGAGATTAGTAAAAAGGAGGTGATTTTGCCGCGCGGATGGCGGGGGAGGTTTCTTATTTGAGCAATGCTACATCCACGTAATGGTTTACGTAAAGTTACGAACTGATGTGATGTGGGACTATTTGATTGGATTAAAGGAGAGGATTAGGCCCACCCCACCTGAAAATCAGGGGGGCATATATAGATTAGATGGAAAGTATACGTAGCAGCTACGTAGCCCTTTGTAAGTCTAGGATTAGGCTTCTTATTTTCGGAGGACATTGTCCTGGCGGTTTGCTAACATGCGGTCCCATGTGTCAGTGCTTTACCAAGCCGATCCGCATCCCACATGAGGCAGAAGCAACACGTGGTTAAGTTGAAGAAGATGAGGGAGAAGCGGATTCAGCAACGAGTGAAATGATGGTTTCTTCGTCCCTCCAACTTAACTGCGGGAAAGGTGCGGCTTTGTGATTTGACGCCTCATTGCTCAGTACTATGCCGGCGCCATGACTGGGGTGCTTCACCCCGGCTGCTCTGCACTGTATTCCGGTATGGCACGTGGACCCGGTAGCTTAATGTCCCACATGTCGGCGAAAGGGACTAGAAGATTTATGAAAGCGAGCGCTCCACTCTTACGACGGAGGAGTAGACGACACGACGGCCCAGTGAACTGTCACCTGTACTGTATAGTACTAGTATAGTTCTGTTGTTTCGCACGATCCATCGATACAAACCCGATTAAACAGGAAAGGGCGGGATTTTCCCCACGCGTAGATGATACTGGCCATACATTTCAAAGGCAATTTTAATGTATGCAAACTGAATAATTATAAGTAACAATATGATATCTAGTAAAACTAAAAACACATATGATTTATTTTGTTAGAGTGTAGTAGTAGTAGTGTTGTATTGCATAGTTGTTAGATGTAACATGCGAGAATGTGTAGAGATGTAGTTTTGGAGGGCCTACAGAGAGAAAAGCGTAATACGGTCACCGAACTTCAGAATAAGCTGATTATGGTCACTATATACGTTTTGCGGTGATTATACGGTCACTTGCTCACAGCTCAGCATCAGATTGCACTCTGTTGACCGGCCAAATAGTCTGCATGGCGCCATGTTGACTAGTTAAATTGACCACGTTCTTTGTGGGTCCCACCTATCAGTTTGCATAGGCAAAAGGTCAGATAAACACAAATTTACGCAGGCGCGACAAGGCTCCAACCCGTGCGCGGGAATCACCTGGTTGTGTATGTGTCTGTCAGGGCCTGATGTGTGCGCATGCATGTGTAGGTTGAGCACTTGAGCGTGAGAGTGTGTGTTGGTCGTGTGGTGTACTGGTGTGTGCATGCATGTGTGCGTGTGTGCGTGTGAGTGTTGTGTGTGTGCGTGTGAGTGTTGCGTGCGTGCGTGGTTGCGTGTGTACGTGTGAGTGTTGCGTGCGTGCGTGGGTGCATGTGTTTGTGTGAGTGTTGCGTGGATGCAGTTCGTGTGCATGCGTGCGTGTGTGTATAATCACCACACCAGCTCCTGTGTGTTAAAACAGACGGCTCAGCATACCAATACAAGGCCACCTTGTCCGCTGCACCCGCGGTCATGACTTCGAACCACCGTCCAAATATCTTTTGTCATTTGTTTTCATTCTTACTAGCAAGATGCCCGTGCGTTGCACGTAACATGAAGATGCATTTGTATGACTTGTTTATCTTGTGAGAGAAAAGGATGAATGAGGGAAGGCCTTATTTGCAAATGTGGAGAGGTGTGTGGGTACCTTTTTGCAAAATTGCCATAGTCTCTTTCCTATCCGTCAGATATAAATTCGACAGCCTATATTGCAGGATGGCAGGCACACCATCATCACCAACTGTGTTTTTTATAAGAGTGTATTTTATGTATTTTATAAGAGTGTAGATGTAGAGTAGATACAAGTCGACAGGTGGGCACGATGGTAGTGAGATGATGTGATGCAACACTAGAGGTGCCACGTGGAGCGTTTAACTGGTCAACTAGTCATGTCATGAGCAAATACAAAGTTGTATGGTGAGCCCGTGACTGCGTAATAACCACTAAACATAAATGGTGACCGTAATGAGTGGATTCTGAAGTCCAATGTACGTATCATGCTTTCCCTTCAAATACAATGATCGTCATTGCATATATTGCGAGAGAAAGATGAAACATGCGTGAATTTTCTGGGGGCTTACTTTTAGAGGACCTGGAGATAGTTTTGTGTGCATACGTGAAAGTGGCGTACAGGGGGGTATGCGATGGAGAGAGAGATGCTCTTCGTTTCTCTATATTATGACTAACTTTGTATATAGTATAAAAATATACAAATTCACAATGCGGAATAAATATCATTGTGGGCACCATGCAATGCAAATTAGCATTCGTACTCCTCCATATAACTTTGTAATGTTGTATATATGTAGAAACTCTAAAATATTTTTTGGCCACACTTTATTCAAAAGGAATGTTCTATGTGAAATAAATGTGAAGAGAGGGCTTTTTAGATCAATGGGGTACGTGATGTAACATGTGTGAATGTGTAGTTGATACATTTGGCGGGGCCTAGAGAGGTACGTGTGTGTATTACGTATTCGAGAGAGGCATGGATAGAGGGGCCGACGGGGGGGCGTGGGAGAGATAGCACGAGAAATGAGAGTGGTCTAGAGAGAGAGACGAATATGACATCACGATAAGAGATTCCATTCCCTTGAGTGTGTATATGCAAGGGGGGAGGGAATAGAGGCACCAGGAGAAATTTTCTGTGTGTGTGGTGTTTGTGTTGGTATGTGTGGGTGTGAGAAGATAATGAGACGTGGGGGCAGAGGGTGTGTCACCGCGTGAGGTCCGGTGGGTCAAGATGAGGCCCTTCGTTCTGTTCCGTCCTGCGCCACATTGGTTGGCCCGTGACGCATTTAGGAAGACCCATGGATGACTAGTCGTACAAGACAAAGATAGTAGAATTGTGAAGGACTTTGTGTCCACTGACAAAGCCGGCTAGGATTTGTAACCCTAGGTTCTCGGACTAAGGTAACCCCTTTATCTCTGATATTACTATTCACCCAACCTAACTTTAAGGGGCATACTACAGAATGCTCTGCTAGAATCATACTCGTCGATTAGGAAGAGAGGTGTGAGACAATGCGTGACAGAGAGGCATAAAGATAATGTGCGTATATGAGACACGTAGGTAGGTCCATGTATATAGAAAGGGTCGATGAGGATTGTGCATGTGTATGTTTGTGAGACGAAGAGTGCTTGTGATAAAGGTTAGTGAAAACAGTTGTAAATGGTTACGAGAGGGAGGGAGGGTTATATCTAGAGCATGTGTGCGAGAAAGACACCTCAGGAGACAGTGTGTGAGCATGTGTGAGAGACCACCGATGGAGAGTGAAACTACACGTAAAAGACTGCTCTACACATTGATTAAAGATATAAATTGTATCCAAATATTAGGATGGGATCATGATATTTGCAATTCGCGTAAGGAGCGGTCATTGATCCATCAGACATCTAGATTCTATCGAATTTGAGCATGTCTATGTTATTATTCAACACAATTGATCCACATAGTTAGTATTTTGAACTCCAGACAATGCATCGCTTTAGCAATCGAATATAAACGTGAGTATAGTTCATGTTGTGTGTGTAAAGCACATTATACATACGAAAGTTACACAATGGACATTATAAATAGCTACTACCTATGAACTAGCATACATTTGAATTCAACTTAAGGTGGTTTAAAAAAATTGAATTCAACATGAAGTCCATTCAATTATTTGAATTTGATATCATGGCATTTGTAAACAATACCTAAATTATGGGGGCACCAATCTTTGCTCTGATTTTGTACATAATAGCATATGTAGTCGTGTACAAAATAGATTCAAATTTAGCTCCTCCATTCCAAAATAATCGTAGTTGTAGGATTTTCAAGTGTCAAAATTTCAAAAAGAAGCGGATAATTTAATGAGGTTTTCAAACATACAAGGTCAAATATAACCTTGTATATTTAGGTCAATCCTCATAGTTCAAGAGTACTCTAAACGTGAATGCTTGTGTTTCAAAATTTCGAACGAAGCGCCAAAAGAGCCTCTACTCGCCCGAAACCGCGTGAGACCAATGTTTGGTAGTACAAGGAAATTACTTTTCTAATAACTCCAACCCGTGAAACCTACCGGCCCGATGTCCAAAGGTCTAAATCGGGGTAGGTTTGTAGCTTCATCTAGACGCCACGCAACCACATCCGAAAAACATTCATACACAATGGCCGCCTAAGCACACATGCACGCGGCCAAAATCGCTCCCGCCCACTATTTGGGACACCTGGGATTACCATCCTACCCCCGACCCACAGTAGGTCCGAAATTTAAGAGGGGGGCAAAGTTTGTACTTTCCCCAAATTTCAAACAAGCGCGTCCCATCTTCTATTCAAAAAAGCCAAAACAAGCGTGTCCCAGACCGAAACATGGTTCCCCCCACCCGTCTGATTCCCCATTCGTACTCCGTGGGCGCCAAAACTACCTCTGCACCAGCTGCGAAACCCCGGCGTCCTCCGTCCGCCACCCATCCCACCCATCAACCGCCGCCCTCCTCCATCACGCCGGAGCCGATACCCCGACGTAGTCGTCCACCACAACCTCAACCACAATGCCCTCCACGGCTAGTAGTTGAAGCCGAGGCCGAGCCGTCCGTACCCGAGCCAGTTCAACCACGTCGTCCTGCGCCTCACCGCTGCCGCTCAACTTAGCCACCCTCCACCGCACCGGAGCTGTTCATGCTACGCCGTCCTTCGCCACCTCGGATCTGCTTCCCCTCCGCTGACATACGGCCACGGCAACACAATCAACAATTTATCCATGGTTTCGTCCAAGCATGCACCCTCCAGAACATCGGTTTCCCTGATAAAAAGAAGAAAATCGGCGTGACTTATGGAGGTGACCACACCAGCAACCGAAAAAGGTACTCCTCTTCCCTTATTCGTGCAAATCTTACGTCTCTGCTTGCATGGTATTCATCCCACAGAAGAAACTAGTTGACCGCTTCTTATTGATACTAGATGTTCCTAGTAACTCACGATGCACAAGGTTTCTCCTCATATACTATTTCACCTTAGCTAGAGGTCCGTCGCCCCCCTGAATTTCAATTTCTGGCCAGTTGATTGCCAATTAACGGAAGTATTCCCCGGCGTAACAGGCGCTAGTACGCCTATTACGCCGGGGAAGCAGCGCCTTGGTGTTTATCTTAGGGGCGTGTGCGTCCTAGAGCTACTGGCGCCCGATCTGGAGGTCGGCCGGGATTAAAGGGATGGCCTGGGGGCGCTGCCAAGCAAGGCGGTGGTGTGAGGTCGATGGGAGGGCAGGGCGGCGGAGGCAGGGGTCTGGGCCGGTGGTCGCTGGCAGTTCGAGAAAGATCGCCAACAGTGACTCGCGGGAGGTAGACGAAGGCCATCTGCCCGTTCCTTATAGATCGGACGGTTCATTAAATAATCGACTGACCTATTTATTTTCAGTCGATTGTTATCTTAGATATGAACACATGTGGTGGTGTGCTGGAGGAGTACCTGCATTTCTTGTGCTCATATATTACAAAATCATACGGAGTAGAATCTAAGTTTGTTTGCCATGCAATGTTGTAGAGCTATCATATGTCTCCTGTCATTTATTTTTCAGCCACCTGCTATCTGCTACTTTTACAGTGCACTAGTTCTGCACACACTTCACCCTTACTCTCACTGTTGTGTTTTTATGCAAGGGTATTTCAGACTCTGCTGCCATGAGAGAAGCCAAAAAGAAAAGAGATAAGTTGCTCTAACTTGGTGTGCGGCTAGGCAAGACACGTTACAACGCTTTAAAGGGTGCAGTGTCAGCAGATGGAGACGGGGAACGTAGCTCTGGAGTTGATGACCTCGCTCGTAATGAACCACCATCCCAGGTGCTTGCTTTAACTTCGCGGTGTCATATGTGGTTGCATGTTCCATATGGTGTCTAGCTTGTATTCGAAAGGATGAAGTCGATAAGATAAGGAAAGATATTTTTTTACATGAACCACCATCCCGTGAGCACCAGAAGACAAATAGCTAGTCAGGGCACTAGCCAAGCCATTGACAAGCCCAGCAAAGATAGACATCACCTGGAAGCCAACTAAAAAGCTGCAATGGTGGCGAAGCAGCCCACCTCCCACCAGGCTCTCAGGTCCTAGATGATCATGCTCACCACTCCAGCCGGATGTCTAGCTTGTATTGCTTCCAATTTGGTTAAATTGCATCTGCTTAGCTTACACATTATACCTTTGAATATGACATACCTTTCTGTTTTTTGGTACATACTAGTACATCTGTGTATTAACCATGTTCTTACATCAAACTAATGTTCTGTATCCCTCATCAATCACTTATGACGAGGCAGGCAAGCAAGGGGACTACTCCTCATTTAAAGAATTCAGCATCAGCCTCCCGACATGATTCTCAAGAAACAGAAATGCTACATGAAGATAGTGAACGTAGCTCTGTAGTTGATTACAACATTTCCCCTACACTAGCATCGTAGGTGCTTGCTCTAACTTGGCAGCGTGATATGTGGTTGCATGTTGCATATGGTGTCTAGATTGTAATTCTTCCAATCTGGTTAAACTGCATGTGCTAGTCTGCTTAGCTTATACTCCCTCTGTCCCATAATATAAGAGCGTTTTTTACACTAGTGTAGTGGCAAAAACACTCTTATATTATGGGACGCAGGGAGTACATTATACCTGTTAGTGTGACATGCCTTCCTGTATTTAGTACATAGTACATCTGTCTATTAAGCATGTCCTTACATAAAACTATTGTTTTTTTGTATCCCGCATCAATCAACATGATGAGACACCTTTAGTATATGCAGTGCGATATTAGTTGCATCTTTCATATGATTTATAGCATGCGCTGCTTCTAATTTGTTGAAATTCCATTTATGATGGGACGCTTTTAACTTGGCAGAGTCATATTCGTTGCATCTTTCATGTGGTGTCTAGCTTGCATTGCTTCTTATTTGCTGGAATGGTTTCTGCTTAGTTTACACGAACAGTTGTGAACAAGCCATGTCGTCCTGTTTTTCGTACATATTCCATCCTGGTATCATGTGTTTGCCTTACATCAAAGTAGTGATTGTCAGTATCATGCATGAATGAGTTCTGAAGAGAGAATTTTATTGATTTTTCTTGTCGGTTTTACTTGACAATTCAAAATCAATAAAGCGTAAGGAAGTTAGCAAGGCAGCGGATAAAGGTGCTCTTTTTGAACGGAGGGCCTCTACAGTTTCTACTCCTCCTCACCCCCAAGATGATTTCCAAGACAACACATGCATAGACACTCAACAAAGCTGTGTTTATGATGAGCACGTCTCCCCTAGTGCAGCATCACCGGTGCTCCCTCTAACTTGGCACTATTATATGTGGTTGCATGCTATGTGTGATGTCTAGCTTCTATTGCTTCTAATTTTGTTGAATTCCATCTGCTTACTTTACACATTATACTTGAATAAGACACGTGTTCCTATTTCTAGAACATACAATGTCTGTCTATAACACCATGTTCTTACATCAAATTACTACTGTTGTGTAACCTGCAACAATCACTTATTATAAGACACGTTTGACTTTGGAGTGTGATATAGGTTACATCTCACATTCTTTGCTAGCTTGTACTACTAATTTGTTGAAATGGCACTTATGACGAGACAGTTTTAACTTGGTAGAGTGATATTCATTGCATCTTTCATATGGTGTCTAGCTTTCATTGCTTCTAATTTGTTGAAATGCCTTCTCCTTAGTTTACACATCATAAGCTGTGAATATGCAATGCTGTGAATATGCAATGGCACTAATGACGAGAGACCTCTAACATGGTAGTGTGATGTTGTTTGCATCTTGCATATGATTTATTTCTTGTACTGCTTCACATTTGTTTAAACGCCATTTATGATGAGACACTGTTAACTTGGCAGAGCGATATTTGTAGCATCTTTCATATGGTGTCTACCTTCCATTGCATTGCTTCTAATTTGGTGAAATGTCTTCTTCTTAGTTTACACATCATAGTTCTGGTTATCTCTTCTGTCCTGTTTTTCATACATATTACATCCTCCTATCATGTGGTTGTCTAACATCAAAGTTCAGTTCATCTGCATCACGCATCAATTTGTTCTAAAGAACTAAATTGTTATTCGTTTTCCTTGTCGGCTTGACTTAACATGGCACAGAGAAAGAGGAAGAAACACAGAATGGCAGGGAATGAGAAGCGGATGAATCCTGCAGATTCTGATGGTACTAATGGTGCAATAGAAGGTCAAAGTCCAGCAGAAAATTCTACAAACACGGCATCCCATGCTACACGAGTTGCAAAAAAGACAAACAGAAACAAATAGCTGCCACCAAACAAGCAAAGACAGCCCTAGTTCTTGCAACACCTACCACAGTACTAGCAGCTGCATGACGTACTCGTGCGTCAACGGAGCTAACAGCACGTTCCCAAGCTCCCTTACCACCTGACACTACTTCCCAAGCACTCTTGACACAAGACGAGTTGGCAATATCAGATGAACCTTGTGAGCTTCAACAGCAAGAAGGTAGTTGCTGGAGTCAACTTACAGTTGCATGCTTCTTTATATGTAGTCTCACAGTTTGATGTACACTAACACTTCCTATGTTTGTTGTTGGACTAGCACCTAGGCGCAAGACGAAACAAACATCAGGGATAATGCTCAATAGGTTAACTAAATGTTGAGGAGGAAGAATGGAGATCCGTTTTGAGGCAGGTTTAAAAAGGCCACGTGATTCTACAGAGTCAGCCAAGTTAGTATCAGAGGCAGCGGTTGCTTTTAGGTGTCATGTACGTATCCTCCCAACATGGATTCAGTACAGGAATGACAAAGACGAAACCCAGTTCAACATCTTCCTCGACCATTTATCTGTAAGTATGGTTATGTATGGAAACTAGTAATATCGTCTTGCTCTGTCCAATACTTTCTAGGTTGCTGATAATGAGACTCCCATAATTTTCAACAAATGAGGTTCAAGTTGGATAGCCAAGATGATGCAACCAGACAAGCTTGCACCCATGTTTTCAAGTCTGCTCTGCGACAGTATCGGTATAACTTGAGGAAAACTCACTTTGAAGGCAAGGCTAACAGTGAACTTGCCCAAACATCTCTAGTGGAAAATATATCTGATGAAGACTGGAGAGGCCTCGTTAAACACTGGTCCGATCCAAAGTATCAGGTACATTATATATGTGTCATCAGATCAGATGTTGAAGTCCTATTTACGCATGTGCTAACAAATCTATCTTCTTATACGTGAACTGTTCAAAGAACAAGGACAACCGTACGAAAGTGAAATTCCAACAGACGACAGGATCTCGTAGCTATATTTCACACTGCGAGGCTCTTGTAATTAGCTGTTGTTTCACTCTTTTTGTTGTACCATATTATCAGATCTATATTAACTTGTTCTAAATGCAGAGGAAAGCCCGCAAGGACCAAAAAGTACCTGAACCAAATGCTGTGGAAATCTTCAAGGACTGTCACACCAGCAAGAAGAAGGGCATGACTACACCAGTCAAAGCCGCTGTTGTAAGTCCTTAATCCTCATGCCTTTTAACTACTACTTACTCTGACTTGTGCCTTGAGCTGCATGGTTTGCAGCCAATGTCTATTACTCTTTTCAGTTTTATACACAATTGTCTTAGCGTATCATTGCACCTTACAAGGTTTAAAAGAGAGGAGTGATGTTCCTTTGATCTTGACCCGTAATCTAGTTCCGTGCTGGACTTGCCCACACAATGTTACAATTGCATGTTTGTTTGTTCTCAGTTGTTTTGTGATATGAATGACGTCATACTATGCTTACCGTATTATAAACTTTGTCTCTTCATCCTTAGCCCTCAATACAATGTGAAGAAATAGACAATACATTAGTGACGGTACATGGTCATATGTTTGGAACCTGGTTTTATTATGTACTTTGCAATAAAATACAACTAATATTTTACATGGGTTCACCAGAATAAGTTCTGTATATAGACCAAAGCTAATTTTTTGGTTTTGTTGCCTCATTACTATCTTCTGTTCTAGTACTACTAATGTAAAACCTCAACTTTTCAGCGAGCTATGGAAAAAATGGTGGAACCGCCACCTTCTGAAGGTGGCGAGGCAACTATAACCGCAATGTCAGCTCTTGTTGTAGTGGGTCAGTACCTGTCCACTAACAGTGCCAAAAGCACGTTCCTGCGTAATACTGGGTTGGTTGTTAAGGCAATATCGTCCAAACTGCCTCATGATCAAGATATGCAAGCTCAAAGCAATGTTGTATCTGCGCTCCAGACACAAGTCCATTCCCTAACAGAGACCCTTTGTGAAACAAGGAGAAACATTGCTCAATGTCGTCAAGATATGCATGGTTTTGAAACCAGACTATCGGACAATACAGCATGAAAACGTAACAGTCAGGTCAAATGAACTGAGCTTTTGAACTTCTGGTGGTGCATTTATCTGCTAGACTGTTAAGTTTTATGCCAACCTTCCTTTTGTTATATAGTTGTAATTTGTTTTGGTGCGATACAAAATTTATTCTTAACGTGCAGCCACCCCCTGAAGAAAACAGCAAGCCAATTTTGTATAGTGTAGGGTGTTCCCTATATTTGCACTGGTGGCGATCTTTGATGCCGAGTGAATGTAATCTGTGCAATCGCCTTAATAGCCTAGCGTTAGTTTCGGCCTTATTTATTTCCTAGTCTTCTTTTTCCCTGGTTTGCTAGTGGCCGCAACTACCATGGGCCATATACGGGTCGTAGGATCCATGGGTCTCCTACGGGCCGTCGATAAATGGGCCTGTAATCGGTGGGCCTTGGGCCGTCGGATAAATGGGTCTACATGGGCCATAATCGGGCGTAATTGGTATCGGCCCAGCACGGTAACAGGCCGTTAACAGGCCGTAGGACAGCAAAGGCTTAATTATGTCACAGGCATAACGGGTCATTAATGGGCCAGAATATAGGACGGGCTGGAAACGGCGCAACGGGTTAACAGGCCAGAAACGGGCCAACTCTCGCCATAGGCCGAATTTGGCCCATTAGGGTAACAGGCCAGTAACGGACGACTCTTGCCATGGGCCGAATTTGGCCCATTAGTGGAACAGGCCAGTAACGGGCCGACTCTTGCCATGGGCCGAGTTTGGCCCATTAGGGGAACAGGCCAGTGACGGGCCAGAAGTAATCGAGGGCCAAAAAGGAGCCCAAGAATGTATGGGCCGTCAATAGGCCGAAAGCTAACACGGGCTGGAAACGGCCCATGTAAATCACGGGCCATTAACGGGAATAAAGAAAATTACTGTTCATTATGGGCTAGACTCACTGTGGGCCTGTAATGGGCCGAAAGATACGAAGGCCTCATATGGGCCGAAAGACGTCGTGGGCCATACATGGGCCAAAAGTGAAATTGGTTGGTATTATATTCGACGGCCGACATGACGTTGTTGGGCCGATTTCTTTTAGGGCCTAACGGGCCGTGAGTTAACGGGCCATAAAATGGGCTATTTGCGAAGAGACCGTTAACAGGCTTTTCATGGGCCAGCCCGTTAACTTTTGACCAAGTCAAATGGGCCGGCTTTGTAAGCTAAATGGGCCACTGTTGGGCCATGCCACGTGTCGACATATCATAGGCGCCTATCTGACCCACTGACGAGCTGACACGTGTTTCGTCTGGCCAATAAGAATTTTACACATGGAAATTTCCCATTGGTCGGGGCTGTTAACGGGTTATCGGATCCAAAACCCGACCCGATAGCTTAACGGCGTTCCGTTACGGTGGATGCCATGTGTCGGTCACCCTTGACGAAAGCACTTCTGTGACATGCGATTTATCGTCATGGAAGTGGACACTTCTGTGATGATAATTTTGGTAATGTCATGGAACACTTCTACGACAGCACAGGTATGACTATCTTGATTCTGTCATAAATTTGTCATGGATGTACATGCATGACAAAAAAAGCGACCTAATGTGACAAACACGTATCATCGCGGAAGTGTATTTTTTGTAGTGATTCAGCAAGCCATAAGGCCAGTACAACATACTTAACGGATGAAACTTCCATACAAGGAAAGCAAAGCTCGAGTAGTGCATCAGTGTAACTAATATGTAGCCAACATAAAAGTGGGTGCTTATGTGAACCTGAATTCTTATGTTTTACCAAGCAAACTTATTGACCATGTATGTATTCACAGATATACATGAAACCACATTCCCAAATTCACCATGTTTAAAATACGAATTCAGAGAGAAATAGAAGCATGTGGTTAATAATGGGATTGCAGCAATCATGTCATTGTTCGTGTATGTCATGTCTCAAGAACATATACACTTGAGATTTTTATTTTGAGCCGAGTACATATTCTAAAGAGACATACAGTTGCATTGGTGCAGCTGAAGCTGCTAACCCTGCCATAAGCTCCCCCGACTGGCCTGAAAGCAGCAAGGTAAATTGCTACATTAGTATATGTATACATGACTACTTCCTTATCATAGCAAACAATCTAAGAATTTAAAATCCAAATGTTGTGATGCACCATTATTTACACAAACAAATATTTCCAGCATCCAAACCAATAAGACTGAAATAATCTAAGAGTACTATCACTACAGAGCAACAATTTCTGAACTTGTTGTCATTCAAAAGTAATAATGGATGGAAACCTATCTTGCAGTGCAAGAGTTAAACTTAGTAGACCTCACAAACCAGACATGAATGCCCTGAGAATGAATTGAGACATACCAGAACCTTTTATGGAGCAGAAAGGAAGATATTGGAGTGACATATGGGTCTGAGCCAGGAACAGGCAACCTTATGTAGTGAAGCCAAAAAAACTACCATAGTCATTCGACATTTATCATCAAAAGGAAGCAACCTTATGCAATGCAGCAATCATAATTAGATTTGTTCGTATGCATAAACAAATACCAAGAAAGCAGTAAAATTAAACGACTATCATCATTGTCCAAACTCGTCATGTGATTAGCTGCCTTGCCAGGCAGACATAGTCAGCTTACTTTTAGCTGCAATCAAAGATAAGATTTGTTAAAACATTCGGTGGCTACATACAAAAAAAGAGGTAGATGAAAATCCCTCACCAAAGGAAGATCTTTAGCCACTTCAAGAAAGCCTTCTCATTCTGAACAAAACAAGATTACCGTACATCAAAATGGCTGCATTCTACAATGCTGATTCATGAACTAATGCACTATGCTCAATATCAGAGGTAAACATTTCAATGAAAATAAAAAGATCTGCTACGGGCATCTAAATATCGTGGCATTGGCATCTCACAAGACACTGGATTTCTGTCAAGTGGCTTTCAGGCCATGTCCACTCTGCAAAACAATGAAGAATTGAGCTTGAAAACTGAGAGAGAGGAGAAATGGACCTGTAGGTCATCCACAATTAGTACAATGGCATCCCTCTTCCCTCATTGTATCTTCTTCTCACTCCATCTCTCTCTTTCTGTATCCTCTTTCTTCTAGAACTTACTGGTCATGGTAGGCGGCACACGCAGTCGGTTGGCAGCTTCAAGAGAGATGTGGCGCGGGCTCAGCAAGGAAAATAAATGGGAAGAAGAGGAGCACTCCTGATGGCGACTATAGCCAGCACAAAAGCCAAAGGTAACTAAAGGGGTAAAGTGGAGAGGGTGCTTACTGCGGCCTTGCCGGCATCGCCGCCGATGACTTCCCTGTTCCCAACGGCATCGAGGCTGAGGGCGAGGGAGAAGGGTTGGTAGCCAGAGGAGTGGCCGGTGGTTCCTACCCCTCTCGTCAATGGCGATGCAGGTGCACGCGAGGACAACGACACCGACGCCGGGGATGCCTTGGAACGGCAATGGCCAGTCACCAGCCTTGCTCCTCGCCCTATCGCTCACGCTCACTGTGTCCAGGGGAGGAGGATGGGGACGGCGCTAGGGGAAGCAGCGGATCCTGCGTCTCTCGTCTTCCTCCAGATCCGGGGCTGGCGGTCCGGGGGAGGAGAGAGACGGCTGGGGCGAGGAGTGAGAAGGGGCTAGCAGTGCGGGAGAGGAGACGAGGGAGAGGGAGGCAGACGAGGCGCGGGGAGAGGAGAGGAGCCAGCGGCGGCGGCAAGAGGGGATGCGGGTCGCGGGGGAGACGCCCGGTCAGCCCGCCTACTGAGCAGCGAGATGGCGAGGAGGAGGGGAAGGCGCGACGGCGAGTGGGCATGGTGGCGGTGCCAGGGGGCGGGAGGCGGTAGCGGCGGCGGCTTGGAGAATGGGCTAGGTTTAGGGGATGAGGAGCGGGGGGAAGTGAGGGGATGAGGACAGGACGATGCTGTGGGCGCCCTATCGACCCCCCTCTCCTGTGAGGTGAAATGACGAGAATACCCTCGGTGGGGCACAGAATTTACAGGCGGTAGCATGGCGACTCTGAGTGGACGGCCAGGGTCGCTGCGGGCTCGATCGGACGGCCCGGATCGGTCCACCCGGAGATCCGATGGCCAGGACGCGCTAGGGAAGATGATCCGACAGCTGAGAGGGCACATGGCCTGAGATTGCTTCATTTTTCTTTAGACTCTAACAATGGGATGAGAGCCACTCAACATTTTCATTATGGTCTGCTCCTCTTGACCCCCAAAGAATAAGGAAAGAAATAAAACTATTTACACGAGAAAGCTCCCAACAAGCAAAAGAAGAACGAGAAATCTTTTTGGGTTTTCTTTTAATTACTAATACGGGCATGGAAAGTAAACTAGCTAAAAGCTACACTTTTTTTGGTTTTTTCTTAAGGTTTTTAAACACACAAGAAGAAGGCTTAGAAAAGAAAATAAACTAGCATGGATAGTACAATGAAAAAGTATGAGCACCGACAACTAGAATGAGTGTGTGAACATGAATGTAATGTCGGTGAGAAATACGTACTCCCCCAAGCTTAGGCTTTTGGCCTAAGTTGGTCTATTCCCATAGATTGAAGCTACTCTCTCCGGTGTACTAAGGAGGGTCCTCAGGGTGCCACTGGTTGGCGATCTCCTCCGGATCCCACTGATAAACAGACTGCCGATAAGGGTCAAGTGGTGGCTCAGGCTCAGTCTCTGGGACTTGTGTTAGCCTCCAGTATGCATAAATGGCCTCTGGCAAGATGAGGTACGTGCCTGAAAGTATGTTAAACAACGAGGGTGCAGGCAAGGTACTAATCTCACAGTGAGTTTTATCAAATATCAAATTGTACTTAAGCATGTTCTTCTTATTTTTAACAATAAATTCATGTGCTACCATACTATTATAATCTAGAAAAACAGGGGCAGCAACTTTTCCTCTTTCTCATAATGCCTAATAGGTATCTCAAAGTGTTTAGCAAGGCGCGAAGCAAAGATGCCTCCGAAGATGGGGCCCTTTGTACGGTTCAGACTTAATCGTTTAGCAACAATAGCGCCTAAGCTGAAAGTTGTTTCATGAAACAAAGCATGGCGCAAAATGACAAGATCAGGAGCACTAAGATTTCCACTGTTCCCGCGACCAATTAAGCATCTACTAGCAAATATCGCACAGTAATGTAGAACAGGAAAATGTATACTAGTAATTCTTGCATCGGAAACTTTCCTCGTTTCCCCTACAGTAATTTTATCAATAAATCCATCCCCATCACTACGATGTGGTTCCTCAATGCTGCCCACCAAGGGATATCTTGCAGACCCGACAAAAATCATGGAGTGACATCTCCTTAACCTCATCATATAAGTGAAACTCCACTGAAGGTGGTGATTTCTTAGCATGGAATTAAAAAATTTGCACGAAAATATTAGTGAGTAGGAGATACTGTTTGCGCTGGTCGTGGAGGAAGACGGCGAGGCCTGCATTCTCAATCAAGTAATAAAAGTCATCGTAAATTCCGGTGGCCCTCAAGAATGCATCAGAAGGCCATTCGCACGACCGAACCTCCGCAGTGCGAGGAAGATTGTATTTGGGCTTTTTATTCTCCTCATTCTCCTTTACCTTCGAACCCAGGCTTGAGGAGCCTGTCAACAATCTCTTCAACATTTTCTTCCTTTGAAAATTTATGAAATTTTTAGTGACTCAAAATAAAAGTGAACCAAACTTCAACAAGATTGATAGCAACTACTCCCACAAGTCTCTAGAGGCTATATCATGCATTAAAACTACGTTTGACCATATAAATTTAACATGCAAGCTGAAGAACAGGGTCACCTTAGCAGCAAAAATTTGTAATAAATAAAGCACTAGAACAAAAACTAATTGGACCATTGGAGGAGTCACATACCGAAGAACAATCTCCCCAAATAGTTTTGTGAATGGAGCTTTGAGCAAAGAGATCGAAAATGGCAGCAAGATGAGCTAGAACATGGGTTTGAGCTATGGGAGGATTTTTTTGGAGGAAGACGAAGTGAGTGGGTGCTGGAATAAGTGGAGGGGTCCACATGGGGCCCACGAGGCAGGGTCGTGGCCAGACGGTGGGTCCCCCTGGTGTGTTCTCAGTGCCAGATATTCTTAAATATTCTACAAAAAATCATATTCCATTTTCAGGACATTTGGAGAACTTTTATTTCCAGGGTATTTTTTTATTGCAAGGATAATTCAGAAAATAGACAAAAAATACTATTTTGCGTTATTTAATCTAAATAACAGAAAGTAAAATGAGGGTATAGAGAGTTGTGCTTTCTAACTTCATCCATCTCATGTCATCAAAAGGAATCCACTAATAAGGTTGATCAAGTCTTGTTAACAAACTCTTTCCGAATCGCATGAAACCGGAGAATTTTTGAATAACACTAGGTTACCTCAATGGGTATATGTATGTCCCCGACAATAAGAATATCATATTTCTTCTTGACAGTAGGAAGAGGGAATTCAAAACCTCCAATGGTAATCGTTGAAAATTTTCCAATAGAATTGATACTGTGGACTTGAGGTTCTTTCCTCGAAAAGTGTACCGTATGCTCATTACCATTAACATGAAAAATGGCATTTCCTTTGTTGCAATCAATAACAGCCCCTGCAGTATTCAAAAAGGGTCGACCAAGGATAATCGACATACTATCATCCTCGGGAATATCAAGAATAACAAAGTTTGTTAAAATAGTAACGTTTGCAACCACAACAGGTACATCCTCACAAATACCGACAGGTATAACAGTTGATTTATTGGCCATTTGCAAAGTTATTTCAGTAGGTGTCAACTAATTCAAATTAATTCTACGATATAAAGAGAGGCATAACACTAACACTGGCTCCAAGATCATATAAATCAGTTTTAACATAGTTTCTTTTAATGGAGCATGGTATAGTTGGTACTCCTGGATCTCCTAGTTTCTTTGGTATTCCACCTTTAAAAGTATAATTGGCAAGCATGGTGGAAATTTCAGCTTCTGGTATATTTCTTCTATTTGTAACAATATCTTTCATATACTTAGCATAAGGATTCATTTTAAGTATATCAGTCAAACGCATACGCAAAAAGGTAGGTCTAATCATTTCAGCAAAGCGCTCAAAATCCTCATCATCCTTTTTCTTTGATGGTTTAGGAAGAAAAGGCATGGGTTTCTGAACCCATGGTTCTCTTTCTTTACCGTGCTTCCTAGCAACGAAGTATCTCTTATCATAACATTGATTCTTTGATTGTGGGTTATCAAGATCAACAGCAGGTTCAATCTCTACATCATTGTTAATGCTAGGTTGAGCATCAACATGAACATCATCATTATCCAGATTGTGTTTCAGCATTAGAAATAGAAATATCATTGGGATTCTCAGGTATGTCAATAACATGTTCACTAGAAGCATGCAAAGTCCTATCATTTTTATTTTTCTTCTTCTTCGAAGGACCAGGTGCATTAACGTTAGTTCTCTGATAATCTTGCTCAAATCTCTTAGGGTGGCCCTCAGGATACAAAGGTTCCTGAGTCATTCTACCCCCTCTAGTCACAACTCTAACAGCATTATCATTTTTCTTATTATTTAATTCATTGAGCAAATCATCTTGTGCCTTAAGCACTTGTTCTACCTGAGTGGTAACCATAGAAGCATGTTTACTAATAAGTTTAAGGTCACCTTTAACTCTAGACATATAATCACTGAAGTGTTCAATCATATAAGCATTACATTTCAATTGTGTACCAACATAAGCATTGAAGTTTTCTTGTTTAACAATAAAATTATCAAACTCATCCAAACATTGGCTAGCAGACTTATTACGAGGAATATTACCTTCATCAAATCCATAGAGAGAATTTACCTTTACTACCTGTGTCGGGTTATCAAGACCATGTATTTCTTCAACAGGTGGTAAATTCTTAACATCTTCAGCTTTAATACCTTTTTCTTTCATAAATTTATTTGCCTCTTGCATGTCTGCAGGACTGAGAAATAGAATACCCCTTTTCTTCGGAGTTGGCTTAGGAGTTGGTTCAGGAAGTGTCCAATCATTATCATTACTCAACATATTATTCAAAAGCAATTCAGCTTGCTCAACAGTTCTTTCCCTGGAAACACAACCAGCACAACTATCCAGATGGTCTCTAGAAGCATCGGTTAGTCCATTATAAAAGATATCAAGTATTTTATTTTTCTTGAGAGGATGATCAGGCAAAGCATTAAGTGATTGGAGAAGCCTCCCCCAAGTTTGTGGGAGACTCTCTTCTTCAATTTGCACAAAATTATATATTTTCCTTAAGGCAGCTTGTTTCTTATGTGCGGTGAAATATTTAGCAGAGAAGTAATAAATCATATCCTCGGAACTATGCACAAAACCAGGACCAAGAGAATTAAACCATGTTTTGGCATCACCCTTCAATGGGAACGGAAATAACTTAAGGATATAGTAGTAACGAATTTTTTCCTCATGAGTGAATAGGGTGGCTATATCATTCAATTTAGTAAGATGTGCCACAACAGTTTCAGATTCATAGGCATAAAAAGGATTAGATTCAACCAAAGTAATTAACTCAGGATCTACAGAGAAATCATAATCCTTATCAGAAATACAGATATGTGAAGTAGCAAAAGCAGGGGCATATTTCATTCTAGCATTCAAAGTCTTTTCTTTCAGCTTAGCTAACAGTTTCTTAAAATCATATCTATCTTTGCAAGCAAAAAGGTCTCTAGCAGTTTCTTCATCCAGAACATAACCCTCAGGCACATCGGTCAATTCATATCTAGGGGGAGAATCTTCATCATCACTTTCATCAATACTACTTGTTTCAATAATTTCATTTTCACTAACCCTAGCAATTTGTTCATCAAGAAATTCACCTAATGGCACAGTACTATCAAGCATAGAAGTAGTTTCATCATAAGCATCATGCATAGCAGAAGTGGCATCATCAATAACATGCGACATATCAGAATCAATAACAGGTGTAGGTGTCGCAAATCTATTATATATAAAAAGTACTTTACGGGCTAACCAAAAAAGAAAATTATTCTAGAAATTACCACAAAAATTAGAAACATCTGACCATTTATTTGATAGATAATTTTTTTTACAGCCGTTCAATCTAGGTAGAGAGAAAATAATTACCCACCTTTGCCATTACATATCCTACCAGGGTTTTTTTTACGATCTATAATGGGTGGACGAATAGCCTTCATTAACTTATCTCATATTGCCCATAAAAGAATTCCTCTTACCCCTTCAATCTGATCTCTGTAGGTAGCAAAAAGGTCACGGAAAGAAAACTAAACGCTGCCGCCGCCGCGTTCACGGATGAGATCCACGGGGGCCCAATCATCAGTATGTGTAGAACTCAAAACGAGGACGAGCGACCGATCCAGACGGGGATGGCCAGAAGTTGGAGCACCAGGACGACGAACGGGGATGGCCAAAAGTAAGTACGCCTTGATTAATCAGTTATCTACACATGTATTAGATATTTGTGCGTGCTGGGTGCTAGCCGGAGCGCCTGCATGATTGGTTGGGGAGTTGGGTAGAGAATAAATTATTGTTGATTATTCGGTTGAGATCAGACCTCCTCACATGTATGCATGCATGCATGCCACCGTCCTAACACAGACGCCCCCGTCCTGATCAATCAAAGATATTTTTCCCATGCACACAGGACATAACCCATATATAGCTATTTACTAGCATGTGATAGGTACGCTAGCTTTATCAGTTTATGTACAATACAAGATTCAATGTCTAGACTTCTATATATTTCTTTAGCAGTTTGATTCTGGAAAAAAAACTAGCAACTAAAAATGGATTTGCAACTCTCTTGATAGGTCAGTCTAAAAAAACTCAGATTTGCTTCCCTCTTAATAGGTGATTCCAAAACAAAACTCTCTTAATAGATAGGACAAAAAAATCTGTCATTTATTTTTATTGGTTTGGAGGTAGCTAACCGGTGATGCCGAGCTGTATCTATTATATACTGCTCCCTCCAATCCAACAGAGTACATATGGCTTCTAAATGAGGTCACATTCAACGGCACATAACATAAATTCTTTGGCACTATCTGTAATTTATGATTAGTATTTTACAAGGGATAGCCGTTGTACGACACCATGATTTTTCCATCTGACACATAACAAGTTCTTTGAGGGCTACATGATGTAGTGCCCGTCCAGATTTTGTGATTTAGCATTGAAATTATTTAATACTACATGCAGGCATGCCTTGAGAAAACTCACCTCGAGAGCAAAATTGGTCCAGGAGCAAGAGAAAAAAGAGTTGGCTGGAGTTAGTCAATTGTTTGGAGTACAGCGTGTGCATGCAATTTGATGAGTTGCAGCTGTCGTAAAGCACCATATGACTCCATCGACACGCACCACCAAGCTGGATATATGAATGAGCCAGCGTGCCCGGGCACATCAGCTCTTTGAGGCTGCACCATGCCTTTGCACATCCACGAACGACAATGGGGCTCTCAGAAGATTCACCTTGATTATCCATGTGAGTTTCAACATCTAGATTATTTCTAAAATTTTCTTATGCTGCAAGCAGAGTAAGGGAGGCTCCAGCGGTGTAGCGATGTGTGACGTGGTCAAAGATTTTCATATTTTTCCCTTTGCATTTTTCTAGATTTGGAAGTGCAGTTGTATTTTGGGGAAATTGCTTATGCGTTCTTTAGTGTTTTCAACAGCACCAACAATTAATAGGAAATCCATCCTCTCACATATTTTCAATGTCTGTCTGTATGGTTTCTTCTTGATGCCTTGCAAATTAAGTCCTACCCAGAGGCGCGGGAAACATCTTTTCACCTATTTTTTTTGTGCAGACCAACCTATATAAATCCCTGGCAAGGAAAATACTTTCTCAACTTGCCAATGTTAAAACAAAGAACACAAATTTCTTATAGATGACAACTTTCTAGACTTCTTTAGAGGCAGGATGCAAATAAATTTGGGAGACACTACTACAAGATTGCATATTTGAAGCTGTGAAACCATAAACAACAGAAGATAAAACCTAAATAGTCATCCTTGCACACTTTGAATATGACACATTAAAAAAATAGGCACACATATATTCTAAGCATCCTCACATCTAACATCATTACATGTGTTACAAGAAAACAATGCATCTATCCATTATATATTGCTCCCTCCGATCCAAATTAATTGGTGCAACCTCTGTACACAGAGTACATATGGCTTCTAAAAGACGTCACATTCAACGACACATACCGAAAATTCCTTTGCACTATCTATAATTTATGATTAGAATTTTACGTGGAATAGGCCGACACCTTGATTTTCCATCTGAGACAGAAGCATCCATAGTTTAGTGACATGTGAAACAAAGATATGGGAGGTTATGGTTTTGCAAAATAAGAAAGAAGATATAGCAGGTTATGTGATACGAAAGTATGACACGTACGATGCACTTCCTTCATCTTTGAAGAAATATCCTAATGAAATAAAATCCTTTGATGCTTCCTTGGTCTGCTAAATCCACATGAGGGGAACACACTAAAGTTTCACATAACAAGTTCTTTGAGGCTATGATAACCCACAAGTATAGGGGATCAATTGTAGCCTCTTTCGATAAGTAAGAGTGTCGAACCCAACGAGGAGCTAAAGGTAGAACAAATATTCCCTCAAGTTCTATCGACCACCGATACAACTCTACGCACGCTTAACGTTCGCTTTAACAAGAACAAGTATGAAACTAGAAGTACTTTGTAGGTATTTTTCGGTAAGCTTGCAAGAAAGTAAAGAGCATGAGAATAAAAACTAGGGGCTGCTAACATAAAGACACAACTAAATTACTTTTAGTAGAGAGCTTGTTGTTACGAGAAAGTTATTTGTCCCTAGACAATCGATAACTAGACCAGTAATCATTATTGCAATTTTATTTGAGGGAGAGGCATAAGCTAACATACTTTCTCTACTTGGATCATATGCACTTATGATTGGAACTCTAGCAAGCATCCGCAACTACTAAAGATCATTAAGGTAAAACCCAACCATAGCATTAAAGTATCGAGTCCCCTTTATCCCATACGCAAACAACCTACTTACTCGGGTCTGTGCTTCTGTCACTCACGCCACCCACCATAAGCAAATCATGAACATATTGCAAACCCTACAGCGGGAATCCCTCACGCTTGCGTGACACAGAGAGCACCATAGGACAACATCAATAATAAAACATGCAACTCAAACCAATCTTGATCATCAAATAGCCCATAGGACAAAACGTATCTACTCAAACATCATAGGATAGCCATACATCATTGAGAAATAATATATAGCGTTGAGCACCGTGTTTAAGTAGAGATTACAGCGGGTAAGAGAGAGGTTACACCGCTGCATAGAGGGGGGAAGAGTTGGTGATGATGGAGGTGAAGTTCTTTGTGAAGATGGCGGTGATGATGATGGCCCCGGCAGCGCTTCGGCGCCACCGGAAGCAAGGGGGAGAGGGCCCCCCTTCTTCTTCTTCTTCCTTGACCTCCTCCCTAGATGGGAGAAGGGTTTCCCCTCTGGTCCTTGGCTCCCATGGCGTGGGAGGGGCGAGAGCCCCTCCGAGATTGGATCTATCTCTCTGTTTCTCTCTGTTCCTGCGTTCTGTTCTGGCTCTGTTTCACCGTTTCGTGTATATATGGTGATCCGTAACTCCGATTGGCCTGAAACCTTCGCCGTGATTTTTTTCCGAAAATTAGCTTTCTTGCGGCAAAAGAAGAGTGTCAACCGCCTTACGGGTGGCTCACGAGGGTAAGGGGCGCGCCCAGGGGGCGCGCCCCCCCTGCCTCGTGGCCACCTCGGGCACCGTCTCGCATGGATTTTTCTTCCGGAATTTTCCAAATATTCCAAAAATAAGATCATTCCGTTTTTATCCCGTTTGGACTCCATTTGATATGGATATTCTGCGAAACCAAAAACATGCAACATACAGGAACTGGCACTGGGCACTGGATCAATATGTTAGTCCCAAAAATAATATAAAAAGTTGCCAAAAGTATATGAAAGTTGAATAATATTGGCATGGAACAATCAAAAATTATAGATACGACGGAGACGTATCAGCATTCCCAAGCTTAATTCCTGCTCGTCCTCAAGTAGGTAAATGATAAAAAAGATAATTTTTGATGTGGAATGCTACCTAGCATAATCTTGATCATGTATCTAATCATGGCATGAATATTAAGACACGAGTGATTCAAAGCAATAGTCTATCATTTGACGTAAAAACAATAATACTTCAAGCCTACTAATAAAGCAATCATGTATTTTCAAAATAACATGGCCAAAGAAAGTTATCCCTACAAAATCATATAGTCTGGCTATGCTCCATCTTCACCACACAAAATATTCAAATCATGCACAACCCCGATGACAAGCCAAGCAATTGTTTCATACTTTTGACGTTCTCAAACATTTTCAACTTTCACGCAATACATGAGCATGAGCCATGGACATAGCACTATAGGTGGAATGGAATATGATGGTGGAGGAGACAAAAAGGAGAAGATAGTCTTACATCAACTAGGCGTATCAACGGGCTATGGAGATGCCCATCAATAGATATCAATGTGAGTGAGTAGGGATTGCCATGCAACGGATGCACTAAGAGCTATAAGTGTATGAAAGCTCAAACTGAAACTAAGTGGGTGTGCATCCAACTTGCTTGCTCATGAAGACCTCGGGCATTTGAGGAAGCCCATCGTCGGAATATACAAGCCAAGTTCTATAATGAAAATTCCCACTAGTATATGAAAGTGATAACTCAAGAGACTCTCTATATGGAGGACCATGGTGCTACTCTGAAGCACAAGTGTGGTAAAAGGATAGTAACATTGCCCCTTCTCTCTTTTTCTCTCATTTTTTTATTTTCCTTTTTTTTATTTTGGTCGGCTTCTTTGGCCTCTCTTTTTTTATTTGGGCTTCTTTGGCCTCTTTTATTTTTCATAAAGTCCGGAGTCTCATCCCGACTTGTGGGGGAAACATAGTCTCCATCATCCTTTCCTCACTAGGGCAATGCTCTAATAATGATGATCATCACACTTTTATTTACTTACAACTCAATATTACAACTCGATATCTAGAACAAAGATATGACTCTATATGAATGCCTCCGGCGGTGTACCGGGATGTGCAATGATCTAGCGTAGCGATGACATCAAAAAACGGACAAGCCATGAAAACATCATGCTAGCTATCTTAGGATCATGCAAAGCAATATGACAATGAATGTTGGAGTCATGTATATGATGATGATGGAAGTTGCACGGCAATATATCTCGGAATGGCTATGGAAATGCCATGATAGGTAGGTATGGTGGCTGTTTTGAGGAAGGTATATGGTGGGTTTATGGTACCTGCGGAAGTTGCGCGGTACTAGAGAGGCTAGCAATGGTGGAAGGGTGAGAGTGCGTATAATCCATGGACTCAACATTAGTCATAAAGAACTTACATACTTATTGCAAAAATCTATTAGTTATCGAAACAAAGTACTATGCGCATGCTCCTAGGGGGATAGATTGGTAGGAAAAGACCATCGCTCGTCCCCGACCGCCACTCATAAGGAAGATAATCAATAAATAAATCATGCTCCGACTTCATCACATAGCGGTTTACCATACGTGCATGCTACGGGAATCACAAACTTCAACACAAGTATTTCTACAATCCACAACCACCCACTAGCATGACTCTAATATCACCATCTTTATATCGCAAAACTATTGCAAGGAATCAAACATATCATATTCAGCGATCTACAAGTTTTATGTAGGATTTTATGACTAACCATGTGAATGACCAGTTCCTGTCATCTCTCTAAATAGATATAAGTGAAGCATGAGAGTTTAATTATTTCTACAAAAGATATGCCCACGCTCTAACAAATATAAGTGAAGGAAAAGAGCATTCTACAAATGACGGTTGTCTATGTAAAGAGAAACAGGCAATCCAAGCTTCAAATGATATAAGTGAAGCACATGAAGCATTCTATAAAGCCATACTCAAAAGATATAAGTGAAGTGCAAAGAGCATTCTATAAATCAACCAAGGACCATCTCATACCAGCATGGTGCATAAAAGAAAAATAAAAACCTAAATGCAAAAGACGCTCCAAGATTTGCACATATCACATGATTGAAACGAATCCGAAAACATACCGATATTTGTTGAAGAAAGAGGGGATGCCTTCCTAGCATCCCCAAGATTAGACGCTTGAGTCTCCTTGAATATTTACTTGGGGTGCCTCGGGCATCCCCAAGCTTGAGCTCTTGCCTCTCTTCCTTCTTCTCACATCGAAACCTTCTCAATCATCGAACACTTCATCCACACAAAACTTCAACAGAAAACTCGGTAAGATCCTTAGTATAATAGAGCAAATTACTACTCTAAGTACTATTGAAAACCAATTCATATTTTTTTTGCATTGTTTCTACTATAATATAACTTTTTCATGGCTTAATCCACTGATATTAATTGATAGTTTCATCAAAACAAGCAAACTATGCATCAAAAACAGAATCTGTCTAAAACAGAACAGTCTCTAGCAATCTGAACATTCACCATACTTATGATACTGGAAAAATTCTGCCAAAATTAGGCAAAATAAAAATTTCTATATAAAAACAGTACAAAAAGAATCAGAACCATTTGACGTTCCAGTAAAAAACTAAAAATCACGCACTATAGCCAAAGTTTATGTGCTGCACCGTACAAACCAACAAGCATCGTAAACATCCTAAATGCAAACCTTGGCACATTATTTTTATAATACAATGGAATTGTACAAGGGGATAATTATTTTTTATTGAAAAAGTTTTTGTAATCAAGATTCACAAAGTTTCTGTGAGCATGAATAAAGTTCAAGGCTAGCTCCCACTTCAACAATGCTCGTCTTTCTCACTTTCACTTTCCTTTTTCGAAAAAGTTTTGGGTTCCCCTCTTTATTTTTGTTGTTTTTAAACTATATGAAATCACTAAACATAAATAAATGACTCTCTACAACTTCCGGGTTGTCTCCCTGGCAGCGCTTTCTTTAAAGCCATTAAGCTAGGCATATTGTGCTCTAGTAATGGATCCACCCGGATCCCAAGGTATATCAAAGCCAATTTTAATTAACAATGATTTGTAATTTAGTAGTGAGCACAAAAAAACATATATCAAGTGATGACAAAGTCTAACTCTCTTCCTATGCATCAGCATGTCATAAAAGAACAATTCATGCACACATAGTAAAGGCCAATGCATAGTATAAACAGTTTCTTGCAATTTTGTCATGTGGGAAACATAGAGAGGTGGAGATATAGTTCCTCTCTCATAATAATTGCAAGTAGGAGCAGCAAGCACATGCATATTATATCTATCAAAATCATCATGTGCAACGGTAAAAGGCAACCCATCAATGTAATCCTTAATAAGTGCAAACTTCTCCGATATAGTGTAGTCAGGAGAATTCAAAAAGATAATAGGACTATCATGTGTGGGTGCAATAGCAACAATTTCATTCATAACATAAGGAACGATAGCAAGTTCATCTCCATAAGCATAATTCATATTGGCATCTTGGCCACAAGCATAGCAAGCATCATCGAATAGGGATATTCCAAGAGAATCAATGGGATCATAGCAATCATCATAGCAATCATCCTTCGGTAAGCACGAAGGGGAATTAAACAATGTATGAGTTGAAGAGTTACTCTCATTAGAAGGTGGGCACGGGTGATCAATCTGCTCTTCCTCCTTTTGTTCTTTGCTCTCCTCCTCATCTTTTTCATCCAATGAGCTCACAGTTTCATCAATTTCTTCTTCCATAGATTCCTGCAAAACATTAGTCTCTTCTTGGACAGCGGAGACTTTCTCAATAAGTGCATTAATATAGGCATTATATTCATAATTCTCATAACAATATTTAAGGATAGCTAAATTTTCAGATCTATAACAAGCATCATCAAAATCCTCAAACTCTTTAAACATGGATTCAATTTCATAAGCACCCATAAAAGCAACAAATTCTTCTATTTGTTCCACATCATAGTAATCGTATATACCATTAGCATAAGAAGCTAAGGTTTCATTATCATTAAATTTGCATGAAAAGGGAAGGTGTGGAGCATTCATCCTAGAGCAACAAGTATAATCATATTCCGAGCATAGTTGTCTAGCATACCACTTCAATGTATAAATTTGATCCCATAATAGTTTCCCTTTTTGAGTTAAGCAATAATCCCTAAAGTGTTCATGTTGATCCAACATTACTCCCATTACCAAATTGAATGAGGTTTTCTCAGGATTATCAAAGTGGTACATAATATTTTTCACATATTGAGCATCGAGGGTTTTAGGAGGTTCCTCATCTCCATGAGTAGCAAGTACACCTAATTTTTTTGGTATTTTGTGTTCCATATCCATAACTAAAGATAGAGAACAACTAAGAACAGCAAATAAAAATTACTTAGTGATAAAGCAAACAAGCACACACGAGAATATTCACCCCACGCTATGACTCCCCGGCAACGGGGCCAGAAAAAGGTCTTGATAACCCACAAGTATAGGGGATCAATTGTAGCCTCTTTCGATAAGTAAGAGTGTCAAACCCAATGAGGAGCTAAAGGTAGAACAAATATTCCCTCAAGTTCTATCGACCACCGATACAACTCTATGCACACTTAACGTTTGCTTTACCTAGAACAAGTATGAAACTTGAAGTACTTTGTAGGTGTTTTTGGGTAAGCTTGCAAGAAAGTAAAGAGCACGAGAATAAAAACTAGGGGCTGCTAAGATAAAGACACAACTAAAATAGTTTTAGTAGAGAGCTTGTTGTTACGAGAAAGTTATTTGTCCCTAGGCAATCGATAACTAGACCAGTAATCATTATTGCAATTTTATTTGAGGGAGAGGCATAAGCTAACATACTTTCTCTACTTGGATCATATGCACTTATGTAGCAAGCATCCGCAACTACTAAAGATCATTAAGGTAAAACCCAACCATAGCATTAAAGTATCAAGTCCCCTTTATCCCATACGCAAACAACCTACTTACTCGGGCCTGTGCTTCTGTCACTCACGCCACCCACCATAAGCAAATCATGAACATATTGCAAACCCTACAGCGGGAATCCCTCACGCTTGCGCGACACAGAGAGCACCATAGGACAACACCAATAATAAAACATGCAACTCAAACCAATCTTGATCATCAAATAGCCCATAGGACAAAACGGATCTACTCAAACATCATAGGATAGCCATACATCATTGGGAAATAATATATAGTGTTGAGCACCATGTTTAAGTAGAGATTACAGTGGGTAAGAGAGAGGTTACACCGCTGCATAGAGGGGGGAAGAGTTGGTGATGATGGCAGTGAAGTTGTTGGTGAAGATGGCGGTGATGATGATGGCCCCGGCAGCGCTCCGGTGCCACCGGAAGCAAGGGGAAGAGGGCCCCCCTTCTTCTTCTTCTTCCTTGACCTCCTCCCTAGATGGGAGAAGGGTTTCCCCTCTGGTCCTTGGCTCCCATGGCGTGGGAGGGGCGAGAGCCCCTCCGAGATTGGATCTATCTCTCTGTTTCTCTCTGTTCCTGCATTCTGTTCTGGCTCTGTTTCACCGTTTCGTGTATATATGGAGATCCGTAACTCCGATTGGCCTGAAATCTTCGCCGTGATTTTTTTTCTGAAAATTAGCTTTCTTGCGGCAAAAGAAGAGCGTCAACCGCCTTACGGGTGGCTCACGAGGGTAGGGGGCGCGCCCAGGGGGGCAGGCGCGCCCCCTGCCTCGTGGCCACCTCGGGCACCGTCTCGCGTGGATTTTTCTTTCGGAATTTTCCAAATATTCCAAAAATAAGCTCCGTCCATTTTTATCCTGTTTGGACTCCGTTTGATATGGATATTCTGCGAAACCAAAAACATGCAACAGACAGGAACTGGCACTGGGCACTGGATCAATATGTTAGTCCCAAAAATAATATAAAAAGTTGCCAAAAATTATATGAAAGTTGAATAATATTGGTATGGAACAATCAAAAATTATAGATACGACGGAGACGTATCAGGCTACATGATGTAGTGCCCGTCCAGCTTTTGTGAAATATGTAATCGTTACGTAGAAAATTTTGCCCAGCGAATGAGCTGGTCGATGCTTAATTGTTTTAAATATGTGCAGCATAAGTAATACATTACTAATATATGAGGAATATTAACAAAAAATGAATCAAGATTTGTTTCGGCTACATCCTCCTCTAGCTTTTAAATTTATATTGCAAATACAAAATAGGAAAATAACCAAACGAACCATAAGATCAAAAATTAAATTGTTTAACAAATATCTAATGTGATACGAAATTCATCAATATTAAAGTATATGAGAAGCTAACTATAATAAGAACGGTAATTTGGTGAACCTTTTTCAATAAATGGAGCACAACATCTAGATCTGCATACCTATATCCATACTTGTGTTGTGGACCCTTGATCTCTATGCCAATAGTAGTTTTAATTTTCCAACTCCCATGCGTCAATTTCTATTTTCATCCCTCAACCATTATTTTGTTGTACAAGTCGTATATCTGTAAAGGCAATCAGATTTGGTTTCATTTGTTCATTAGAACAAAAATATATATGTTACAATTAATAAACTTTATTAAATACTAGCCCGCGCATCGAGCGGGCCACTTTGCTGGTTTACTCATAACAGAAGGTGAATCAAGTGCAGAGCTAGATGGCAGTTCCTTACCTCCCCTCGTAGTTGAGGGAAAAATCTTGGTCCTTTCATCTTTCAAGTTCCTCATAGTGATCAACAGATATAAATCCCAAGTGACTCAAAGAATAGAGCTATGCTCCCCGGCAACGGCCCCAGAAAATAGTCTTGATAACCCACAAGTATAGGGGATCGCAATAGTTTTTGACGGTAGAGTATTCAACCCAAATTTATTGATTCGGCACAAGGGGAGCCAAAGAATATTCTCAAGTATTAGCAGTTGAGTTGTCAATTCAACCACACCTGAAAGACTTAATATATGCAGCAAAGTATTTAGTAGCAAACTACTATGGAAGTAACGGTAATGGTGGCAAAAGTAACAGTAGCAGCCTTTGTAGCGATCGTAACAGTGGCAACAGAAAAGTAACTAAGCAAAGATCAATATGTGAAAAGCTCGTAGGCAATGGATCAGTGATGGATAATTATGTCATATGTGATTCCTTATGCAACAGTTATAACATAGGATGACACAGAACTAGCTCCAGTTAATCAATGTAATATAGGCATGTATTCCGAATATAGCCATACGTGCTTATGGAAAAGAACTTGCATGACATCTTTTGTCCTACCCTCCCATGGCAGTGGGGTCCTATTGGAAACTAAGGGATATTAAGTCCTCCTTTTAATAGAGTACCGGACCAAAGCATTAACACTTAGTGAATACATGAACTCCTCAAACTACGGTCATCACCGGGAGTGGTCCCGATTATTGTCACTTTGGGGTTGCCGGATCATTACACATAGTAGGTGACTATTGACTTGCAAGATAGGATCAAGAACTCACATATATTCATGAAAACATAATAGGTTCAGATCTGAAATCATGGCACTCGGGCCCTAGTGACAAGCATTAAGCATAGCAAAGTCATAGCAACATCAATCTTAGAACATAATGGATACTAGGGATCAAACCCTAACAAAACTAACTCGATTACATGGTAAATATCATCCAACCCATCACCGTCCAGCAAGCCTACGATGGGATTACTCACGCACAGCGGTGAGCATCATGAAATTGGTGATGGAGGATGGTTGATGGTGATGATGGCGACGGATTCCCCTCTCTGGAGCCCCGAACGGACTCCAGATCAGCCCTCCCGGGGAAGATTAGGGCTTGGCGGTGGCTCCGTATCGTAAAACGCGATGAATCCTTCTCTCTGATTTTTTCTCTCCGAACGTGAATATATGGAGTTGGAGTTGGGTCGGTGGAGTCCTAGTGGGCCCACGAGGCAGGGGGCGCGCCCAAGGGGGTAGGGCGCGCCCCCACCCTCGTGGCCAGGGTGTGGGCCCCCTTCGGTTGATTCTTTCGCCAGTATTTTTTGTTAATTCCAAAATGTGTCTCCGTGAAGTTTCAGGTCATTCTGAGAACTTTCATTTCTGCAGAAAAATAACACCATGGCAATTCTGCTGCAAACAGCGTCAGTCCGGGTTAGTTCCATTCAAATCATGCAAGTTAGAGACCAAAACAAGGGCAAAAGTGTTTGGAAAAGTAGATACGTTGGAGACGTATCAGGTCACTTTTGATATCAATGGTAATGAACATATGGTGCACTTTCCAAAGAAACAATTCCAAGTGAATGGTATTAATGTTATTGAAAAATCTTCGACACTCACTATTGGAAGTTTACAACTACCTCTACCTACTGCCAAAAACAAATATGAGATGCTTATTGTTGGGGACATGCATATCCCCGTTGAGGTAACTTAGTGTTCTACGAAAGTACTTCGGTTTCATGCTAATCAAAGGTGGTTGTTAATAAGACTTGATCGACCTTATTAATGGATCATTTTTGAGAGGTATGAAGTTGATGAATTTAGTAAGCACAAACTTATGCTCCCAACTTTTGTTTTCTGTTTTTATAGTTTAAATAAAATAAAATGCCATGTTTTGTCTATTTTCTGAATTTCCCGTGCAATAAAAAATAACCCAAAAATAAATGTTCTCAAAATGCCTTGAAAATTTAATACGATTTTTTCCTGAATATTTGTGATCTTTTTATGCAAATAACATCAAAGGGGGGTGCACCTGGTGACCACAAGACACCAGGGCACGCCAGCAGCCCCAGGCGCGCCCTGGTGGGTTGTGGTCCCCATGTGGGTCCCTTCACCTATCTCTTTAGCCCATGTCATCTCCTACCTCCAGAAAAAAACACCATAGCTCTCGCTCTCGTGTTCTTGCTCTCAAACCCGCGGATTTCGATCTCTTTGCTCGATGCTCCACTTCCAAAACTGTATTGGAAGATTGCTACTTGGTATGTGACTCCTCTAGTGCTCCAATTAGTTTTTTATTTAGTGGTTTGTATTTTGAATAATTAGCTACTCTTGGTTCTGCTGTAGATGAGCTTGCATGTTGAATTCTTAGAGTTCTAAGTAGTTTGAATGCTTAATATGGCCTCTATGCACCCTTATGAGTAGTTGCTATCAATCTTGTGAAGTTGTGTTGACAAATTATTTGGTGTCCCAATTTTTTTCAGAAATTGTTCGCAAATAAAAATGCAATTCTCTAGGAGTTCTTCGAGGAAGAGGTGTATGGAGACATTTCGCTTTTGTAGATATGTTGAACCAAGCGCAAGTGAAATGCGGGATGCGGCTATCAAATCATGCTTATGGTCGTGTAACAATTTCATAGTGAACGCAGATATTAAGGAAGAATTTGAGCAGTATGTTCACAACACCGAACTCGGTCCCTACATCGAAGATAAGTGCATTCAGCATCTCAACCTCACAGAAATGTTCACTAAGAAATTTAAATATTTTCCTCGTGAGTCTAGAGTCTCGTTTAGCCTTTATGATCACCCCACTAGTACGCGTCGGTCCTAAACAAACAGTTTTTAACCCCTTTCCGCGACGGCATTCGGAACCGTCGCCAAGTGAGTGTGGGCGATAGGGGGGTCCTTCCCAGACGACCCAGAAACCATTGGGGATATGCCCTCCTAGCACACACGCTCGGCAAAATGAGGTCGTGTGCGACCGGCGAGCACTCAAATACAGAAATACATACAGTAGTGCTCAAAAAATACAATTATACAGGCGAAATCATTTTCGGTCGTAAGTACATCCCACACAGTCAATCACCACTAAACGTTTCCGTTCGTATATACATCCCACACAGTCACTACAAGGAAAACATTTGCGCAAGGTGGCGTAACGCAAACAGTTTTGAAGAGAATGTCATGTGTGATTGTTCGTTGATCACACACGGTTTATTCCTAGAAACTGTGTGCGTTGCCTGAGGTCATCACCCACGGTGTTTTCTCATTAACCGTTTGCAATAGGAAAACCCAATTAGCAAACTAATTGGCCAATTAGCGGGCTAATTGTCCTATTATTAATAATCCATTTACTAATCTAATTGACATTCATATTAAGCACATAATATATTCCATTTCCATATTAAGGAAGCAGGATTTCATAATTGAAATACATCGGAGTACAACATGATATAGCTGCAGCACTCAGCTACCCCATTACACAACTGCACCAGCAGCAAGTTTCACATGCAACATCTAGAACCTTTCAAAATTAGCATCATAGACGGTACATAGAGAGATGCATCTCATCTGGAAAACTGCTGAAGCGGAAGGTGAATATTGAGCCTTCATTCATGTTGAAGGTCTTTGCAACTTTAGGCCAGTGTCTATGGATGATTGACCGTCCATCCTTCGACCTCTTCAGGAACACTTCAATATTGAACCGTGGGTGTTGTATGAAAACTTTCCTCGCCTCCTGACCACAGAGGTGGTTTGAGAGGTAATCATCAGTGAACCCTGAAAACAAGGATGTGCATAAATATCTTCTCTATATTGGAAATGGGGCAAAGGAATAAAAAAGGCAAGGTGTAATAGTTAGTACCATCTTGTAAACCTCAGTGCTTCCCATTGTTTCCCTGCAACACATATAAGGTAGTTAGTCATCAGGTTAAGTAAGGGTTCGCATGCTATGAGTAAAATATGTTGATGAAAAATAAGCACATTGCAGATTCATTAGATTAATTCAAGCCACATGGAAAACCCATTTATCCAAACCAAGCATGATTAAGGACTAGGAAATATAGCACTTGTATATATTTCTCATGTATTAAGTGTAGCCAAATTCGATTTATTCCTCACATGGTATACAATAACAGAATGCAGCCACAACAATTGAACATCGCATTGCAGAATTGAACCAAGCAGTTAACTAAACACCACAACAAATGAACCAAACGTTAACTGAGCACCACATTGCACAATATAACATACTCCTAATAGAAGATCAGACAGTTAACCAAACAAAGCATGCTTAACAACTTGGAAATCTAGCAATTGTATTTGTTTCTCATGTATTTAGTACAGCCAAATTTGATTTATTCCTCACATGGTATACAATAACAGAATGCAGCCATAACAATTGAACATCACATTGCAGAATTGAACCAAGAAGTTAACTAAACACCACAACAAATGAACCAAGCCACAACAAATGAACCAAGCAGTTAACTAAACACCAATTGAACAATATAACATACTCCTAATAGAAGATCAGACAGTTAACCAAACCAAGCATGCTTAACAACTTGGAAATATTGCACCCTGAAGAATTGAACATCACATTTGCAGAATTGAACCAAGCAGTTAATTGAACACCACATTGCACGACATATATAACATATACACTATAGCAGAAGATTGCATGGTAAAAGTAGATAGCACAATTCACTAGAATTTGTTAAGGAAAGGCAGTAGCTAGCAAACTGAACATGGGTCCTTATAGTGAGCTAATAAGACAAGCTACTCCTCATTGTCATAGATATCGATGACGATTGGCTCCTTGGACATGGAAGAGGGCGAGGCCTCCACATCGTGGGTGCCCTCGTTGTAGTGGTGAGTAGCCTGAGCCGCTCAGGGCACCAACCTGCTGGCTCTCGAGATGAGGTAAGCACGTGCACGCTGAGAAAACACCTCGTAATCTTCGTCGAATGCACCGATGGTGGCCTCGAGAAAACGCCATGAACTGTCATTTAAAGCAGCCAACCACGCCGCAGCGTCGGTGCACGAGGCGTCAACGGTGGCCTCGACGGCGAGGTGCTCCTCCAAGATCTGGGGGTCGGCACGAATGGCAGCCATCGCGACCTCATCCGCGCGTGCGGCCGCGATTTGCTTCTCTGCTGCCAAATGCTCCTTGAGGTCCTGGCTATACTGCATGCACCATGGCTTAGGTCGGCGCTTATTTGGTGGAGAGGTCGGTGATTTGGGTGGAAGGTGTCAAGCTCGCGCCAGCGGTCGGGGCATGTGGGATGTGGAAGGAGGAGGAGGATGCGGGTCGGGTGCCTGGATAGGCGAGGCCGAGCAGCGTGAAGGAGGGTCGCCGGTGAGGAGGCGGTGGCGCTGCAAGGAAGGAGTGAAGGTTTCAACTTGGAAAGGAAGGCACAAATAGGGGAAATGTGGCTTTTGGTAAGGGGAGGGGGCGTGGAGGTAGATATTTCCGCAGAAGCCGAGAATTTGGAATCGCTTCAGCCAAAAAACTGGCGCGCAAAGTGTCATTAGACACGGTCCCTTATTCAGAGTGGGCTGTGGACTGTAGCCGTCGCTCCTTCTCACGGTACGGTACTCCAAGATATTTCGTGTTGTATCTCACACGGTTGGTGATAATAAACTGTGTGCGATCTACTTGATTTATCGTCTTGATTTGAATTACGTAATGGGGTCACAGCTACAAAGGATGGTGTTTGAATTGTTAGAACTTTTATCTGCAGTGAACATGCAACTATAGGTGTGTCGCCAAAAAAATCGGAATTATTTAGGGTTCGTTTGGACATTTTTATATATTAACTGGGTTTCCTAGGCATTTTATGCGCATATTTCAAATTTGACTACATGCACATGCTCTAGTGCACATAAACTGGTTGAAAAATCAAATATGTGTCCTTGGTTGCATGCTTAGGTCCCATGCAAGAAATGGGAATGAATTTCAAACACCCTGCCACCATCACTTAGCCGCAAACATTGAGATGCCTGGTTTTTAAATTTTAGTAAATCCAAAACTCGTCTAAAATTCATGAAACTTGGCATGCTATCATGGAGCGACATCAACATGCCGTGGTAAATTTTTTGTCCCATTTGGGGCAGGTTTGGGTATATGCTTCTCACAAACCAGAGCTTCTCACAACAAGCATGATGATTTCGGTAGGGAACGCCCCACCTTTGGGGATGAAACGATATCCATTTCCTCTTATTGCTTTCAAAAAAATTCTCATGTCAACATAGTACAACAGGAGTGTTGTGTTATTTTTCGTGATTTTTCGGGGTTTGTTTGGACATTTTTATGCATTAAGTGAGTTTTCAATGCATTTATGTGCATAATTCAAATTCGAACTACATGCACATGCTCCAGTGCATATAAATTGGTTGAAAAATCAAATATGTGTCCTTGGGTGCATGCTTAGGTCCCATGTAAGAAATGGGAATGAATTTCAAACACCAGGGCACCGTTGATTGCCGGCAAAACATTGAGATGCCTGGTTTGGATATATGCTTAACGATACCCATTGCCTCTTATTGCTTTCAAAAATGGTCTCGTGTCAACATAGAACAACAGGAGTGTTGTGCCAATTTTTGTGATTTTTCGGGGTTTGTTTGGACATTTTTATGCATCAAGTGAGTTTTCAATGCATTTATGTGCATAATTCAAATTTGAACTTCATGCACATGATCCAGTGCATATAAATTGGTTGGAAAATCAAATCTGTGTTGGGTGCATGCTTAGGCCCCATGCAAGAAATGGGAATGAATTTCAATCACTAGGGCACCGTTGATTGCTGGCAAAACATTGAGATGCTTGGTTTTTAAATTCTAGTAAATCCAAAACTCGTCTGAAATTCATGAAACTTCGCATGCTATCATGGAGCAGCATCAACATGTCGTGGTAAATTTTTTCCCATTTGGGGCAGGTTTGGGTATATGCTTCTCACAAACCAGAGCTTCTCACAACAAGCATTATGGTTTCGGTAGGTAACGCCCCACCTTTGGGGATGAACCGATATCCATTGCCTCTTATTGCTTTCAAAAAAAATTCTCATGTTAACAAAGAACAACAGGAGTGTTGTGTCAATTTTTGTGATTTTTCGAGGTTCGTTTGGACATTTTTATGCATTAACTGAGTTTTCAATGCATTTGTGTGCATAATTCAAATTTGAACTACATGCACATGCTCCAATGCATATAAATTGGTTGAAAAAACAAATCTGTGTCCTTGGGTGCATGCTTAGGTCCCATGCAAGAAATGGGAATGAATTTCAAACACCAGGGCACCGTTGATTGCCGGCAAAACATTGAGATGCCTGGTTTTTAAATTCTAGTTAATCCAAAACTCGTCTGAAATGAAACTTGGCATGCTATCACGAAGTGGCATCAACATGTCGTGGTAAATTTTTTATCCCATTTGGGGCAGGTTTGGATATATGCTTCTCACAAACTAGAGCTTCTTACAACAAGCATGATGGTTTCGGTAGGGAATGCCCCACCTTTGGGGACGAAACGATACCCATTGCCTCTTATTGCTTTCAAAAAATTTCTCATCTCAACATAGAACAATAGGAGTGTTGTGTCAATTTTTGTGATTTTTCGGGGTTCGTTTGGACATTTTTATGCATTAAGTGAGTTTTCAGTGCATTTATGTGCATAATTCAAATTTGAACTACATGCACATGCTCCAGTGCATATAAATTGGTTGAAAAATCAAGTTTGTGTCCCTGGGTGCATGCTTAGGTCCCATGCAAAAAACAGGAATGAATTCCAAACACCTGGGCACCATTGATTGCCGGCAAAACATTGAGATGCCTGGTTTTTAAATTCTAGTAAATCCAAAACTCGTGTGAAATTCATGAAACTTGGCATGCTATCATGAAGCGGCATCAACATGTCGTGGTAAATTTTTTGTCCCATTTGGGGCAGGTTTGGGTATATGCTTCTCACAAACCAGAGCTTCTCACAACAAGCATGATGATTTCGGTAGGGAACGCCCCACCTTTGAGGATGAAATGATATCCATTGCCTCTTATTGCTTTCAAAAAATTTCTCGTGTCAACATAGAAGAACAGGAGTGTTGTGTCAATTTTTGTGTTTTTTCAGGGTTCGTTTGGACATTTTTATGCATTAACTGAGTTTTCAATGCATTTATGTGCGTAATTCAAATTTGAACTACATGCACATGCTCTAGTGCATATAAATTGGTTGAAAAATCAAATCTGTGTCCTTGGGTGCATGCAAGAAATGGGAATGAATTTCGAACACGAGGGCACCGTTGATTGCCGGCAAAACGTTGAGATACTTTGTTTTTAAATTCTAGTAAATCTAAAACTTGTCTGAAATTCATGAAACTTGGAATGCTATCATGGAAGGGCACCTGACATGCTGTGGTATTTTTCGTGTCCATTTTGAGAGAAGGCGCACTCAAATAATGACAGCCAACAAAGGCATTTTGAAAAAAATAGCTGCCACTTTAATTTCTCAAACGTTTGTATAATTCAAACCGTGTGCATTCGGTTAACCATTCATGTGACGCCATGTGTCTTAGTTTTAATGGCTATAGGAGGTGTCGTGTGGACAGCTGCTTGACTGAACGAGAGGCTGCGAGCGCAATCCGGTGCGCAGGCTCACCGGGAAGCGTACAAGCTGTTCAACGCAGGATCTGTGCATCTCTTCAACGCAAACGGTTCAGATTACGGTATGCAAATTAAAGCCACACTTCAGCGCTAAGCCAAGATATATTGCGATTTGTCAAAATATGCAACTAAAAATCAATAGCACTATCTATTTTTTGCAACTAAAATTTAGTAATTAAGCATAGATTTCATTCATACTAGAGATTAAGCAGTTGTTCTCACCGGGAAGCGAGACAGCCTTGGACCGCTGCCCTCCTCGCTCCCACTGGTCTATATTAATGGCGCCACCGAGCGGACGCACACCCCCCCCCCTCCATCCTCGCCACACACACAATTCCTCTCTCTCCGCCCACATCCTCGATGCCGCTTTGAGTCCTCAAAGCCGTTAGTGTACGAGGATGCTGCCGAAGCGCCCCATGAAGGGAGTGGCGATGCTGGGGATGCTAAAGCATCGGAGCACGGCATGAATATGGAGATAGAGGTTTCTGTTCCCGCCAACAAGGTGGAGAATGAGGCTGCCAACAAGCGGAGGCGGGTCGAGAGAGAACCGCAAGCGACTCCAGCAGGCCTAGACTTCATCTACAACCTCCCCGATGATATGTTTATAGTCATCATATCCCTCCTCCCAATCAAATATCGGACGAGGACAGCCGCCCTTTCCCGGCGGTGGCGCACCCTATGGCTCTGCACCCCTGTCGACCTCCTCGACGCCCACAAGCTCTGCCATGGCTATCGCCAAAGCTTGGATGCGTTATCCCAGATCCTCGGCAGTCACGATGGCCCAATCAAAGGCCTTATCACGGGCACGTTCTGTTCCAATGTCAAGGACCGAGCCAAGCTTCACGATTGGTTCCGATCCTACGCCATAGATCAGCTCGAGAAGCTAAGTTATAATGATGGGCATATGCGCTTGCTGCCAACATCCGCGCTCCACTTCGCGCCCATGCTGCGCCTCGCCAAGTTCATGAACTGCCATCCCCCCTTAATGACGCACCCGCTCTTTTTCTACCATGACTAAAGCACCTCGAGCTTGTCGCCGTCCGCATCCCAAAGGATGACATGGAGTGCCTGCTCCGTGGTTGTACTGCACTCGAGTTCCTTCATCTTCAGGCGATGAATTGGTCGAGTACCTTGCACATCACCTCCAGGACTCTCCGGACTATTTATGTGTGTTGCTGGTGCTGCAACGAGAGATCACAAAAGGTGGACCACAATATGGTCATCCATGACACACCTTCACTTGAGAGATTACTTGTAGTTGGTCAACAAGGTCCAACAAGAATCAATGTCATTTCTGCGCCAAAATTGAAAGTAGTGGGCTACTCGTCCGTCAAATACTTCAACTTTCAGGTACAACAGTCGCCTTATATACCTCTCCTTCTTGATATCAACGTTATTTCTAGTTTTGAATATGTATGTTCGTCTATCATCCAGCGAAGCTTCACCCCGACTCTGGGCATAGTGAAAGTCTTGGCACTAGAATCTGTCGGCCCCAACCTGGACCAAGTTGTCAGTTGCCTTAGATGCTTTCCGTGCCTGAAGAAGCTATATATCGAGGTGATGTTCCTTTCCTGTTGAATGTTAACCATAAGGGAGTTCAATTTTTTGCACCTTTTCCCAAGTTTACAATGACAATGTACTACGATTTCTGAAGGAATTTTGGAGGATTTTAGGACATACACCCCCACCCCATATTGGTTGCTTCATTCATATGGTTACAGTCATCCATAAGCATTTCTACTTTGGATTCATCTGTACTAGTTTTCTTAGGGATTTTTTCATCCAATCCAACCTCTTGTGAAGAAGGCTACATGTTTCTACTCCCTCCGTCCCATAATGTAAGACATTTTTAACACTAGTGTGGTGTCAAAAAATGTCTTACATTATGGGACGGAGGGAGTAGATTGTAATCAAATGCCCATGTTAATCATGCCAGATCAAAGATGGCACGTTGGTGCATTTTACAAATCCTGCAAACCAAATGGGCATGTAGCAGTTTTCAAAAGTGCATGTAGGCACTAACACGTTCTCTTCTTTTGTAGTGCATATTAGGCCCGAAGGCGAATGATGTTTATAACGACAATCACATCGAATGCCTGGATCTGCATCTCTCAAATATTACTTTGAACTCCTACCGAGGGACCCTACCGGAGATTACACTCGCCAGGTTCTTTCTTGGCAGAGCAAAGGTGTTGAGGGTACGGAGGTTGAACACACATTTAATTAGGAAAGATCAATGGTATGATTATCAAAGCCGGCTGGTACTGTGGAATGGAAGTGCCTCAAAAAATGCCAAACTTCGTATTGGTAGAGCATATGGCAAAGCAATTGGAAGTTATTCTGTCAAACCCATACATGACTTGTCAGCGGCTGATCCCTTTTCAAAAACGATGCAGCTCGCAATGTTTGAATTTGGGCGTTGTAATCTTTGAATTTGAACCTTGCAATATTTATGGTATTTGTTATATTGAACTATTTATGTTCTCTTGTCTCAACGAAACAGTTCATCCGGGTGAACCGCATGTCGTACATCGCACACACCTTGATCTGGCTGACCGTTTATTTTGTGTTGCCTAATCACAAATAGTTTATCCGAGTGAACTGTATGTTGTACATCGCACACACCTTGATCTGGCTGACCGTTTCTTTTGTGTTGCCTAATCACAAACACTTCATCTGAGTGAACCGTATGTTGTACATCACACACACCTTCATCTAGCTGCCCGTTTCTTTTGTTCCTCCTCATCGAAAACGGTTAATTGAACTGAATTGTATGCCCTGAATCACACACGCAACTAAAATCTGAACTGCGTTTGATGCATCCGTCATCGCAAACGTTTTGCGCCTTTTTTGACGGTTTTTTACACCACCATTTGCGATTACTGCATCGCACACATTTTTGTCGAAGGGTCTCTGAACGTAGTGTCGCGTTAGCAGCATCCTACAGTAGTGCCCTTTTACCGTGCCTCTAAGTGCATTCTGTGAAGCTTGCAAAATTCCGTATTGGGGTTCGCTAGACGAGACACCAAGATCTGAATATGAGTCATTTTTTACTTGCCTTTGCTATGGTGAGGGTAGAGTAGTGACACAAGGTAGAATAAAAAGTATTCATTTCCCATCAATTCACTACTTCGCACTCTTTAATGGCAAATGCATCATAGGCAAGCAACATTGTAGCACACTATGTGCTCCTAACTTGAGCCTCTTACACACTGCTCTTACTGGTATTAAGAGTGGGAGCCATTGTTGCACGTAGATTGCAACAAACGCCGGTATGGTTATTTTTATGGTCAGATTTATGCTTCTCGTTTAGCTAAAGAGGTTGGTGTTACACCTCTGCCTTATGACCCCATATTACCTACTCAGTATTTAGACTTTGATGCCACGAAACGACATAAGTTCCTTACGGGCACAATCACTAATTATACTTATAACTTGATGTTCAATAAAAAAACCTATTGTGGCTGTTGTTTTGCCTGCGCTTGCTCTCTTTGATTATCATAGCAAAGGAAGATATTATGTTCTTGAGAGCAAGGCCCACGCGCACAACGCGGAGGTCGTGGCTGCTCGGCGAGCTGAGGAGGTTGCACCAAGAGCCTCCGTGAGCTAGCACTCTGACTATTATGCGGGTCGTGGATGGTGATTACCAAGCTAGGCCAAAAGCCTAAGCTTGTTGGTATTCCACCGACATTACTGAAGGAAATATGCCCTAGAGGCAATAATAAAGTTATTATTTATTTCCTTATTTCATGATAAATATTTATTATTCATGCTAGAATTGTATTAACCGGAAACATAATACATGTGTGAATACATAGACAAACAGAGTGTCACTAGTATGCCTCTACTTGACTAGCTCGTTAATCAAAGATGGTTATGTTTCCTAACCATAGACAAAGAGTTGTTATTTGATTAACGGGATCACATCATTAGGAGAATGATGTGATTGACTTGACCCATTCCGTTAGCTTAGCACTCGATCGTTTAGTATGTTGCTATTGCTTTCTTCATGACTTATACATGTTCCTATGACTATGAGATTATGCAACTCCCGTTTACCGGAGGAACACTTTGTGTGCTACCAAACGTCACAACGTAACTGGGTGATTATAAAGGAGCTCTACAGGTGTCTCCAAAGGTACATGTTGGGTTGGCGTATTTCGAGATTAGGATTTGTCACTCCGATTGTCGGAGAGGTATCTCTGGGCCCTCTCGGTAATGCACATCACCTAAGCCTTGCAAGCATTGCAACTAATGAGTTAGTTGCGAGATGATGTATTACGGAACGAGTAAAGAGACTTTCCACTAACGAGATTGAACTAGGTATTGAGATACCGACGATCGAATCTCGGGCAAGTAACATACCGATGACAAAGGGAACAACGTATGTTGTTATGCGGTCTGACCGATAAAGATCTTCGTAGAATATGTAGGAGCCAATATGAGCATCCAGGTTCCGTTATTGGTTATTGACCGGAGACGTGTCTCGGTCATGTCTACATTGTTCTCGAACCCGTAGGGTCCGCACGCTTAAGGTTTCGATGACAGTTATATTATGAGTTTATGAGTTTTGATGTACCGAAGGAGTTCGGAGTTCCGGATGAGATCGGGGACATGACGAGGAGTCTCGAAATGGTCGAGACATAAAGATCGATATATTGGATGACTATATTCGGACATCGGAAAGGTTCCGAGTGATTTGGGTATTTTCGAAGGTACCGGGGAGTTACGGGAATACGAGGAAGAAGCAATGGGCCTTAATGGGCCTTAGTGGGAAGGACCAGGAGGTGGCGTGCGCCCCTCCCAAGCCCAGTCCGAATTGGACAAGGGATTTGTGGCGCGGCCCCTCTCTCCTTCCTTCCCCTCTTCCCCCCTTTCCCCCCTTCTCCTAGTTGGACTAGGAAAGGTGAAAACCTACTCCAACTAGGAGTAGGAATCCTACTCCTCCTTGGCGCGCCCACAAGGGCCGGCCGGCCTCCCCCTTGCTCCTTTATATACGGTGGCAGGGGGCACCCCACAGACACAAGTTGATCCACATGATCATATTCTTAGCCGCGTGCGGTGCCCCCTTCCACCATAATCCTCGATAATATTGTAGCGGTGCTTAGGCGAAGCCCTGCGACGGTAGAACATCAAGATCGTCACCACGCCGTTGTGCTGACGGAACTCTTCCCCGACACTTTGCTGGATCGGAGTCCGGGGATCGTCATCGAGCTGAACGTGTGCTAAAACTCGGAGGTGCCGTAGTTTCGGTGCTTGATCGGTCGGGCCGTGAAGACGTACGACTACATCAACCGCGTTGTGCTAACGCTTCCGCTGTCGGTCTACAAGCGTACGTAGATCACACTCTCCCGTCTCATTGCTATGCATCACCATGATCTTGTGTGTGCGTAGGAAATTTTTTGAAATTACTACGTTCCCCAACAGTGGCATCCGAGCCTAGGTTTTATGTGTTGATGTTATATACACGAGTAGAACACAAGTGAGTTGTGGGCGATATAAGTCATACTGCTTACCAGCATGTCATACTTTGGTTTGGCGGTATTGTTGGACGAAGCAGCCCGGACCGACATTACGCGTATGCTTATGCGAGACCAGTTATCCCGACGTGCTTTGCACAAAGGTGGCTAGCGGGTGACAGTTTCTCCAACTTTAGTTGAACCGAGTGTGGCTACGCCCGGTCCTTGCGAAGGTTAAAACAGCACCAACTTGACAAACTATCATTGTGGTTTTGATGCGTAGGTAAGATTGGTTCTTGCTTAAACCCGTAGCAGCCACGTAAAACTTGCAACAACAAAGTAGAGGACGTCTAACTTGTTTTGCAGGGTATGTTGTGATGTGATATGGTCAAGACATGATGCTAAATTTTATTGTATGAGATGATCATGTTTTGTAACCAAGTTATCGGCAACTGGCAGGAGCCATATGGTTGTCGCTTTATTGTATGCAATGCAATCACGCTGTAATGCTTTACTTTATCACTAAGCGGTAGTGATAGTCGTGGAAGCATAAGATTGGCGAGACGACAATGATGCTACCATGGTGATCAAGGTGTCGATGGTGATCACGACGGTGCTTCGAAGATGGAGATCACAAGCACAAGATGATGATGGCCATATCATATCACTTATATTGATTGCATGTGATGTTTATCTTTTATGCATCTTATCTTGCTTTGATTGACGGTAGCATTATAAGATGATCTCTCACTAATTATCAAGAAGTGTTCTCCCTGAGTATGCACCGGTGCGAAAGTTCTTCATGCTGAGACACCACGTGATGATCGGGTGTGATAGGCTCTACGTTCAAATACAACTGGTGCAAAACAGTTGCACACGCGGAATACTCAGGTTATACTTGACGAGCCAAGCATATACAGATATGGCCTCGGAACACGGAGACCGAAAGGTCGAGCGTGAATTATATAGTAGATATGATCAACATAGTGATGTTCACCAATGAAACTACTCCATCTCACGTGATGATCGGACATGGTTTAGTTGATTTGGATCACATGATCACTTAGAGGATTAGAGGGATGTCTATCTAAGTGGGAGTTCTTAAGTAATATGATTAATTGAACTTAAATTTATCATGAACTTAGTCCTGGTAGTATTTTGCAAATCATGTTGTAGATCAATAGCTCGCATTGTTGCTTCCCTGTGTTTATTTTGATATGTTCCTAGAGAAAATTGTGTTGAAAGATGTTAGTAGCAATGATGCGGATTGGATCCGTGATCTGAGGTTTATCCTCATTGCTGCACAGAAAAATTATGTCCTTGATGCACCGCTAGGTGACAGACCTATTGCAGGAGCAGATGCAGACGTTATGAATGTTTGGCTAGCTCAATATGATGACTACTTAATAGTTTAGTGCACCATGCTTAACGGCTTAGAATCGGGACTTCAAAAGACGTTTTGAACGTCATGGACCATATGAGATGTTCCAGGAGTTGAAGTTAATATTTCAAGCAAATACCCGAGTTGAGAGATATGAAGTCTCCAACAAGTTCTATAGGCAAAAGATGGAGGAGAATCACTCAACTAGTGAGCATGTGCTCAGATTGTCTGGGTACTACAATCGCTTGAATCAAGTGGGAGTTAATCTTCCAGATAAGATAGTGATTGAAAGAATTCTCTAGTCACCATCACCAAGTTAGTAGAACTTCGTGATGAACTATAGTATGCAAGGGATGATGAAAACGACTCCCGAGCTTTTCATGATGATGAAATCAATGAAGGTAGAAATCAAGAAAGAGCATCAAGTGTTGATGGTAGACAAGACCACTAGTTTCAATAAAAGGGCAAAGGGAAGAAGGGGAACTTCAAGAAGAACGGCAAGAAAGTTGCTGCTCAAGTGAAGAAGCCCAAGTCTGGTCCTAAGCCTGAGACTAAGTGCTTCTACTGCAAAGGGACTGGTCACTAGAAGCAGAACTGCCCCAAGTATTTGGCGGATAAGAAGGATGGCAAAGTGAACAAAGGTATATTTGATATACAGATTATTGATGTGTATTTTACTAGTGTTTATAGCAACCCCTCGGTATTTGATACTGGTTCAGTTGCTGAGAGTAGTAACTCGAAACGGGAGTTGCAGAATGAACAGAAACTAGTTAAGGGTGAAGTGACGATGTGTGCTGGAAGTAGTTCCAAGATTGATATGATCATCATCGCACACTCCCTATACTTTCGGGATTAGTGTTGAACCTAAATAAGTGTTATTTGGTGTTTGCATTGAGCATGAATATGATTTGATCATGTTTATTGCAATACGGTTATTCATTTAAGTTAGAGAATAATTGTTGTTCTGTTTACATGAATAAAACCTTATATGGTTACACACCCAATGAAAATGGTTCATTGGATCTCGATCGTAGTGATACACATATTCATAATATTGAAGACAAAAGATGCAAAGTTAATAATGATAGTGCAACTTATTTGTGGCACTGCCGTTTAGGTCATATTGGTGTAAAGCGCATGAAGAAACTTCATGCTGATGGGATTTTGGAATCACTTGATTATGAATCACTTGATGCTTGCGAACCATGCCTTATGGGCAAGATGACTAAGACTCCGTTCTCCGGAACAATGGAGCGAGCAACTGACTTATTGGAAATAATACATGCTGATGTATGTGATCCGATGAGTGTTGAGGCTCGCGGCAGGTATCATTATTTTCTGACCTTCATAGATGATTTGAGCAGATATGGGTATATCTACTTGATGAAACACAACTCTGAAACATTTGAAAAGTTCAAAGAATTTCAGAGTGAAGTGGAGAATCATCGTAACAAAAATAAAAAGTTTCTACGATATGATCGCAGAAGTAAAATATTTGAGTTACGAGTTTGGCCTTCAGTTAAAAACAATGTGAAATAGTTTCACTACTCACGCCACCTGGAACACCACAGCATAATGGTGTGTCCGAACGTCATAACCGTACTTTATTAGATATGGTGCAAACTATGATGTCTCTTACCAATCTACCACTATCGTTTTGGGATTATGCATTAGAGACAACTGCATTCACGTTAAATAGGGCACCATCTAAATCCGTTGAGACGACATCGTATGAACTATGGTTTGACAAGAAACCTAAGCTGCCGTTCCTTAAAGTTTGAGGTTGCGATGCTTATGTGAAAAAAACTTCAACCTGATAAGCTCGAACCCAAATCGGAGAAATGTATCTTCATAGGATATCCAAAGGAAACTATTGGATACACCTTCTATCACAGATCCGAAGGCAAGACTTTTGTTGGTAAATTCGGAAACTTTCTAGAGAAGGAGTTTCTCTCGAAAGAAGTGAGTGGGAGGAAAGTAGAACTTGACGAGGTAACTGTACCTTCTCCCTTATTGGAAAGTAGTTCATCACAGAAATCTGTTATTGTGACTACTACACCAATTAGTGAGGGAGCTAATGATGATGATCATGTAACTTCAGATCAAGTTACTACCGAATCTCGTAGGTAAACTAGAGTGAGATCCGCACCAGAATGGTACGGTAATCCTGTTCTGGAAGTCGTGTTACTAGACCATGACGAACTTGCGAACTATGAGGAATCGATGATGAGCCCAGATTCCGCGAAATGGTTTGAGGCCATGAAATCTGAGATATGATCCATGTATGAGAACAAAGTATGGATTTTGATGGATTTGCCCAATGATCGGCAAGCCATAGAAAATAAATGGAACTTCAAGAGGAAGACGGATGGTGATAGTAGTATTACTATCTACAAAGCTAGACTTGTCGAAAAAGGTTTTTGACAAAGTTCAAGGTGTTGACTACGATGAAATTTTCTCACTCGTAGCGATGGTTAAGTCTGTCCAAATCATGTTAGCAATTGCCGCATTTTTATGAAATCTGGCAAATGGATAAACAAAACTACATTCCTTGATGGATTTAAAGAAGAGTTGTATATGATGCAATCAGAAGGTTTTGTCAATCCTAAAGGTGCTAACAAAATGTGCAAGCTCCAGCGATCCATCTATGGACTGGTGCAAGCATCTCGGAGTTGGAATGTACGTTTTGATAAGTTGATCAAAGCATATAGTTTTATACAGACTTGCGGTGAAGCCTGTATTTACAAGAAAGTGAGTGGGAGCACTACAGCATTTCTGATAAGTATATGTGAATGACATATTGTTGATCGGAAATAATGTAGAATTATTCTGCAAAGCATAAAGGAGTGTTTTGAAAGAAGTTTTTCAAAGAAAGACCTCGGTGAAGCTGCTTACATATTGAGAATCAAGATATATAGAGATAGATCAAGACGCTTGATAAGTTTTTTCAATGAGTACATACCTTGACAAGATTTTGAAGTAGTTCAAAATGGAATAGTCAAAGAAAGAATTCTTGCCTGTGTTACAAGGTGTGAAGTTGAGTAAGACTAAAAGCCCGACCATGGCAGAAAATAGAATGAGAATGAAAATCATTCCCTATGCCTTGGCCATAGGTTCTATAAAGTATGCCATGCTGTGTACCAGACCTATTGTATAGCCTACACTAATTTTGGCAAGGGAGTACAATAGTGATCTAGGAGTAGATCACTGGACAGCGGTCAAAATTATCCTTGGTGGAATAAGGATATGTTTCTCGATTATGGAGGTGACAAAAGGTTCGTCATAAAAGGGTTACGTCGATACAAGTTTTGGCACTGATCCGGATGACTCTTAGTCTTCATCTGGATACATATTGAAAGTGGGAGCAATTAGCTAAAGTAGCTCCGTGCAGAGCATTGTAGACATAGAAAATTGCAAAATACTTACGGATCTGAATATGGCAGACCCGTTGACTAAACTTCTCTCACAGGCAAAACATGATCACACCTTAGTACTCTTTGGGTGTTAATCACATAGCAATGTGAACTAGATTACTGACTCTAGTAAACCCTTTGGGTGTTGGTCACATATCGATGTGAACTATGGGTGTTAACCACATAAAGATGTGAACTATTGATGTTAGATCACATGGCGATGTGAACTAGATTATTGACTCTAGTGCAAGTGAGAGACTGAAGGAAATATGCCCTAGAGGCAATAATAAAGTTATTATTTATTTCCTTATTTCATGATAAATGTTTATTATTCATGCTAGAATTGTATTAACCGGAAACATAATACATGTGTGAATACATAGACAAATAGAGTGTCACTAGTATGCCTCTACTTGACTAGCTCGTTAATCAAAGATGGTTATGTTTCCTAACCATAGACAAAGAGTTGTTATTTTATTAACGGGATCACATCATTAGGAGAATGATGTGATTGACTTGACCCATTCCGTTAGCTTAGCACTCGATCGTTTAGTATGTTGCTATTGCTTTCTTCATGACTTATACATGTTCCTATGACTATGAGATTATGCAACTCCCGTTTACCGGAGGAACACTTTGTGTGCTACCAAATGTCACAACGTAACTGGGTGATTATAAAGGAGCTCTACAGGTGTCTCCAAAGGTACATGTTGGGTTGGCGTATTTCGAGATTAGGATTTGTCACTCCGATTGTCGGAGAGGTATCTCTGGGCCCTCTCGGTAATGCACATCACCTAAGCCTTGCAAGCATTGCAACTAATGAGTTAGTTGCGAGATGATGTATTACGGAACGAGTAAAGAGACTTTCCACTAACGAGATTGAACTAGGTATTGAGATACCGACGATCGAATCTCGGGCAAGTAACATACCGATGACAAAGGGAACAACGTATGTTGTTATGCGGTCTGACCGATAAAGATCTTCGTAGAATATGTAGGAGCCAATATGAGCATCCAGGTTCTGCTATTGGTTATTGACCGGAGACGTGTCTCGGTCATGTCTACATTGTTCTCGAACCCGTAGGATCCGCACGCTTAAGGTTTCGATGATAGTTATATTATGAGTTTATGAGTTTTGATGTACCGAAGGAGTTCGGAGTCCCGGATGAGATCGGGGACATGACGAGGAGTCTCGAAATGGTCGAGACGTAAAGATCGATATATTGGACGACTATATTCGAACATCGGAAAGGTTCCGAGTGATTCGGGTATTTTCCAAGGTACCGGGGAGTTACGGGAATACGAGGAAGAAGCAATGGGCCTTAATGGGCCTTAGTGGGAAGGGCCGGGAGGTGGCACGCGCCCCTCCCAAGCCCAATCCGAATTGGACAAGGGATTTGGGGCGCGGCCCCTCTCTCCCTTCCTTCCCCTCTTCCCCCCTTTCTCCCCTTCTCCTAGTTGGACTAGGAAAGGTGGAAACCTACTCCAACTAGGAGTAGGAATCCTACTCCTCCTTGGCGCGCCCACAAGGGCCGGCCGGCCTCCCCCTTGCTCCTTTATATACGGGGGCAGGGGGCACCCCATAGACACAGGTTGATCCACGTGATCATATTCTTAGCCGTGTGCGGTGCCCCCTTCCACCATAATCTTCGATAATATTGTAGCGGTGCTTAGGCGAAGCCCTGCGACGGTAGAACATCAAGATCGTCACCACGCCGTCGTGCTGATGGAACTCTTCCCCGACACTTTGCTGGATCGGAGTCCGGTGATCATCATCGAGTTGAACGTGTGCTAAAACTCGGAGGTGCCGTAGTTTCGGTGCTTGATCGGTCGGGCCGTGAAGACGTACGACTACATCAACCGCGTTGTGCTAACGCTTCCGCTGTCGGTCTACAAGGGTACGTAGATCACACTCTCCCCTCTCGTTGCTATGCATCACCATGATCTTGTGTGTGCGTAGGAAATTTTTTGAAATTACTACGTTCCGCAACAATTACATTCATGTTCACACATTTAATTCCAGTTGTCGATGTTCACACATTTTCATTGTATTAGCCATGCTAGATTTATTTCTCACTTTCTTCTTATGTGTTTGAAAAACTTTGAGAAAACCCAAAAATAGTTCTTGCTTCTTTTCGATTTTTCTTTCTAGTTTAGTTAGTTGTAGTATTAAAAAGAAAACCCAAAAAGATTTCCATGTTCTTCTTTTGCTTGTTGGGAGCTTTCCCGTGCAAATAGTTTTTCTCTTTTTTTGTTTCCCTTCTTTAATTTGCTTTCCTCGAGAAAAACCAAAAACTCCAAAAATATTTCAGTGTGTTTCTCTGAAATTCTTTTCTTTTTATTGAGTCATACCAAGGAGAAGACCACGATGAAAATGTTGAGTGGCTCTCATATGCATTGATATTGATCTAACAAAGAGCCCATATTACCTTGTCTTCTCCTTTTGAATAAAATGTTTGCAGATTCCAGCTTAGTCCACGGCACTCTTGCACTATTATTATTTACATATCATTCGGTCGTGCAAGTGAAAGGCAATAATGACGATATTTGATGAACTAGCCGTGGCAGAGAGAAACGGGTATGAACTCAACTTGTTCTGTTTTTGTAAATATGTTCAACCTAGTATCCATGATTCAGCATATTATGATCAAACATGTTTGCAACGACAAGTACTGGTTATAGTTTCTCATGCCATGCCTAAGTAGCTAGGAGTGGATAATGATTTATCTTGGATGTCAACATGCATTAAAATGATTGTGATGTAGTATGATGATATGGTATCCTGCTCTGAATGTTTCAAGTGGCTTGACTAGGCTTATGTTCATGCATGTAGTTGACTCAGAACCAACATAGCCTCTATGATATTTATGTTCATGGTGTTCATATCCTACTCATGCTAGTATTCAATGTTAATTATGCATAACGCATGTTCATGACCATTTCCGCTCTCTAGCTGACCGCTTCTCAACCTATTTCTAGCCTTCGCATGTACTAAGCGGGAATACTGCTTGTGCATCAAAATCCTTAAACCAAAGTTATTCCAAGTTCACCATACCTACCTATATGCAGTATTACCCTGCCGTTCTAAGTAAATTTGCATGTGCCACCTCTAAAAACTTCAAATAAACTTATGTTTTTTCTGTGCCTGGATTGTTCATAGAATGACAGGGGGTAGTCGGTATCTTCCATGGTAAGCGGGTTATGCTCATGATGAGTGTGTATTTACTCGTCCTTGCACAAGAGGGGCGGTAATAGGGATTCCTAGTCTCAAAATAAAAAATTGCAAATAATTAAACAAAAACTCCGCCAGGGCTGATGTTAGTATGGACGATACCCGTGGATTAGGCTAGCCGTGGAGTGTGTTTGTGTAACATCCCAAATTTTCAATTTGGAATGTTATACACCATATCATCATTGCATATCATATTTTATTACATTCTGGTTGATCCTAGAAATTCTACGCAACTCAAGGACCCTTGGGGAGAGTTGCGGATTTCGTTATTTTCATATTTGAGTTTTCTCAAATTTTGAAAATAGGATCATTTGATTTTATTTATTTTATCTTCAATTATATCTATTACAAAAATATGAGAGAGGGAATAAAATGACTTTCCCGAAATAAAGAAATATTGAGGATTTAATAAAAAATAAATTAGATTTTATTTTGGTTTTATTTGCTATTTTATTTGTATTAGGGAAAAATGCGCGTTTTTCAAAATTGCATTTAGGCCCCAAATAAATGTTCATCCTGTGCGGCTTGATTTTAGAAGCCGGGGAAATTTTATTTCGGGATTTTTGGAGTCTGTTTAGTATTCCTTTTGGTTTTTTTGAGCGTAATTATTTAAAAAAAGTCCGAACCGCCTTGCTGGGCCGTGTCCGACCTGGACTCTCGGCCCGGCCGGCTTTATAAACCAGGGGAGCCCAGCCCGAGCCGCCCCAAACCCTAGTGCCGCCCCGCCCCTGACGCCGCCGTCACCGCCTCGCGCGCCGCGCCATCGAGCCGCCGCACCGCCGCGTCGTCGAGCCGCCGCCGCCCCGCCGTCGGAGCCGCCGCAGCCGACCCCGCCGGCGGTTTTCCTCAAGAAAACCGTTTGGTTCTCTGTCCGGTTTTTCGTTCGTTTTTTTTAGATGCGTTTTTTTAGATAGATCGGTATTTTTTAGTTTAGTTATTTAGCGAGCGTTCGCTCGTTCGTTCATTTTAACGAACGCGTTCATCATTTAAATCCAGATAACGAACGTTCATTCATTAATCTGTTCGTAATTTTTCTTTTTCTCGGATTAAATCCACGATTTTTCTGATCACGATTCCTGATCCGATCTTCGTTTTAGTCTAACTTTTCGCTCGTTTACCAGAATCAGGCGATTCAAGCGCCTGGAGTTTCGTCTCGAAACCCCCTTTCCGTTTAATCAACTCAAACAAGTTTTTACCACTGTAAAAATTGCCCTAGATCCAGAATAGTAATCAAAGCTTGTTTCTTTTGCCGTTTGTCTTTCGTTGTTTCGTTCGATTTGATTTCTTTTGCCAACCGGAGTTCTTAAGTTGAACTTTCTGGTTAGATCTCTTATTTGAGTTTTACCTATGCATTACTTGAGTACTTATTGTATGCTTGTTTGTTTGCGATAGAGTACCCGGAGTGTGCTGCTTGCTACTTCGAATCGCTAGGTTTTGCGGATCATCAGCAAGGCAAGTAACACTTTGATCATATCTCCTACTACCCAGTTTTATTGCATTAGATCAATCCTCACACATTGCATTGTTTAGGATCTAATTAAATTGTGGGTTTGGGAAGTAGTTGAGGTAGTACCTATTACTTGTTTATTATCAAACCTTTGGGAGTTACTTCTACGTTTGCTTATTATGCCATGCTATGCTAGTAGACGTGGATTGGGTTAGTGTATCCATGACAGATGTGAGATTGTTAATTAATGGTTTATTTAAGGTGGCAACCTAAACACACATCAGGGTGGATTGAGGCACCTGGGTATTCCAGCGATTGCCTGTTTTCTTTTGGACCACCATCCAGGCCCAAAGGGATCATATGATTATTCATGCTAGAAACTTCCGTGTGCAGCCACAAGCTACTATGGGCTCTAGCATAGTTGATTAAGTGGTGCAAACTCTTACGGTGGTAGACTAGCAGATGTAGGGGAAAGTAGGTGTAACAGTCTACCCGATCGTAAGGTGCTAGCGCTTCTGAAAGACTATGTCTCGGTCATCCATTTCTCAAACACCATGTAGTGAGAGAATCCCAATGGAGGAGATCGAGTCTTGTGGGGGAAAGTGCGCAAACCTCTGCAGAGTGTATAAACTAATCATGGTTAGTCGTGTCCCCGGTTATGGACATCTTGAGTATCTAGTACCTGGATTATCATGTGAATCTCAACATGTTACTCTAAAATTAATTTTGTTGGGTTTTGTTTAATAATGATGCTTAATTGGGATTGAGAATGCTGTCAACCATTCTCAATGTTTAACAACTACCATGATAGTTAAATAAAATCTATTTCTTTGCAGTAGGGAAAATTTGGCTTTAGGCAAAACTATAACCATAGAGCTTTCCACCAGCCAAATATGCATGTAGTATAGCCTATTTCTTTCATTGCTCTCTATGTGTTACATTGCCAGTATATTCCATGTGCTGACCCGTTTCGGGCTGCAACGTTAATGTTGCAGACTTTTTAGACGACGATTAAGGTGCTTTTAGGTCGTGGTTCTATACTCAGTGATGCCGTTGGAGTTGATGGACTCACTTATCTTCCCAGCCTTCCGTTGTTATCTTTATTAGATGGCCTTAAGCCATATTTATTGTAATAAGTTCTCTTTTGAGACACTCGATGTAATAAGTGTGTGATTGCTACTCTGTTATAAATCCTTCAAGTATTGTGTGGTGTCAGCATTACTGATCCAGGGATGAAACCTGAGCACAGAGATTGGACCGTTTGAGGTCTGGTCGCTACAAGATGGTATCAGAGCACACGCTTACTGTAGGACACGACCACTAAGCTAAAAGACCTAGATCACTACTCACTCTCTTCTCTTTCTGACTTCTCATCTTTTCTACTCTTTTAGGATGGCGGATGCCAGGAACAAGTTCATGCAACCGGAAGATACACCCTTTGGACGTCACTTGAAGGAAGTCACTAGATACCTAAACATAGGAGTACCAAGCTTCACCGGAACCTACAACGCCACTTTACCTGAAGAAGAGCACTGGATGATTCAAGTTCAAGTTCCAGGAAGGACGTTCATGCTAGTCACTGAGCTCATAGAGTTTTCTTTTGATGCACCAACTTGGAATCTAGGAAAGAGCATGGCAGCTCACATCGCCATGGGACTCATTGGATAAGTTTACCGCAATGATCTCAAGGATACTATCTACCAGATTTGTGGGCTTCGAGATGAGCACTGGGAGATGATCAGCACCAGGAAGGATAGATCAATTGTAGCTTTTATTCAGGAGTTAAACCAGCACATTCGATGTCAGGAGAACCAGATGTGCGCCGACATGATAGATCTGAAGAAGGCAAAGACAAGAATCAAGGAACTAGAGGAGGAACTCAAGGCTACACGTGAAGATTATGAAGAGGAAATCGAAGTATTAGTGGAAAAGAATGACGATCTGATCAAGAAGATTGGAATATTCATGGGAGGCCCTACACCAGTGGAAGAAGACGAAGAACCCAAGGAGATTTGCCCGGAAGACTACATCATCATCGACGACACCGACTCGGATCCAGATGATAGCGATGATGACTATGTTGATGAAGCTGGAGCAGATATCATGGAGTCTGCAACCGAAGAATATTTCTAGTAGACCACCCCAACAGTAGTAGTAGTCCACCATGTAAATATAGTAGTCCGAGCACTTTTGCGATAGTTAGATCGATTGTATGCCCTTGTTGATTGATTGAATGAAGTGAATTGTTTGCTTTTGCCTCATGTGCATATGGGTAGTGTTTTCTCTCTAGACCCCTCTTTATTCTTAAATCTCATCTTTTCTAAACCCTCAGATGCCTCCGAGACGTGACCCCAGATTTACCTTCCCACCGGAGCTCACTCAGTTGATCTAGCAGCAAAACACATTGATGCAGTTGCTAGTCTAGAATCAGAATCAAGGGAACAACAACAACAACCCACCACCACCACCACCACCACCTGTTGATCACTTAGCCCGTTTTCTTAGGCTGAATCCACCGGTGTTTTCCAGTAGCACCGAGCCGATAGTAGCAGATGATTGGCTCCGCAAGACAACAAGGGAGTTGACCACCGCAGGATGCACAGATGCGGAAAAAGTGAAGTTTGCCGCGCATCAGCTTGAAGGACACACAGCATCATGGTGGGAGAATTTCACAGCCACTTTCCATGTCGACACTGTCACGTGGGACCAGTTTCAGCAGGCTTTCCGTACTGCCCATGTTTCAGCAGGAGCTATGGCCATGAAGAAGCGAGAGTTTTGCAACTTGCGCCAAGGAGGACGGACAGTTGGCCAGTATGTGGAGGACTTTAGTAAATTAGCACGTTATGCCCTAGATGACGTTGCTACGGATGCAGCTAAGCAGGAGAAGTTTCTGGAAGGACTGAATGATGAGTTGAGCATGCAGTTGATGGTAGCAACCTTCAACAACTACCAGGAGTTGGTAGATCGTGCTCTCATGATTGAAGGGAAGCAGTAGCAGATTGAGAACCGCAAGAGGAAGTATGGACAAGGAAAGTACAATTCAGGAGCTCAGCAGAAGCCACGCTTTACCCCTAGACCAGGAGGACATTTTCAGCATACCCATGGAGGAGGTAGCTCGCACAATCACAATGGCACCAAGAATGGTAATGGGAATGGAGGAAGCAACGGCCAGAACCGCACCAACCCATCGACCCCAGCCAAGAGAGACCTAAGCCAAGTCACTTGTTTTAAGTGCCAGAAGACCGGACATTATGCCAATGAATGTCCTGAATCACAGAATGGTAATGGCAATGGAAGCTTTGGGAAGAAGCCGAACCCTTTCAACAGGGGACAGGTGAACCACGTTAACATGGAGGAGGTTGAAGAGCAACCGGATGCAGTAATCGGTAAGTTTTTGGTTAAGTCATTTACTACACTCGTTCTTTTCGATACTGGTGCATCACATTCATACATATCAAGGGGATTTGTGGATAAGTATAAGCTACCAACCCAAGCCCTTAGAACACCAATGTTAGTAAGCTCACCAGGAGCGGAGTATATGGCCAGCCTATGGTGTGATCGGTTACCATTAAGGATTGGTAACTACGTATTTCCCTCAGACCTCATAGTGTTGGAATCTCAAGGATTGGATGTGATAGGCATGGATTGGTTATCAAAGTATGAAGGGAATATTGAATGTGCCAGTAAGACAATTATGCTTACAACGCAGAAGGAAGAAGGATCAAGTATGTATCCCGGCATGTGCCAGAGAGGACTCAAGTAAATTGTCTAACAGGAGTTGTGTAGGAGGAAGTACCAGTGGTGAAAGATGTCCCTGATGTATTTCCAGAAGAATTGCCAGGCATGCCAACGGATAGAGATATTGAGTTTTTGATTGAGCTTTTGCCAGGCACAGGGCCAATATCGAAGAGACCATATAGGATGCTCGCAAAAGATTTGGTGGAGATTAAGAAGCAGATTAAGGAGTTACTGGATAAGGGATATATTCGCCCAAGTTCTTCACCTTGGGGATCGCCAGTACTTCTAGTGGAGAAGAAGGATGGATCGTTAAGGATGGTTGTTGATTATCGAGGATTGAATGAAGTAACCATCAAGAACAAATACCCACTACCGATGATCAATGATCTGTTTGATCGATTGCAAGGAGCTAAGGTATTTTCCAAGATCGATCTGCGATCAGGATACCATCAGTTGAAGATTCAAGAACAGGATATACCTAAGACGGCTTTTACCACCAGGTATGGGCTGTACGAATATACCATTATGTCATTTGGTCTGACTAACGCACCTGCATATTTTATGAACATGATGAACAAAGTGTTTATGGAGTTTTTGGATAAGTTCGCCGTAGTGTTCATTGATGATATCCTGGTTTACTCGAAGAATGAAGAGGAGCATAAGGAGCATTTGCGTTTGGTACTCGGAAAGCTCAGAGAACATCAATTATATGCCAAATTTAGCAAATGTGAGTTTTGTTTGAAAGAAGTTGGATTTCTCGGACACGTTATGTCTGGAGAAGGTATAGAAGTAGATCCCACTAAAGTTGATACTGTGACCAATTGGGAAGCCCCAACAACAGTTGGAGAGATCCGGAGTTTTCTTGGACTCGCAGGATACTACCGGAGGTTTATTGAGAATTTCTCAAAGATTGCGAAGCCCATGACGGAGTTGTTGAAAAAGGATACCAAGTTTATATGGACTGAGGAATGTGAGGCTAGTTTCCAGGAGTTAAATAAATGTTTGGTTACCTCACCAGTATTGATTTTGCCAGATCAGACCAAGGATTATGAGGTGTATTGCGACGCTTCACGTCGAGGACTTGGAGCAGTGCTTATGCAGGAAGGAAGAGTGGTTTCCTATGCCTCACGACAGCTTAAGCCCCATGAGTTGAATTATGCTACGCATGATTTGGAGTTAGGAGCCGTAGTGCATGCATTGAAGACTTGGAGACATTTTCTCATTGGAAACCATTGTGAGGTGTACACAGATCACAAGAGTTTGAAGTACATTTTCACACAGAAGGAGTTGAACCTCAGACAAAGGAGATGGTTGGAGCTCATCAAGGATTATGATATGAAATTGCATTATCACCCCGGGAAGGCTAACGTAGTAGCTGATGCGTTGAGCCGTAAGAGCCATGTCAACACCCTAATGACGGGAGATTTACCAAGGGAGTTAGCCGAAAACCTTCGTGACCTATGTTTGAAGATAGTCCCGAGAGCCTATGTAGCAGCATTGGAGATTCAGTCTACTTTGATGGATAAGATCAGAGAAGCCCAAAAGACTGACAAGGAGATTGCCTCTATTAAGGAGAAAATGAGCAAAGGAAAAGCTAAGGGATTTCGTGAGGATGAGCACGATACCTTATGGTTTGAAGACCGTGTCTATGTACCAAATGATTCGGAGATTAGGAAGTTAATTTTACAAGAGGCCCATGATTCACCGTATTCGATTCACCCAGGATATACCAAGATGTATTTGGATTTGAAGGATATTTTCTGGTGGACCGAAATGAAGAAGGATATTGCGGAGTATGTAGTAGTTTGTGATGTATGTCAGAGAGTAAAGGCAGAGCATCAGAAGCCAGCCGGATTGCTACAGCCATTGCCGATACCCGAATGGAAGTGGGATAAACTAGGCATGGATTTTATTATAGGACTGCCCAGAACACGTTCAGGCTATGACTCGATATGGGTTGTAGTCGATCGTTTGACAAAGGTAGCTCATTTCATTCCAGTGAAGACTACCTATACCAGTGCAAAGTTGGCAAAGATATAAATGAAGAGAATGGTTTGTCTGCATGGAGTTCCAAGGATCATAGTATCAGATAGAGGAACCCAATTTACCTCAAAGATCCGGAATCAGTTGCATGAAACTTTGGGTACCATACTGTAGTTTAGCACAGCTTTCCACCCGCAGACAGATGGACAGACCGAGAGAGTCAATCAGATTTTGGAGGATATGCTAAGAGCTTGTGCGCTAGATTACGGATCTAGTTGGGACGAGAATTTTCCATATGCAGAGTTCTCTTACAACAACAGTTATCAATCCAGTTTGAAGATGGCCCCTTTCGAAGCCTTGTACGGAAGGAGGTGCAGGACCCCATTGTCTTGGGATGAAGTTGGAGACCACCAGTTGTTTGGACCAGATCTGATAAAGGAGTCTGAACAGAAAGTGAAATTGATTCACGATAGGCTCAAGGTAGCTCAATCCAGGCAGAAGAGTTATGCAGATTCTAAACGCAAGGAGACAGTTTACGAAGTTGGAGACCGAGTTTATCTTCGAGTATCACCACTTCAAGGAGTTAAGCGCTTTGGAGTTAAGGGAAAGTTAGCGCCACGTTTTGTATGCCCATACAAAGTTTTGGAGCGTATGGGAGAAGTAGCCTACAAGTTGGAGTTGCCCGAAGGACTGTCAGGAGTTCACGATGTGTTCCACGTTTCCCAGTTGAAGAAGTGCCACACAGAGATGGCTGATATACTGCTGAGAGATATAGTGCCACTGGAAGCGATTCAGTTGGACAGTGATTTGACCTATGAGGAGAAACCAGTTAAGATTCTAGAGCATGCCAGTCGAGCCACCCGCGGCAAGGTTATCAAGTTTTGCAAGGTTCAGTGGAGCCACCACACGGAGGATGAAGCCACCTGGGAACGAGAGGAGGAATTGCTGAAGGACCACCCTCACCTATTTTCTAGCCAACCCGAATCTCGAGGGCGAGATTCATCTTAAGGGGGTAGGTTTGTAACATCCCAAATTTTCAATTTGGAATGTTATACACTAGATCATCATTGCATATCATATTTTATGGCATTCTGGTTGATCCTAGAAATTCTACACAACTCAAGGACCCTTGGGGAGAGTTGGGGATTTCGTTATTTTCATATTTGAGTTTTCTCAAATTTTGAAAATAGGATCATTTGATTTTATTTAATTTATCTTCAATTATTTCTATTACAACAATATGAGAGGGAATAAAAATGACTTTCCCAAAATAAAGAAATATTGAGGATTTAATAAAAAAATCAAATAAAATTTTATTTTGGTATTATTTGCTATTTTATTTGTATTAGGGAAAAATGTGCATTTTTCAAAATTGCATTTAGGCCCCAAATAAATGTTCATCCTGTGCGGCTTGATTTTAGAAGCGGGGGAAAATTTATTTCGGGATTTTTGGAGTCCGTTTAGTATTCCTTTTATATTTTTTTCTAACCGTAATTATTAAAAAAAAAGTCCGAACCGCCTTACCGGGCCGTGTCCGACCTAAAATCCCGGCCCGGCCGGCTTTATAAGCCGGGGGAGCCCAGCCCGAGCCGCCCCAAACCCTAGTGCTGCCCCGCCCCTGACGCCGCCGCCGCCTCGCCTCGCGCACCGCGCGGTCGAGCCGCCACACCGCCGCATCGCCGAGCCGCCGCCTCGCTGGAGGTTGACCCCGCCCCGCCGGCGGTTTTCCTCGAGAAAACCGTTCGGTTCTGTCCGGTTTTTCGTTCGTTTTTTTTAGATGCGTTTTTTAGATAGATCGGTTTTTTTAGGTTTAGTTATTTACCGCTCGTTCGTTCGTTTTAACGAACGCGTTCATCGTTTAGATCTAGATAACGAACGTTCGTTCGTTAATCTGTTCGTCGTTTTTCTTTTTCTTAGATTAAATCCGTGATTTTTCTGATCGCGATTCCTGATCCGATTTTCGTTTTAGTCTAACTTTTCGCTCGTTTACCGGAATTAGGCGATTCAAGCGCCTGGAGTTTCATCTCGAAACCCTCTTTCCGTTTAACCAAGTCAAACAAGTTTTTACCACTGTAAAAATTGCCCTAGATCCAGAATAGTAATCGAAGCCTCTTTCTTTTGCCGTTTGTCTTTCGTTGTTTCGTTCGATTTGATTTCTTTTGCCAACCGGAGTTCTTAAGTTGAACTTTTTGGTTAGATCTCTTATTTGAGTTTTACATGTGCTTTAGTTGAGTACTTATTGTATGCTTGTTTGTTTGCGATAGAGTACCCGGAGTGCGCCGCTTGCTACTTCGAATCGCTAGGTTTTGCGGATCATCAGCAAGGCAAGTAACACTTTGATCATATCTCCTACTACCCAGTTTTATTGCATTAGATCAATCCTCACACATTGCATTGTTTAGGATCTAATTAAATTGTGGGTTTGGGAAGTAGTTGAGGTAGTACCTATTACTTGTTTATTATCAAACCTTTGGGAGTTACTTCTACGTTTGCTTATTATGCCATGCTATGCTAGTAGATGTGGATTGGGTGAGTGTATCCATGACAGATGTGAGATTGTTAATTAATGGTTTATTTAAGGTGGCAACCTAAACACACATCAGGGTGGATTGAGGCACCTGGGTATTCCAGTGATTGCTTGTTTTCTTTTGGACCGCCACCCAGGCCCAAAGGGATCATAAGATTATTTATGCTAGAAACTTCCGTGTGTAGCCACAAGCTACTATGGGCTCTAGCATAGTTGATTAAGTTGTGCGAACTCTTATGGTGGTAGACTAGCAGATGTAGGGGAAAGTAGGTGTAACGGTCTACCCGATCATAAGGTGCTAGCGCTTCTGAAAGACTATGTCTCGGTCATCCGTTTCTCAAACACCATGTAGTGCAAGAATCCCAACGGAGAAGGTCGAGTCTTGTGGGGAAAAGTGCGCAAACCTCTGGAGAGTGTATAAACTAATCATGGTTAGCCGTGTCCCCGGTTATGGACATCTTGAGTATCTAGTACCTAGATTATCATGTGAATCTCAACATGTTACTCTAAAATTAATTTTGTTGGGTTTTGTTTAATGATGATGCTTAATTGGGATTGAGAATGCTGTCAACCATTCTCAATGTTTAACAACTACCATGATAGTTAAATAAAATCTATTTCTTTGAAGTAGGGAAAATTTGGCTTTACGCAAAACTGTAACCATAGAGCTTTCCACCAGCCAAATATGCATGTAGTATAGCCTATTTCTTTCATTGCTCTCTATGTGTTACATTGCCAGCATATTCCTTGTGCTGACCCGTTTCGGGCTGCAACGTTAATGTTGCAGACTTTTCAGACGATGATTAAGGTGCTTTTAGGTCGTGGTTCTATACTCAGTGATGCCGTTGGAGTTGATGGACTCACTTATCTTCCCAGCCTTCCGATGTTATCGTTATTAGATGGCCTTAAGCCATATTTATTGTAATAAGTTCTCTTTTGAGACACTCGATATAATAAGTATGTGATTGCTACTCTGTTATAAATCCTTCAAGTATTGTGTGGTGTCAGCATTACTGATCCAGGGATGACACGTGAGCATAGAGATTGGACCGTTTGAGGTCTAGTCGCTACAGTTTGTTGGTGGCGGGGGAGTAAACCTTTACTTTTTATCACTTGGGAACCGCCACTAATGTGTTTAGCATGGAAGATATTGATAACTTTTGGTCATGACGTAAACAGGAAGGGTGCATTTACCAAAATTACATTTATCCCTGTTTTTAAACCTTTGAGCTCTGGCACCGCTGCAAATCCCTGCTTCCATTTGCGAAGGGGCTATCTATTTAATTTTATGTTGAGTCATCACCTTCTCAAATAAGCGCCAGATCTGAGAGCACTATTGTCATCCTCATGCATTGTGCATAGTTAATGTTGGATGCATCATGACTGGATCTTTTCTACCATGAATTACAATGTTTAGGCGCTGCCTGAACTTTGGAGGTGCTCTGCATTTATGTTTTACGGTCTCAAAAAGGGCTAGCGAGATACCACTGTTGTCATATTATATCACAGTTGTTTTGACAAAGTGTTGTCATTTGAGATATTTTATTATTGCTCGCTAGTTGCTTATGCCATTGATATGAGTTAATAAATTTCTAAAAGTTATTGTTGACATGGTTAGTCATGATCTTTGCTGAAAACATGTGTGCTACTTAAGCTTATTTATGTAAACAAGAACAAAAGAGTTTGTAAAAGTTTTTCTTTCTCACTTTTAGTTTATCAACTGAATTGCTCGAGGACAAGCAAAGGTTTAATCTTGGGGGAGTTGATACGTCTCCGTCGTATCTACTTTTCCTAATGCTTTTGCTCTTGTTTTGGACTCTAATTTGCTTGATTTGAATCAAACTAACCCGGACTGACGCTGTTTTTAGCAGAACTACCATGGTATTGTTTTTGTGCAGAAATAAAAGTTCTCAGAATGGAATGAAACTATTTGGAGAATTATTTTGCAATAAAAGAAAATTACTGGAACCAAGAACCATTGGAGGGGGGCCCTGGTTGAGCACAACCCACCAGGGCGCGCCATCCCCTCCAAGCACGCCCTGGTGGGTTGTGCCCACTTGGTGGCCCTGCAGACCCTAATTTCAACTCCTGAAATACCTATTTCGAGAGAAAATCGAGGAGAAAGTTTCATCGCATTTCACGATACGGAGCCCCCGCCGCCTCCTGTTCTTCATCGGGAGGCCAAATCCGGAGCCCGTTCGGGGCTATGGAGAGGGGTATCTTCGGTCTTCGTCATCACCAACCCTCCATCGCCAATTCCACGATGCTCCCCACGGGGAGTGAGTAATTCCTTCGTAGGCTCACTGGTCGATGAGGAGTTGGATGAGATCCATCATGTAATCGAGTTAGTTTTGTTAGGGCTTGATCCCTAGTATCCACAATGTTCTAAGATTGATGTTTTTATGACTTAGCCATGCTTAATGCTTGTCACTAGGGCCCGAGTGCCATGATTTCAGATCTGAACTGTTTATGTTTTCACCATTATATCTATGTTCTAGATCCGATCTTGCAAGTCATATTCACCTATTACATGTTATAATCTATAAACCCAGGGTGACAGCAATTGGGATACTTTCTGGTGATGACCGTAGTTTGTGGAGTTCAAGTATTCACTATGTGTTAATACTTTGTTCCGGTTCTCTATTAAAAGGAGGCCTTAATATCGCTTAGTTTCTGTATGGACCCCGCTGCCACGGGAGGGTAGGACAAAAGATGCCATGCAAGTTCTTTCCATAAGCATGTATGACTATTTATGGAATACATGCCTACATTATATTTATGAACTGGAGCTAGTTTAGTATCGCCCTAGGTTATGACTATTATATGATGAATATCATCCAACGTATTCATCATTCCAATGCCTACGAATGTTCCACATATTGTTCTTGCTAAGTTACTACTGTCATTGCTACTGTTACACTTGCTACAAAATCATTGCTATCACTATTACCACTACTATCAAAACTATCATATTACTGTGCTACTAATCATATTGCTGCAGATATTTAATCTCCATGTGTGGTTGAATTGACAACTCAACTGCTAATACTTACAAATATTCTTTGGCTCCCCTTGTGTCGAATCTATAAATTTGGGTTGAATACTCTACCCTCGAAAACTGTTACAGTCGCCTATACTTGTGGGTTATCAACCACAAGACATCAGGGCGCGCTGAGGAGCCAAGGCATGCCCTGATGGGTTGTGGGGCCCAAGGGGGTCTCCTGCATCGCCTCTTCGCCCTATCAATTACCAAATATTCCAGAAACCCTAGGGGAGTTGACGAAACACTATTCCAGCCGCCGCAAGTTCTAGAACCACGAGATCCAATCTAACACCATCACGGAGGGGTTCATCATCCTCATTGGTGCCTCTCCAATGATGCGTGAGTAGTTCACCATAGACCTACGGGTCCGTAGGCACTAGCTAGATGGTTGCTGATGTCTACTACACAACCTTCTTCTTGTAGACGTTGTTGGGCCTCCAAGTGCAGAGATTTGTAGGACAGTAGCAAATTTCCCTCAAGTGGATGACCTAAGGTTTATCAATCCGTGGGAGGCGTAGGTTGAAGATGGTCTCTCTCAAACAACCCCGCAACCAAATAAAAAAGAGTCTCTTGTGTCCCCAACACACCCAATACAATGGTAAATCGTATAGGTGCACTAGTTCGGCGAAGAGATGGTGATACAAGTGCAATATGGATGGTAGATATAGGTTTTTGTAATCTGAAAATAAAAAAACTGCAAGGTAACAAGTGGTAAAAGTGAGCATAAACGGTATTGCAATGTGTAGAACCAAGGCCTAGGGTTCATACTTTCACTAGTGCAAGTTCTCTCAACAATAATAACATAATTGGATCATATAACTATCCCTCAACATGCAACAAAGAGTCACTCCAAAGTCACTAATAGCGGAGAACAAACGAAGATATTATGGTAGGGTACGAAACCATCTCAAAGTTATTCTTTCTGATCGATCTATTCAAGAGTCCATAGTAAAATAACACGAAGCTATTCTTTCCGTTTGATCTATCATAGAGTTTGTACTAGAATAACACCTTAAGACACAAATCAACCAAAACCCTAATTACACCTAGATACTCCAATGTCACCTCAAGTATCTGTGGGTATGATTATACGATATGCATCACACAATCTCAGATTCATCTATTCAACCAACACAAAGTACTTCAAAGAGTGCCCCAAAGTTTCTACCGGAGAGTCAAGACGAAAACGTGTGCCAACCCCTATGCATAAGTTCAACTGAACCCGCAAGTTGATCACCAAAACATACATCAAGTGAATCACGTGATATCCCATTGTCACCACAGATAAACACATGCAAGACATACATCAAGTGTTCTCAAATCCTTAAAGACACAATCCAATAAGATAACTTCAAAGGGAAAACTCAATCCATTACAAGAGAGTAGAGGGGGAGAAACATCATAAGATCCAACTATAATAGCAAAGCTCGCGGTACATCAAGATCGTACCATCTCAAGAACACGAGAGAGAGAGAGAGAGAGAGAGAGAGAGAGATCAAACACATAGCTACTGGTTCACACCCTCAGCACCGAGGGTGAACTGCTCCCTCCTCGTCATGGAGAGCACCGAGATGATGAAGATGGCCACCGGTGAGGGTTCCCCCCCCCCTCCAGCAGGGTGCCGGAACAGGGTCCCGATTGGTTTTTGGTGGCTATAAAGGCTTGCGGTGGCGGAACTCCCGATCTATTCTGCTCTCTGATGTTTTTAGGGTATATGGATATATATAGGCAAAAGAAGTCGGTCAGGGGAGCCACGAGGGTGGGGAGCACACCCAGGGGCGGGCGCGCCTCCCTGCCTCGTGGCCACCTCGAAGCTTCCCTGACGTCTACTCCAAGTCTCCTGGATTGCTTCCGTTCCAAAAATAACTCTCCCAAAGGTTTCATTCCATTTGGACTCCATTTGATATTCCTTTTCTTCGAAACACTGAAATAGGCAAGAAAATAGCAATTTGGGATAGGCCTACGGTTAATAGGTTAGTCCCAAAATAATATAAAAGTGTATAAATAAGCCCATTAAGTATCCAAAACAGAATATATAATAGCATGGAACAATCAAAAATTATAGATACGTTGGAGACGTATCAGCATCCCCAAGCTTAATTCTTGCTCGTTCTCGAGTAGGTAAATGATAAAAATAGAATTTTTGATGTGGAATGCTACCTAACATATTTATCAATATAATCTTCTTTATTGTGGCAAAAATATTCAGATCCATAAGATTCAAAACAAAAGTTTAATATTAACATGAAAACAATAATACTTCAAGCATACTAACAAAGCAATCATGTCTTCTCAAAATAACATGACCAAAGAAAGATATCCCTACAAAATCATATAGTCTGGCTATGATCTATCTTCATCACACAAAATATTTAAATCATGCACAACCCCGATGACAAGCCAAGCAATTGTTTCATACTTTTGATGTTCTCAAACTTTTTCAATCTTCACGCAATACATGAGCGTGAGCCATGGACATAGCACTATAGGTGGAATAGAACGGTGGTTGTGGAGAAGACAAAAAGGAGAAGATAGTCTCACATCAACTAGGCGTATCAATGGGCTATGGAGATGCCCATCAATAGATATCGATGTGAGTGAGTAGGGATTGCCATGCAACAGATGCACTAGAGCTATAAGTGTATGAAAGCTCAACAAAGAAACTAAGTGGGTGTGCATCCAACTTGCTTGCTCACGAAGACCTAGGGCAATTTGAGGAAGCCCATCATTGGAGTATACAAGCCAAGTTCTATAATGGAAAATTCCCACTAGTATATGAAACTGACTACATAGGAGACTCTCTATCATGAAGATCATGGTGCTACTTTGAAGCACAAGTGTGGTAAAAGGATAGTAGCATTGCCCCTTCTCTCTTTTTCGCTCATTTTTTGGGCCTTCTTCTTTTTTATGGCCTCTTTTATTTATTTATTTTCGTCCGGAGTCTCATCCCGACTTGTGGGGGAATCATAGTCTCCATCATCCTTTCCTCACTGGGACAATGCTCTAATAATGATGATCATCACACTTTTATTTACTTACAACTCAAGAATTACAACTCGATACTTAGAACAAATATGACTCTATGTGAATGCCTCCGGCGGTGTACCAGGATGTGCAATGAATCAAGAGTGACATGTATGAAAAATTATGAACGGTGGCTTTGCCACAAATACGATGTCAACTACATGATCATGCAAAGCAATATGACAATGATGGAGCGTGTCATAATAAACAGAATGGTGATAAGTTGCATGGCAATATATCTTGGAATGGCTATGGAAATGCCATAATAGGTAGGTATCGTGCTTGTTTTTAGGAAGCTATATGGTGGGTGTATGATACCAGCGAAAGGTGTGCGGTATTAGAGAGGCTAGCAATGGTGGAAGGGTGAGAGTGCGTACAATCCATGGACTCAACATTAGTCATAAAGAACTCACATACTTATTGCAAAAATCTATTAGTTATCAAACAAAGTACTACGCGCATGCTCCTAGGGGGATATATTGGTAGGAAAAGACCATCGCTCGTCCCCGACCGCCACTCATAAGGAAGACAATCAATAAATAAATCATGCTCCGACTTCATCACATAACGGTTCACCATACGTGCATGCTACGGGAATCAAAAACTTTAACACAAGTATCTCTCAAATTCACAATTACTCAACTAGAAAGACTCTAATATTACCATCTTCATATCTCAAAACAATCATAAGGAATCAAACTTCTCATATTATTCAATGCACTTTGTATGATAGTTTTTATTATATACCTCTTGGATGCCCATCATATTAGGACTAAATTTATAACCAAAGCAAATTACCATGCTGTTATAAAGACTCTCAAAATAATATAAGTGAAGCATGAGAGTTCGTATATTTCTTCAAAATAAATCCACCGACGTGCTCTAAAAGATATAAGTGAAGCACTAGAGCAAACAGCAAACTACTCCGAAAGAAATAAGTGAAGATCAATGTGTAGTCGAATAATTATGCAACTATGTGAAGACTCTCCCGTTTAATAATTTCAGATCTTGACATTTTATTCAAACAGAAAGTAAATACTAATAAAATGACGCTCCAAGCAAAACACATATCATGTGGTGAATAAAAATATAGCTCCAAGTAAAGTTACCGATGAACGAAGACGAAAGAGGGGATGCCATCCGGGGCATCCCCAAGCTTAGGCTCTTGGTTGTCCTTGAATATTACCTTGGGGTGCCTTGGGCATCCTCAATCTTAGGCTCTTGCCACTCCTTATTCCATAGTCTATCGAATCTTTACCCAAAACTTGAAAACTTCACAACACAAAACTCAACAGAAAACTCGTAAGCTCCGTTAGTATAAGAAAATAAATCACCACTTAGGTACTGTTGTGAACTCATTCTAAATTCATAATGGTGTAATATCTACTGTATTCAAACTTCTCTATGGTTCATACCCTCCGATACTACTCATAGATTCATCAAAATAAGCAAACAACACATAGAAAACAAAATCTGTCAAAAACAGAACAGTCTGTAGTAATATATATCAAACGCAAACTTCTGGAACTCATAAAACTCTGCCAAAATAGGACGTCCTAGATAATTTGATTATTGATCTACTTCAATTGGAATCAGTATTTTATCACTTTCTGGTGATTTTTAACAATTGTTTTAGTGCACAGAAAGTTTCTGTCTTTTTCAGCAAGATCAAATAATTATCATCCAAGAAGATCCTACAGGTCTTACTTGGCACAAACACTAATTAAAACATAAAACCACATATAACCAGAGGCTAGATGATTTATTTATTACTAAACATGAACAAAAAGCAAGGAACAAAAATAAAATTGGGTTGCCTCCCAACAAGCGCTATCGTTTAACGCCCCTAGCTAGGCATGATGATTTCAATGATGCTCACATAAGACATAAGAATTGAAACATAAAGAGAGCATCATGAAGAATATGACTAGAACATTTAAGTCTAACCCACTTCCTATGCATAGGGATTTTGTGATCAAACAATTCACGGAAACAATAATCAACTAGCATAGGAAGGCAAAACAAGCATAACTTCAAAACTTTAAACACATAGAGAGGAAACTTGATATTATTGCAATCCTACAAGCATATATTCCTCCCTCATAATAATTTTCAATAGCATCATGAATGAATTCAACAATATAACCAGCACCTAAAGCATTCTTTTCATGATCTACAAGTATATAATTTTTACTACTCTCCACATAAGCAAAATTCTTCTCATTCGGAATAGTGGGAGTATCATAAGAAACTCGAATACTATAAAATGTTTCCACATTAAAAGGGTAATGTTCAGAAAAATGATAATCATACTTATGACAAGTTTTATAAATATAATCATCACTACTTTTTATAGCATAAGTTTCATCACAATAATCATCATAAGTAGCAACTTTGTTCTCATCATAATCAATTGAAACCTCTTCCGAAATAGTGAATTCATCACTAAATAAAGTCATGACCTCTCCAAATCCACTTTCACAAATATTATAAGATTCAACACCCTCCAAAGTAGTGGGATCATTACTTCCTAAAGTTGACACTCTTCCAAACCCACTTTCATCAATATAACCATCATAAATAGGAGGTATGCTATCATCATAATAAATTTGCTCATCAAAACTTGGGAGGATAAAAATATCATCTTGATTAAACATAGCATCCCCAAGCTTGGGACAAACATTAATCATAGCAAATATATTCTCAAACATAGCATCCCCAAGCTTGGGCATTTTCATATCATAAGCATAATCACTCTCATCATTAATAGTATGGATAGCACCAATAGTGTAGCAATTATCATCATCACACTGAGTAATCGGAGCAACATCATTTGGGAGGGATACCTTTCTACCTTTGCTTATTCGTCTTTTCTTTTTATTCTTCACATCATGTGTGGGTTTAACCCTCTCTTTTGAGCTCCTTATTAATGAGATTAGTTGAATAGAAAGCTCCTCCTCGTTACCTGATTCATCATAAGAAATAATAGAAGGATATTGGGAAGTCTCTTCCCTTTCATTAGTATTCTCTTCATCTTCTATTTGTTTTCTTGTCTTTATGTAATTGGCAATATAAGGATTTTCAATGCAATTCACCGCAGAATACATAAAAATTTCTTCTAGATCAAAATCAAGAAATCTATCAAGATTAAATTTTGGAATACCCTCAGTTATACGTTTCATTTATTCATACCCCAAAAGAATACTAAGCTCTTTATGATGCTCAAGGGTAATCAAGTTATCACAATTTTTGGACATGATTTGATCATGAAACAAATAGCATTGGAGCTTTAAATGACCATGTTCATTGAAAAGTTCACAAGGATGGAGATAAATATTGAATCTTTCAGCACAATCATCTAGCCTTTCTTGCAACCATTTAGTTTCCAAATACTTATGGCTCTTGCAAAATCTATCTTCTCTATTTGGTGCGTACTTGCAAACTCTATGCACTCCACAAAAGTTGACATGCTTATATGACATATTTTCATCATGACTAGTGCAATCATCATTAGTACTATGGATATTCAAAGAGTTCATACTGACAATATCGCAATCATGCTCATCATTCAAATATTTAGTGCCAAACATCCTAATGCATTCTTCCTATAGCAATTGAGCACAATTATCGGAATCCTTATTTTTGTCAGGACCCCGATTCTAAGTCACACCAATCTAGCCTGTAACACCTCATATCACTTTGCGGCCTCACGCACGGTCTTCCCATGGGACCTTTTGGCTCACGTATATGATAGTGTCGCTAGCATCCATATGACAGAGAACCCGGGCCGACATGACTAGTCATGAACCCAAAGTGGCACTAACTTACGGGAACAGGCATACATGAATCAACATCGAGCATGTCGGTCAGCAGCGTGTGAATCCGGGCTGTAGCACTAGGCTAACAGGACTCTGGTAACCCGGGCTATAGCAGGCTAGGCAGGACTCCGGATGTCACCGTGTGACATTTCCCCAAAGGGACAGACACAGGAACGAAGTGAAACACATGTCGGCCAGTCAAGTGTCCTGAGCAGTAGTGCTGGGCTAGCAGGACTTTGGTGAACTGGGCTGTAGCAGACTACTATGGCTCATGGAAGCACAAGACTACATTTCCCCATAAGAGAGGCTACCAAGGATAAACAACTAGGTTGTCGGATCCCACACATACCAAGCATTTCAATCATACACATAATATGCTCGACATGTGTAAATACAACATGGCATCACAACATAACTCTACGACTCAAGTATTTATTCATTAGGCTCCTAGGAGCGGGATATTACAAAGATGGGTCTCATGACCCAACATATAGAGCATACAAGCAACAAGCACATGCGGAAGCTTAACTTGTCTGAGTACAGACAACTACGAATGAAGAAGGCTGAGAAGCCTGACTATCTACCAGATCCTGCCGAGGGCACAAGATCGTAGCTGAGGTATCAAGCTAAACGTCGAAGTCCACACGGTACTACTAGCGAGACTGAAGTCTCTCTGCAAAAACATAAATGAAGCAAATGTGAGTACAAATGTACCCAGCAAGACTTACATCAGAACTATCTACATATGCATCGGTATCAACAAAGGGGGTGGTGGAGTTTAACTGCAGCAAGCCAGCTTTGACTCGGTGGCTATCCTGAACTACGACTGCAAGTAACTCTTTTGAGGTGGCGCACACGAGTCCACAAATTCACCATACCAATACACCACTAAGGATCCGCTCCCGTCTCCCTGCGAGAAAGCCATCCGTAGCACTCACGCTTATCTTGCGAGTTTTAGAGTATCCACTTTCACTTGTCTATGAACTATGCAAGGGGTCCAAGTTTCCATATCCGAGGAATCCGGCTATTCGAATAGATAATGATAACCCTGCAGGGGTGTACTTCTTCACACACGCTCTCGCCACTTATCGCCCTGTACACGTCATGTACCTCGTCAAGCGGAAGCCGGGCGAGAGGGTGTCGGCCACGACCTGACTAACCACACAAGTCTCTAGTCTAGGTTTATCGCCTATTCGGGTTCCATCCGCGAGGAGATCCCGCCGGAGTTTTGCTCACAGCCCCAAACGATGTGTGCAGGGTTCCCGAGACACCAAACGGGCGCCCGGTACACCATGTCATGGTGTATCTACCGCATCATAGCCCACCCCTAGGGTCAGCGCTACGCACGGCCGCCAACACATAACCTACAAACACCAGAAACTAATTGCAACTCCTGGACAGAGGACAAGGGCAGTTAATAAGTCGAGAGGGTCCATTGGTTTCGGGCCCAATGCGTGGTAGTAGCTGTTCATGGATCACAAACACAGAACTCAGTTCCTAAGAACGGTTTCAATGAGACAACCCACCATGTACTCCTACATGGCCTCTCACCGCTACCTTTACCAAATCGTGTTCACACGCTTAGCTCACACACCGTAGGACATGTGCAACACTGTTGCAATTCATCCCCGATAAATCAGACCTGACTCAACTCTAAGCAGTAGCAGGCATGACAAACAAGCATGAATGAGTAGGCACATCAGGGCTCAAACAACTCCTACTCATGCTAGTGGGTTTCATCTATTTACTGTGGCAATGACAGGTCATGCAGAGGATAAGGGGTTCAACTACCACAGCAAGTAACAGATGAATCGTTGTTGTCCTAATGCAGTAAAAGAGAGCAGGAGCAAGAGAGTGGGATTGTATCAGAATGAACAAGGGGGTTTTGCTTGCCTGGCACTTCTGAAGATAATATAGCTCTTCATCGGTGTCATCAATCACAACGTCGGAAACATCGTCTACTGAGAGGGGGCAATTACCGGCAAACAAGGAAGAATACAATCAATGTAATGCAACAATATGATGCATGATCATGACATGGCAATATGCTGTGATTTGGGCAAATGCGCTAGAAAGTCATTTTAATTGAAGTGGAATTCAAAACTACATCAAATTCCAACTCCAAACCTATTATGAACTTTGCCCTAATCATGTTTCATTCTAAAAAGTGGGTTTAACTTGCTCAAACATGCATGAAAATGGTACAGATGGATAGATTGGATTTTTCTGATAATTTTTCATATATAATTTATCTTATTTGGAGTTACGGTTGAATTTCTATGAATTTTGGAAGTTTAGGGGATTTTCTGAAAATAAATAAATCATTTAGATTTATTTAAAATACAGAAAAGCATTTACTGCATCAGCCTTGCATCATGCTGACATCATCTGGTCAACATACGTGGTCCAGGACAAACCTGACCAGTGGGGTCCACTGGTCAGTGTCACAGTGTCAACTAAAGAGGCTGACATGTGGGTCCGGTCAATGCCGACGTGGCCAAGTCAACGCTGACAGGCGGGGCCACGGGCATTAGGTTAGTTTAAACAGGGAATAACCCTATGGTTAATTAAGGGATGGGGCCCGTCTGTCAATGATCGTTGGGGTTAACTAATCGGTGGTTAGTGCTAATTAAGCACGCGCCACGTCATCCAATCAGGCGACTAGTCGCCGGCGGTAAGCAGACGCGGCGGCGCTCCTCGTCCGGCCATCTCTGGCATCGGCTGGACACGCGGCTGGGCGCACCAGAAAGCCCGCGATGTGGCGCATCTAGCGGTGGCCGCGGTGTGTGTTGGGGTTGTGTGTAACAGCGGCGGCGATGAGCCGAGCGGCCGCTGGAGTTCGGGCATCCATGGTTTAGGCGTTACGGGGCACGGCGGGCGCGGCCGATGGTCTTTATGGGTTTCTGGGATCACTAGGAGCACGCGGAGGCAACGAGCACAGCTGGAGGAGCTCGGGAGCACGAAGCTCACCGGCAATGGCGGCGGTCGGAGCTCGGGTTCGCGGTGACGATGACTAGCGAATGGGTAAGGAGGGGTGAGCAAGAGGGGAGGAGCAGGAGCTCACAGTGAACTCGATGGCGTCGTCGGTGAGGTCGGGGAAGCCCGTACGGCGACGAATCGGACGGGGCGGCGCTCGGGGAAGAGGGAGAAGACAATGACGATGGCGGCACTGCAGGGCGCTCTGGCGTCGTTTGGCTTGGCAAAGATGACGAGAAGGTCATGGCAGAGCCTCCAGAGAGGGAGAGGGGGCACGAGGACAGCGGTGGCTACGAAAATGGCGGTGGTGGCGACAAGCTCCGCTCGGTGGGTGAGAGAGAGGGGAGGGGAGAGAGCTGCGAGGAGGGAGGAGGTGTAGAGGGTCGACGGAGGGTGCATGGCACCCTCGGGTGAATTCAGCGGCGTGCAGGCAAGCAGGAGGTGGCCGGCGCATGCGCGCGCGCGTCGGGCACACGCCCTCGTGCCCACTGGCACGAGGAAGAAGACGCCCCTATCCCTGGGCTGGGCTAGGAACAGTGTCGGGCCGCTACTGTGTAGACCTGGTAAGTTTCTGCCTCTCTCTAGTTTTCTAATTTTGTTTCTATTTTCTATTTTTCTGCTGCTGTTTTGGCTTTAGTTAAAATACTAAAGCATTTTGTAAAATGCTGGAATAATTTGTGGACACTCTCTGGATTATTCTAGTGGCCCACATTTAATTTCAGCATTATCTGAGCATTTAAATTATTTATAGTGTTTAAATGCCCAAAGTCAAATACAATATGAATTAATTCAAAAATCCAGGAATGACCTACAAATATGTTCATCATTTTTGGTAGTTTCACCCTTTATCAGAAATCATGAACATTTTCAAAGGGCATTTTGGGTTCAATGAAAATGACTTTAGTTGAGCTTATTTGAATTCCATGTGGTGCTAGGGTTTGAACATCCCCATTTCAAATTTCAAACAATATAGACATGATCCATGGATGCTTATGAAACTAATTGCAATCAAATTCTAGGGCTGTGACAACTCACCCCCACTAAACAAGAATCTCGTCCCGAGATTCAAGGCGTGAGGTAAGAAGACAGGGGGGCACAAAGCTAACACCATCTTCTCGATCCAATTGCTCTTCTCGAAGATGTTGATTCATTGCATCATACTGATCTTGACATCTTTGCTTTCGAGATCTTCACCCAACGACAAGGGGAAGAGAGGGAAGCTCTACAGGGTTCGATCTTCACGAAGATCAAGAAAATCATGTTCAAATCATGGAATGAGATGTTGAACATCTCTTGAGCTGAGAGGCAAAACACACCTTAAAAGGACGGAAGAAACAATTGACGAGGGTTCACTAGGTAGGCAACAATTCCACACCTAAGAGGGTGGTGAACGGTTGTCAACGTAGCAAGGAGTTGAGTTGCCATGATACCATAACGGGGCTCCTCGGGGAAGGTGACTCGTAGAATCATTCCTTAAGTGGCAAAAAGAATTACTTTTGATTCAGAGATCATTGAAACTCTTATACCAGCCTAAGGCAATTTACGAACAATCGTTTGACGGAGTTCGGAAGAACGACACACTCGGTCTAGAATGGATGATGTGAACTACCTTGTTGAAGACAACGCAAGGGATGATTTTGCTTGCACGTGCTCTTAAGAACTTGAGCATTTCCATATTCATCAAGGTTCTACCAACATCCGTGTCGAGGATCCTGGCATCAAATCTTACTACCATGATGAATAGTGATGGATAATGCGGATACAAAGGAAGATAACACCTTCTCAGACTTCCCCTTAGTGAGGCTAAGGAAACAGAATCTGGATGATCGACCGAGAGACATTTAGCACTCCGCTTCTAATGTTCTCCTTGATGTGCTAGCGTAATCCATTCATAGATATGTTTTGATATCTAGGACATCAAGTAAAAGGTCAGACTTCGGGAACCCAAAAATCCATAAGGAACAACTATTGGAATAATCCTACGAAATCCTTATGGGGAGGTGGCCAACTTTCTCCATCAAGATACTACAATAATAAGTCCTCCGGCCGGGTGTGTTGGCCACGACATCCACTTTACCGGGTTACAGAGAGACCAATATTATAGTTCTTGAGAAACGTTCCAACCATCATATCTGCCTGAGATTCGGATCTGGTTGGTGTCAGGATATTCCAGACTCATCAAGTCTAGAAAGAAAAATAAAAGTTTGCAACACAATTTGACGAGATGACGTTGCGAGATTCTCGGGAAATGAACTATGATAGCAAGCTCCAAAACATGAGCTGGTTCTGCTACAAACCTGTGAACATGCTATCCAAGACAAGCATGACCACGTAGTAGTCTTATAATAAAACACTACTATGTTCAAGTGGGAAACCATCATCGGGGATGTCGAAGTCTTGTGCATTACCATGGATTAGCACTTAACTCCTTTTCCTAGAACAAATCAGTCAGTGGCTTGGTGTGCTAGGGACACATATGGAGTGGAGGCGGCCAACCTATCAAACCATGATGTACTTCGCACATATGCGTGACTAACTTGGGATGATTCCAGAGGAAACAAAACAAACCTTTCTCAAATTCATGGCGACAACTTACACCTAATGCACGTGAACTTGGAGAAAGTCACTTCTTACACCAAACAGGTATTACATAAACGGGACATGAAGATAATGCTTACAAAAGTTTCCAACACTAGCTTGATGTTCAACATGAATCAAGGAGGAGACAAGGATGTTGTCGATGGGCTCAACAACAATTTATCCAGGTTTCCATATAGATGGAATTCCACAACTACATGAACAAGACGATAGTGTTGGTCAGACCCAAAAGATATAATGGTGCTTGCTCGAGGGGTCAACCAAGAGTAAGACAACATTATGAATATCATTGGTTCTGATTTTACTTGACAATAGCCCATACTCAAGTCAAAGTTTTGACAAGGTAATAGATCAACTGATCACGAGGATCAATCGATGAAGATATCACCTATCTTCAACACACGCAGATATATCCGTTGAAATGAGCTAAGCTGGCAAACTTTTATCTTCCAACTCTCCAAGTTATTGTTTAGCTTAACCAACTAGCTCAGGGGGTAACCGACACAGATTTCTTGGAGAATGGCTGGTTTACAAGAAACCAACTCGATCATGAGCTCAACATAGCGGTCAGGTGACAACCTAGTAACACTTCCGAGAAGATTTTCAAAAAATCACGAACCGCCGATATGTTACTGAGCTCGGGAACAATCTTGCTTTTCAGGGCAAGACGATATGGTCAAACGAGCAATGGATTGACACAATCCTAACTCATTGATCGAAGAGTGCACCGGAAATAAGGACTAGGTAGCACAATCAACCTTAGGGTGATGATTCAATAATCAACACGCTAAGAATGAGGTTATTGTCCAATTAACTACCAAGCAACGGAATTGCTAGGAGCATAGATTTCACACACCACGATTCACTTGTCGGCATCCCGGTTACAATAACACGGAAATCAAGGAATGAATGATGATGGTGAGAAGTATCACTGCGTCAAGAATTCATAAGAGGTGGTGCAATTCTCATGACAATCCTGACATAAAGAGAGCAACACTCCAAGGTAGAACAGAGTCAAAAGCTGGGTTGCATTTTGATCTGTGGAATACAACTGCTTTAACCCAATCCTGGATATGGATGAGGTACTGGAGTTTGTTTCTCCTAGTCATTCCGAATAGAATGGCTTGATGGACCACAAGAATAAAAGGCATCGATAACACGAATGCACAGCTACTCCTGACTATCAACTGATAGACAAAGACCAAAATACAACTAAAGAGGGACAACTCAAGGAACATATAATTTTCTGAGTTGTGGATGCATAGATTAGTATGTCGAATAAAGCTCAACATATTTCTTCCGGAAAATCCATGCAGAAAGGTAGAACTGGCCGAGTCACATCATAGAATGGAGACCTCATCAAGAGCACTCTTGTTGTGATCATTGGTTCAAAGATCTTCTGCCATAATGGTTCATGGTATTTGGAAGAGGAAATACCACAGACCTCGAGGACTATCGCAAAGGTTACTAATATCCTAAAGGTACGAGCAACACTATCAACACGAGGTAAGTAGAGTGGATCTTGGGTCAGGAACCCAGGAGTGGAATACCTACTACTAGATGGCATCACGGGATGCTTTCGAGAATAATGGCCAGAATCATCACACTGGAAATACAAAACATGGCTAGGTTACTAGATGATCCCCTAGGACACCTAGGGTCATAATAATAATTCCAACATATATGTCGAGGCAATAGAATACCTCAACTCAGCAATTAATGTGGTTAAACATGCCCAAAGAAACATCGGGGACGGAAAGAAGGGATTTGCAAATGCATCAGACAATTTTAGAAACCTGGGATGACTCGGACAGCATAACGACTGTAAATGCTCAAAATGATTTGAGACATCCTGCAAAGATGGTGGCATAACCTCTCAACATCACAATATCAAGGTTTTGAGGCCAGCTATGAACATATGGAAGTAGTAGGAACTGAACTGAGGCATGAACTCAACAATCCTAGGCAACTACGGTTTAGTAACACGTCATCCTGAGAGATAGAAGAGAAGCCTAGTTCTTAACCCCGTAGAAAAGAAGAGGATGACTCAGATCAGAAGGCCATAGGGTAAAGGAGTAAAAGAGCCTTACGTTCCCTTCCACAATCAATTCCCTTATATAACTAAAGCATTTCTAGACTCGACTTCGACCAGTATGGCTTGGTAATCCTACAGGCAGTCAGGCTCTGATACCAAAGCTGTCACGACCCCGATTCTAAGTCACATCGATCTAGCCTGTAACACCTCATATCACTTTGTGGCCTCACGCACGGTATTCCCACGGGTGTCGCCTTACCATGGCCCGGGACCGTTTGCGCCTTTTGGCTCACGTATATGATAGTGTCGCTAGCATCCATATGACAGAGAACCCGGGCCGACATGACTAGTCGTGAACCCAAAGTGGCACTAACTTACGGGAACAGGCATACATGAATCAACATCGAGCATGTCGGTCAGCAGCGTGTGAATTCGGGCTGTAGCACTGGGCTAACAGGACTCCGGTAACCCGGGCTGTAGTAGGCTAGGCAGGACTCCGGATGTCACCGCGTGACATTTCCCCGAAGGGACAAACACAGGAACGAAGTGAAACACATGCCGGCCAGTCAAGTGTCCTGAGCAGTAGTGCTGGGCTAGCAGGACTCCGGTGAACCGGGCTGTAGCGGACTACTATGGCTCATGGAAGCATAAGACTACATTTCCCCAGAAGAGAGGCTACCAAGGATAAACAACTAGGTTGTCGAATCCCACACATACCAAGCATTTCAATCATACACACAATATGCTCGACATGTGTAAATACAACATGGCATCACAACATAACTCTACGACTCAAGTATTTATTCATTAGGCTCCTAGGAGCGGGATATTACAAACATGGGTCTCATGACCCAACATACAGAACATACAAGCAACAAGCACATGCGGAAGCTTAACTTGTCTGAGTACAGACAACTACGAATGAAGAAGGCTGAGAAGCCTGACTATCTACCAGATCCTGCCGAGGGCACAAGATCGTAGCTGAGGTATCAAGCTAAACGTCGAAGTCCACACGGAACTACTAGCGAGACTGAAGTCTCTCTGCAAAAACATAAATGAAGCAAACGTGAGTACAAATGTACCCAGCAAGACTTACATCAGAACTATCTACATATGCATCGGTATCAATAAAGGGGGTGGTGGAGTTTAACTGCAGCAAGCCAGCTTTGACTCGGTGGCTATCCTGAACTATGACTGCAAGTAACTCTTTTGAGGTGGCGCACACGAGTCCACAAATTCACCATACCAATACACCACTAGGATCCGCTCCCGTCTCCCTGCGAGAACGCCATCCGTAGCACTCACACTTATCTTGCGAGTTTTAGAGTATCCACTTTCACTTGTCTATGAACTATGCAAGGGGTCCAAGTTTCCATATCCGAGGAATCCGACTATTCGAATAGATAATGATAACCCTGCAGGGGTGTACTTCTTCACACACGCTCTCGCCACTTATCGCCATGTACACGTCATGTACCTCGGCAACCTTCAAGAGGAAGCCGGGCGAGGGTGTCGGCCACGACCTGACTAATCACACAAGTCTCTAGTCCAGGTTTATCTCCTATTCGGGTTCCATCCGCGAGGAGATCCGGCCGAAGTTTCGCTCACAGCCCCAAACTATGTGTGCAGGGTTCCCGAGACACCAAACGGGCGCCCGGTACACCGTGCCATGGTGTATCTATCGCATCATAGCCCACCCCTAGGGTCAGCGCTACGCACGGCCGCCAACACATAACCTACAAACACCAGAAACTAATTGCAACTCCTGGACAGAGGACAAGGGCAGTTAGTAAGTCGAGAGGGTCCATTGGTTTCGGGCCCAATACGTGGTAGTGGCTGTTCATGGATCACAAACACATAACTCAGTTCCTAAGAACGGTTTTAATGACACAACCCACCATGTACTCCTACATGGCCACTCACCGCTACCTTTACCAAATCGTGTTCACACACTTAGCTCACACACCGTAGGACATGTGCAACACTATTCCAATTCATCCCCGATGAATCAGACCTGACTCAACTCTAAGCAGTAGCAGGCATGAAAAACAAGCATGAATGAGTAGGCACATTAGGGCTCAAGCAACTCCTACTCATGCTAGTGGGTTTCATCTATTTACTGTGGCAATGACAGGTCATGCAGAGGATAAGGGGTTCAACTACTGCAGCAAGTAACAGATGAATCGTTGTTGTCCTAATGTAGTAAAAGAGAGCAGGAGCGAGAGGGTGGGATTGTATTAGAATGAACAAGGGGGTTTTGCTTGCGTGGCACTTCTGAAGATAATATAGCTCTTCATCGGTGTCATCAATCACAACGTCGGAAACATCGTCTACTGAGAGGGGGCAATTACCGGCAAACAAGGAAGAATACAATCAATGTAATGCAACAATATGATGCATGATCATGACATGGCAATATGCTGTGATTTGGGCAAATGCGCTAGAAAGTCATTTTAATTGAAGTGGAATTCAAAACTACATCAAATTCCAACTCCAAACCTATTATGAACTTTGCCCTAATCATGTTTCATTCTAAAAAGTGGGGTTAACTTGCTCAAAGATGCATGAAAATGGTACAGATGGATAGATTGGATTTTTCTGATAATTTTTCATATATAATTTATCTTATTTGGAGTTACGGTTGAATTTCTATGAATTTTGGAAGTTTAAGGGATTTTCTGAAAATAAATAAATCATTTAGATTTATTTAAAATACAGAAAAGCATTTACTGCGTCAGCCTTGCATCATGCTAACGTCATCTGGTCAACAGACGCGGTCCAGGTCAAACCTGACCAGTGGGGTCCACTGGTCAGTGTCACAGTGTCAACTAAACAGGCTGACGTGTGGGTCCGGTCAATGCCGACGTGGCCAAGTCAACGCTGACAGGCGGGGCCACGGGCATTAGGTTAATTTAAACAGGGAATAACCCTATGGTTAATTAAGGGATGGGGCCCGTCTGTCAATGACCGTTGGGGTTAACTAATCGGTGGTTAGTGCTAATTAAACACGCGCCACGTCATCCAATCAGGCGACTAGTCGTCGGCGGTAAGCAGAAGCGGCGGCGCTCCTCGTCCGGCCATCTCTGGCATCGGCTGGACACGTGGCTGGGCGCGCCAGAAAGCCCGCGATGCGGCGCATCTAGCGGTGGCCGCGGTGTGTGTTGGGGCTGTGTGTAACAGCGGCGGCGACGAGCCAAGCGGCCGCCGGAGTTCGGGCATCCATGGTTTAGGCGTTATGGGGCACGGCGGGTGCGGGTGATGGTCTTTATGGGTTTCTGGGATCACCAGGAGCACGCAGAGGCAACGAGCACAGCTGGAGGAGCTCGGGAGCACGAAGCTCACCGGCCATGGTGGCGGCCGGAGCTTGGGTTCGCGGTGACGGTGACTAGCGAATGGGTAAGGAGGGGGTGAGCAAGGGGGAGGAGCAGGAGCTCACAGTGAACTCGATGGCGTCGTCGGTGAGGTCAGGGAAGCCCGGACGGCGATGAATCGGACGGGGCGGCGCTCGGGGCAGAGGGAGGAGACAACGACGATGGCGGCACTACAGGGCGCTCTGGCGTCGTTTGGCTTGGCGAAGATGACGAGAAGGTCATGGCGGAGCTTCCAGAGAGGGAGAGGGGGCGCGAGGACAGCGGTGGCTACCAAAACGGCGGCGATGGCGACGAGCTCCGCTCGGTGGGTGAGAGAGAGGGGAGGGGAGAGAGCTGCGAGGAGGGAGGAGGTGCAGAGGGTCAAGGGAGGGTGCGTGGCGCCCTCGGGTGAATCCAGCGGCGTGCAGGCAAGCAGGAGGTGGCCGGCGCGTGCGCGCGCGCATCGGGCACACGCCCTCGTGCCCACTGGCACGAGGAAGAAGACGCCCCTGTCCCTGGGCTGGGCCAGGAACAGTGCCGGGCCGCTACTGTGTAGACCTGGTAAGTTTCTGCCTCTCTCTAGTTTTCTAATTTTGTTTCTATTTTCTATTTTTCTGCTGCTGTTTTGGCTTTAGTTAAAATACTAAAGCATTTTGTAAAATGCTGGAATAATTTGTGGACACTCTCTGGATTATTCTAGTGGCCCACATTTAATTTCAGCATTATCTGAGCATTTAAATTATTTATAGTGTTTAAATGCCCAAAGTCAAATACAATATGAATTAATTCAATAATCCAGGAATGACTTGCAAATATGTTCATCATTTTTGGCAGAGGTTTCACCCTTTATCAGAAATCATGAACATTTTCAAAGGGCATTTTGGGTTCATTGAAAATGACTTTAGTTGAGCTTATTTGAATTCCATGTGGTGCTAGGGTTTGAACATCCCCATTTCAAATTTCAAACAATATAGACATGATCCATGGATGCTTATGAAACTAATTGCAATCAAATTCTAGGGCTGTGACAATTTTCATGAAAGACATTAAAAAGATGAAGCATATGAGGCACCCTTAATTCCATTTTTTGTAGTTTTCTTTTAAAGACTAAACTAGTGATAAAACAAGAAATTAAAAGAATCCATTGAAAGATCTAAAGATATACCTTCAAGCACTCACCTCCCCGGCAACGGCTCCAGAAAAGAGCTTGATGTCTACTACACAACCTTCTTGTAGACATTGTTGGGCCTCCAAGTGCAGAGGTTTGTAGGACAGTAGCAAAGTTCCCTCAAGTGGATGACCTAAGGTTTATCAATCCGTGGGAGGCGTAGTTTGAAGATGGTCTCTCTCAAACAACCTTGCAACCAAATAACAAAGAGTCTCTTGTGTCCCCAACACATCCAATACAATGGTAAATCGTATAGGTGCACTAGTTCGGCGAAGAGATGGTATACAAGTGCAATATGGATGGTAGATATAGGTGTTTGTAATCTGAAAATGTAAAAACAACAAGGTAACAAGTGGTAAAAGTGAGCGTAATCGGTATTGCAATGTGTAGTGTTGAGTATATGTGTTACGTGCATATTGTGTATTGGGCCCGCCTTATAGTTCCTTGTATAGTTGAGGTCCATGGCCCACCTTTGTACATCATATATACGTGCCTATGCACGAACAGCAATACATCGTGCAATTCACATAATCCACATGGTATCAGTTTTTAGGTTATAAACCTAGTCTTCTGCTGCCGCCGCCGCGCGCCTCCTCACGCGCTGCCGCCACCACGCCGCCGCCGCCCGTGCGCACCTCCTGCACCGGCCGCCGCCGCTCCTCCTTGCCACCGCGCGTCCCCTTCCTCCCACGCCGCCGCATCCATCCGTAGGCCACTACTCCCTTCGAGCCGCCCGCCTGCTTCCCTCCCGTGCCGCCGCACCCGTACTGCCGCCGTGCCTCACACTTGCTAGTTGCGCCTTGCATCGCTAAGCAATCCCCGCATCGCCAGCTCCACGTGAAGACCCATTCAAACCATTGGGCATTAGTACCAGTACTTCTAGTACGTGAGCAATTCCACAAATCAACTCGTTCTTCGAGATCCGGTTGCTTTCTCAAGTCCTCCGTGTAGCATCGCATCGCCCGCTTGCTAGCTTCGCCTCGCCCGCCATATGGCTCGTCGCCCGCCATGCAGCAAGGCGCGTCGCCAGCAGGGCCATACGGCGTGTCGCCCACGGGGCCAGCAGCGCCTACAACTTTATACAGTGCCATGCATGGCTACGTGTACGGCGCCATGCAGCCCGCGATGCAACCGGCGTGTTGTCCACGGGGCCATACGCCTCGTCACTCGCCATGCAGCAAGGCACGTCGTCAGCAATGGCGTCAACCGAACCGTCCGCCACCGCTACTGTCGTCCCGCCGCCAGCGCCCTCTGTCGTGGCTCCGCTGCCGGCGCTCTTCAGCCAGTCTGTCGTCGCCCCGCCTCCGACGCCCTCCGGTGCGGCTCCCCACGTGCCCGTTCCCACATACGGGGCGTACGGAGCTTCACCCGCGTATGGGTCTTCCGGGTATTAGTGGGGTCGTCAACGGGCTAGTAGGTTTTTTTGGCGGATCATCCGGCCTACCCGGCACCGCAATTGCCGCCGGGGCTACTATCCACACCGTACGGGCCTCCCGCCCCTCCCGCACCTCATGCATACTACGTGGCTCCGAAGCTATATGGAGAGTACCCACCGCCGCAGCTAAGCGGCGATTACGACTTCCCCATGGCACCTTCGTCTCCCTCACCGACCCTGCCGCCGGCGCCCTGGGACCCGGTGCTCCTCACCGGGCTGCATGCCGCTCCTACGCCGAATAACTACACTGGAGGTGATGATTAGTACATGGACACTGGTGCTACAGCTCACATGTTTGCTCATCTTGGTAATCTTGCCTCCTTCACTCCTGTCTCCACCGACCGCCGCATCATTGTCGGCGACGATTCCACACTTCCTATCACAAATGTTGGGCACACTTCTTTTCCTTCTACTTCTATGTCTTTATCTTTGTCTAACATACTTATGTCTCCTCATCTTATTAAGAATCTTATCTCCGTTCATTATTTCACTCGTGAAAACCCTGTCACTGTTGAATTTGACGAGTTTGGTTTTAGTGTCAAGGACGCTCGAACCAGGATGGTACTTCACCGATGTGACAGCCCCGATGAGCTATATCCGGTGCATTCGCCCTCATCCACCACCACCGCACCGGTCGCTCTCTCCGCTGGAGTTGATCTCTGGCACGCTCGCTTAGGTCACCCCAACCCCGTCACACTTCGTCATATTCTTAGGAGTTTCAGTTTCACTTGCAATAAGATCGAGGATCACACTTGTCATGCCTGTCGAGTCGGCAAACACGTTCGCCTGCCATTTAATAATTCCACCACCATTGCTTCTTTTCCTTTTCAGTTGATTCATAGCGATGTGTGGACCTCTCCGGTTCCTAGTAACTCGGGCTATTTATATTATCTGGTCATTCTTGATGATTATTCTCACTATGTGTGGACTTTTCCTTTGCGCAGAAAGTCGGATGCACTCTCTACCTTGACGGCTTTTTATTCCTATGTCCGCACGCAGTTTGGGCGTCCCATCCTTGCACTTCAGACAGACAATGGAAAAGAGTTCGACAACCTCACTTTCCGCACTTTTTTGGCGCATCACGGCACCGTTTTCCACCTCACATGTCCTACACTTCACAGCAGAATGGTCGAGCCGAACACGTCCTTCGCACTCTGTATGACTGTGTTCGCACGCTCCTGTTTCATGCCAACATGCCACCTCGTTTCTGGCTGGACGCACTCGCCACTGCATCACTTCTTCTTGACCTTAGACCTTGCCGCCCATGGTGGAACTACGCACCTCACCATCTTCTCTCTGGTACGCCTCCGTCTTATGACGACTTGCGTATTTTTGGGTGCCTTTGCTATCCCAACACCGCCGACACTGCTTCTCACAAGCTTGCACCTCGATCCGTCGCTTGCATCTTTATCGGCTACCCTTCTAATTCCAAGGGATATCGGTGCTATGATCCCGTCTCCCACCGTGTGTTCACCTCCTGGCACGTTTACTTTGATGAGCATGTGTTTCCGTTTCAGTAGGTACCCCTGGCTGTTCCTCCCGCCACCGGTGACGCAGGCTCCTCGACCCCTCTCCTAGGGCCCTCGCGCGCCTCCCTTGGCCCGCCCCTGGCTTTCAGGCGCACCCCCCGCAAGCGGCGCCTCCTATAGCCGCGGCGCGCACTGGGACCCCCGCGGTCCCCTCGGCGCCCCCGGCATCCTTGGTGCCCTCGGCGCCCCCAGCGCCCCCAGCCTCCTCGGCGCCCATGGCACCCCCGGCGCCAGCGGCCTCCCTGGCGCCTGTGGCCGGTCCGGTCACCCGCGCTCGTACAGGCATTTTTCGCCCGAGCTCGCGCTACTCCTCGGATGACTACGTCCATGCGGCGTCCACCTCTGAGCCGTCGCCATTGTCGTCCTCCATTCGAGCCGCTCTTCGTGACCCGCTCTGGATGGTTGTGATGCAAGAGGAGTTTGACGCCCTGTTGCGCAACCGGACGTGGCAGCTTGTTCCCCATCCCCGGCATGCCAATGTGATTCCCGGGAAGTGGGTCTTTAAACACAAGCTCCGTCCTGATGGTACCCTTGATCGCTATAAAGCGTGTTGGGTCATTCGTGGCTTCCGACAGCGTGCTGGCATCGACTTCACCGACACCTTCACTCCAATCGTCAAGCTCGGCACGATACGCACGGTTCTCCACCTTGCGGTCTCTCGTGCTTGGCCGGTGCACCAGATGGACGTCTCCAACGCCTTCCTCCATGGTCACCTCGAGGAGCAGGTCTTCTGCCAGCAGCCCACCGGGTTTGTTGACCCGGTGCTTCCAGATCACGTGTGCCTGCTTTCGCGGTCCTTGTACGGGCTCAAGCAGGCTCCGCGCGCTTGGTACCAACGCATCACGGTGTTTCTTCATCAGCTTGGGTTCCGCCCTACCCGCTCGGACGCCTCGCTCTTCGTCTATCATCGGGGCTCTGACACGGCCTACTTGCTGCTCTATGTCATTGACATCATCATGACGGCATGTATGGATGGTCTCCTCAGTCAGCTCACAGCTCGTCTTCGCGCTGAGTTCGCCATCAAGGACTTGGGTCCTTTGCACTACTTCCTCGGTGTCGAGGTGGTGCGCCGTCCGGATGGCTTCTTCCTTCATCAGCGGAAGTACGCTCACGATCTCCTGGAGCGCGCCGGCATGCTTAACTGCAAGCCCGCCACTATGCCTGTTGATACGAATGCCAAGCTTTCTGCCACAGATGGTTCTCCTGCTTCGGATGCTGCTTTCTATCGGTCTATCGTTGGTGCTCTCCAGTACCTCACTCTGACTCGACCGGAGATCCAGTATGCCGTGTAGCAGGTGTGTCTTCATATGCATGCTCCTCGAGACATTCACTGGGCTGTCGTCAAGCGGATTCTTCGCTATATCTATGGCACTATGGATCTTGGCGTCACGCTTTACGCCTCCGCTGACACCGCCCTCACCGCCTACTCCGATGCAGACTGGGCGGGCTGCCCTGACACTCGTCGCTCCACTTCGGGCTATTGTGTCTACCTTGGACCCTCACTTATCTCGTGGTCGTCCAAGCGGCAGCCTACGGTCTCTCGTTCCAGTGCTGAGGTTGAGTATCGTGCGGTGGCCAACACCGTCGCCGAGTGTTCGTGGCTTCGCCAGCTACTTCAGGAGCTCTCTTGCCCTGTCGATCGTGCCACTATGGTCTACTGCGACAACGTCTCGGGGGTCTACCTCTCCGCTAACCCGGTGCATCATTGACGGACCAAGCATATTGAGTTGGATATTCATTTTGTTCGGGAACAGGTGGCCCTTGGCCATATTCGTGTTTTACACGTCCCTACTTCCCAACAATTTGCCGATATCATGACCAAGAGCTTGCCTACGGCGTCATTTGAGAAGTTCCGGTCCAGTCTTTGCGTCAGCCACGGTACCGCTTCGACTGCGGGGGAGTGTTGAGTATATGTGTTACGTGCATATTGTGTATTGGGCCCGCCTTATAGTTCCTTGTATAGTTGAGGTCCATGGCCCACCTTTGTACATCATATATACGTGCCTATGCATGAACAGCAATACATCATGCAATTCACATAATCCACATGTAGAAACAAGGCCTAGGGTTCATACTTTCACTAGTGCAAGTTCTCTCAACAATAATAACATAATTGGATCGTATAACTATCCCTCAACATGCAACAAAGAGTCACTCCAAAGTCACTAATAGCGGAGAACAAACGAAGAGATTATGGTAGGGTATTCTTTCTGATCGATGTATTCAAGAGTCCGTAGTAAAATAACACGAAGTTATTCTTTCCGTTCGATCTATCATAGAGTTCATACTAGAATAACACCTTAAGACACAAATCAACCAAAACCCTAATGTCACCTAGATACTCCAATTCAAGTATCCGTGGGTATGATTATACGATATGCATCACACAATCTCAGATTCATCTATTCAACCAACACAAAGTACTTCATAGAGTGCCCCAAAGTTTCTACCGGAGAGTCAAGACGAAAATGTGTACCAACCCCTATGCATAAGTTCAACTGAACCCGCAAGTTGATCACCAAAACTTACATCAAGTGAATCACGTGATATTCCATTGTCACCACAGATAAACACATGCAAGACATACATCAAGTGTTCTCAAATCCTTAAAGACTCAATCCGATAAGATAACTTCAAAGGGAAAAATCAATCCATTACAAGAAAGTAGAGGGGGAGAAACATCATAAGATCTAACTATAATAGCAAAGCTCACGGTACATCAAGATCGTACCATCTCAAGAACACTAGAGAGAGAGAGATCAAACACATAGCTACTGGTACATACCCTCAGCCCCGAGGGTGAACTACTCCCTCCTCGTCATGAAGAGCGCCGGGATGATAAAGATGGCCACCGGTGAGGGTCCCCCCCTCCAGCTGGGTGCCGGAACAGGGTCCCGATTGGTTTTTGGTGGCTACAGAGGCTTGCGGCGGCGGAACTCCCGGTCTATTCTTTTCTCTAATATTTTTAGGGTATATGGATATATATAGGTGAAAGAAGTCGGTCAGGGGAGCCATGAGGGGCCCACGAGGTTGGGGGCGCGCCCAGGGGGGCAGGCGTGCCTCCCTGCCTCGTGGCCACCTCGAATCTTCCCTGACGTCTACTCCAAGTCTCTTAGATTGCTTCCGTTCCAAAAATAACTCTCCCGAAGGTTTCATTCCGTTTTGGACTCCATTTGATATTCCTTTTCTTCGAAACACTGAAATAGGAAAGAAAACAACAATTTGGGCTGGGCCTCCGGTTAATAGGTTAGTCCCAAAAATAATATAAAAGTGTATAAATGAGCCCATTAAATATCCAAAACAGAATATATAATAGCATGGAACAATCAAAAATTATAGATACGTTGGAGACGTATCAGTTGCTTCTCTCTTTCTGATTATCAATACAATGGTCTCTTGGATATCTATTTGATGTAATGATTTTTTGCGATGTGTTTGTTGGGATCCGATGAAGTTTGAGTTTATGATCACATCTATATCCATGAATATTATTTTAGCTTTCTTTGAATTCTTATATGCATGATTATTGTTAGCCTCGTATTTCTTCTTCGAATCTTTGGTTTAGTTAGGCCAACTAGATAGATATTTCTTGCCATGGGAAGAGGTGATTTGTGATGGGTTCGATCTTACGGTGTCCTCACCCAGTGACAGAAAGGGTAGCGAGGCACGGATGTATCGTTGCTATTAAGGATAACAAGATGGGGTCTATTCCTACATGAATAGATCTTGTCTATATCATGTCATCGTTCTTATTGCATTACTCCGTTTCTCCATGAACTTAATACACTAGATGCATGCTGGATAGCAGTCAATGTGTGGAGTAATAGTAGTAGATGCAGACAGGAGTCGGTCTACTAATCTTGGACGTGATGCCTATATATTAATCATTGCCTAGATATCGTCATAATTATTTGTTCTTCTATCAATTGCCCAATAGTAATTTGTTTACCCATCGTGTGCTATTTTCTCGAGAGAAGCCACTAGTGAAATCTACGGCCCCCGGGTCTATCTTTTATCATATTTGCTTTCCGATCTATTTGTTGCCATACTTATTTTCAGATCTGTTATTCCAAAAACCCAAAAAATACCTTACTGCACTTTTTCTTTACTTATTTTATTTTGTGTTCTTGCGAGATCTATTTATTAAACTCATACAAACCAATCTATCTTTTTTCCCGAGGAGGGATTGACAACCCCTCTTACGCGTCGGGTTGCAAGTATTTGTTCTTTGTGTGCAGGTACCGTTTACATAGTGTTGCTTGGTTCTCCTACTGGATTGATACCTTGGTTTCACAACTGAGGGAAATACTTACCATAGCTGTGATGCATCATCCCTTCCTCTTTGGGGAAATATCAACGCAGTCTAGCCACGTTAAGGGGAATTCGGGGTGTCCACCATGTAGACATCGTAGCTAGATGTAGCAGTCCACCTGTCGTTGTTTACCAGAGGCAAGGTGTTTTCTGTGGGGCCATCGGCCTCTTCATCCTTGTCCATGGCCTCGCTGTAGTCTAGCACGTCGGTTAAGTCATCGACCGTGGCGACTAGGTGGGTGGTGGGTGGGATGTAAATTTCTCAATCGTCGGCTTTAAGTCTAATCTGATCATAAACACAAGTCTTGCAGTCCAAGATGGACATGCTTTGGATACGATCGAGCATCTCATTGAGGTGAGGCAGCTCTTGGGGATTCATCTCTTGGTTGTAAGCGGGGCTGACTCAAAGTATGCCAGATGTATAACTTGACGCGTCTTCGGCGCGAAGGGGATCTGGGAGTGAATCCGGACTCTGCGCCGAGGTAAGTTCTAACCCTGACGTAATTTTAGAGGTGGGAGCCGGATCTATGTCCGGACTGGAGATCGGAAGGAGACTGGCCGAAGTGGTTGCGTCAGGGGTCTCTAGCGACAGCGTGACGGGAATCGGCTCTGTAGTCGAGCCTCCGGGGCCGGACGAGCTCTCAATTTGGCTAGGAGCCCATCCCGACAGGACAAGTTTGTCGCGGGAATCCGCGGTGTATTCGAGGCCACCGAAGGTCATGATCCGACCTGGGGCGTAGTTCTCGACAGAGGCCAGATGACCTGTCGAGTTGGCGAAAAAGACCATGCTGCCGAACACAAAAAAGTTGGCCGGGGGCGTAAACACTCCCATGGTCGTTGGCGCAGTTGATCTGCAGGTGAGCCATCGATCCTTCTGGTGATCGCACAATGGAACTCTCAATGAGAGTACCAGTGTCGGTGTGAAACCAACAGACCTCAGGGTAGGGGGTCCCGAGCTGTGGATCTCGGATCGAGGGTAACACAAACGAAGGAAACGATGTTTATCCAGGTTCGGGCCCTCTCTATGGAGGTAAAACACTACGCCCTGCTCTTGTTTACATTGATGAAGATGTATCGAGTACAGAGTTGATCTACCTCAAGATCGTAATGTGTGGTCTAACTCTAGGGCTAGGTGAATGATTTTGCGTTGATGTCCCCTCTACGGGCTAAACCCTTTGGCTTTATATACACGCCAGTGAGGGTATTTAGGGTTACAAGGTCGGTATCTAGGAGCAAGGCGGCAACAGAGATGTTGGAGTATACGTCAAGTCTTTGGTGGAGGTAGTCTTGATCACGCCTCCTGTGTAGGGCCTCCGGAGTCCATTTTGACCACGAATGAGGGCCCATCGGCCCAACCCGAGGAGAATGGGCCGACTGGATTAGTACCCCCTTATTTAGGACACCGTCACTTAGACAAATCTAGCTTATAAGCACAAAAGCTCTTATCAGGGCCTTTCTCCTGCTGAATAAAGTGAATGCACTCAAAAGCAATTAACACATTATCCGTAGTCATCGGCCCAGGGACAAAAGCGCTCTGTTCCGGAGAAATTATGTTATCAGGCCGTAAACTGGTAGGTAAAAAGCTCTCAGTTTCTTGGAGTTGTATCTGATTGTGTATTTAACTGAACTCACACAATTCATAATCAGATTAACCCATGATCATGGAACCCCAGTTTTGTTATTATATCATATTTCTTGAAAAATTCATACGACTCTATCATAGGCCTTGTGGATATCCAGCTTTACAACATAAAGGCCTGTGAGACCATCTCTTATTCTTGATTTTATACAATAACTAAGACACATCTAAATGTGTTGTAAACAAATCTAAACATTATCAATGTTAAGTTTGCCAGTCTGAGTAGATTCTTAATCGAGTTCATATCCGACGCACCACCTTTTGCCCAACCAGAAGCCGAATCAAACTAACTAGAAACCGTATCAAACGATTACTGTGCCTCGATAAACAATAATGCTACACGTACGAAGGAATACGGGGTTTTACACAAAACAGCTGGAAACCCCGCCGGTAATAGATCAGGCACGCCGAACTGAAAAAGAGAAGCGGCGATGGCCGCCGGCTGGTCCTCCCTCCCCGCCGATATTCTCAATGAGATCTCGGGTCGCCTGAACACCGACGCAGACCAGCTCCACGCCCACCAGGTATGCGCCCACTGGCGAGCCTCAATTTCTCCTCCGGCCGCCTACCGCCCGTGGGTCGTCGCCGCCCGACAGGCCCCCGACGGACTGAGCCCAGTCGGCGAGTACTCCCTCCAGCTCCCTCGCGGCGTCCCGGGCGTCGACTTCAAGGCGGCCCCACCCGGCCTCCCGTACTGCTGCGGCACGCCCCGCGGCTGGTTCGCCCTTGCGGACGACGTCCGGTCCCCCACGCGGCTCGTGATGTGGGAGCCCCACTCCGGCACCGAGATCCCGCTTCCATGCCTGTCCCCGGTCGTCCAGGTCTTCCTCTCCAGCGACCCGCTCGAGTCGTCGCACTGGATGGCCGTCGCGACCAAGCACAGATGGCCCGAGGCGCACATCCTCTTCTTCTGGCGGCCCGGGGACGCCGCCTGGAGCGGCCCGGCCAAGGTTCCTTGCGCGGAACTCCACAGCGTCGAGTTCCATGCGGGGAACATATACTGCATCGACGGCATGTCTAACGTGTCCATCTACGATCTCAAGCTCGGCACGGCGTCCCCTCCCGTGCTCCTCCGGTGCTTCGGCATGAGCCCTAATCAGGCGTCGGAGTCGTGGGAGACCCGCAAGTACTGGAAGGACAGCGTGCGTGCGGTGCACGTCGTGGCCTGCCGAGGCGAGCTCCTGCTCGTGCTGCTGTTCCACGGCCGCCGCCCGTCGCTCATGGAAGTCTACAGGCCGGCGTGGACGCCCGCTGAATGGCCCTTCCGGGTCGGTGAGAGGGTGACTGACCTCGGGGACTACGCGCTCTTCCTCGGCTGTGGCGACGCCGTTGCGCTGTCTGCCAAGGAGTACCCTGCGATCAGGGGGAACTGCGTTTACTACCTGGTGCACAACCTCCCCAAGTACAGGAAGCATTGGGCAATGGTGTACGAAATTGCTTCACACACGATGCACATGAACGATCTATGCCTTCTCTACGCATCAGCTAAAAAAACAAAGGGAGTACCTAGAACTCATCTAGATGAGACGTAATTTGGTCTCATTCACCTGAAAAATAAGAATACAACCCACGTCAGCACACACGCATCTTATAGCACCACATCTAATGGCTATAAAAGGTGAATGAGACCAAATTAAATCTCATCTAGATGAGTTCTAGCAAAACTGAAAAACAAAACCAATCGCCTCCTGCGTTCACGGACGCGATTGGAGCTGCCACATGGGATCGTCCATGAGTCGGCTGCTGGGTTGTCGTGTGTATAGCAGCGCTGAATGGTGTATGATCTGGGGACGGGTGACGTGGACGATATACCTTACCCTGCGGTGCACAAGCAGGAGAATGGCTGCTGGCCATACTCTTGGTTTTGTCCTCGAAGGCCCTTCCTCAAGAAGCAGTTAGCTTAAGCAATAAGCATGGACTTTGAAAATTAGTCTTTTCCTTATGAAATTCCTGTTGTAACTGTTTTAACCACAGAATTTCATTATCGATTGTATAACTGTTAAGACTGCTGGAGTTTCCTCCGTTCAAATTTAAGCTAAAACCACCACACTTATTCTGAAACGGGAAGTAAAAAGTACGGAATTATATCAAAACTGTTAGAGCTCATCTTGACTATTTATCTCCAAATAATAGGCTCGCTGAAAGGCTGAAAGCTGATTTGCTGATCGAAAGTGTTACTCTAATCCCGAGCACAAATGCACCCTCATAGACAATGAATTCCAGGAAAAAAAAATAAATGTTGATTGTCTGTTACGTGCAGATCATCTTGTCTCAGAAAGGAAATGTGAACAATGCTGATGTGATTAATGATGAATGAACTGTAATTGTTGTATTGATTGCGTGTTATGGTACAATGTATACATCCGGAATAGACGTGTTTCGGTTGCTCGCGAAGTTTCAACGATGCAACGGCACAACGACAGGAATAAGGGGAGATTTCCCATTAATTAAACATGTTTAATTAAGCTGTAACACTCCCCCCTAATAAGTTTTTAAAAAACATTTCTAATCCCGCAGAGCATAGTTTAGTGGTGGAAAAGGGCTGATGTCTTGCCATCCACCCAGGTTCAAGGTACAGTACTTGTAATTTAGATTTGTTGCACCAATTATACTGTAAGCGCCTCCCTTACAGTCTTTCTGTCAAAAGGGGGTCTGTATCGTCACAAGCCACATTATCTTCATAGATGATGGTAGGTGATTCGATAGAACCAATTCCACACGACTAATGTATGTGATTGATCATTCTACGAAGCCACATGCATTCGTGTGTTGCCTCATATAATGAAATTGTTTCGGAATAATTGGTAGATATTGCCACAAGAGTCTGTTTTGAAGACTTTCATGATATGGCATTTTCACCATGTAGGAACACAAAATCGGTTTGCGATCTCATATTACGGGGATCAGATAAGTAGCGAGCATCTAGGTATCCAATCATATTAGAGTCCTGATTTCTCTGGAACTGGAAAAAATAGACAAAGATTCTTTTTGCCTTATCTAAAGATATTCTTGACTCCTGGCCAATGGTGTTTGGTGGGAGTTGCACCGTGTCTAGCAAGTAGATTGACTACAGATGTGAGGTCAGGTCTCGTGCAATTTGCGGAAGACTCTCGCATTGCGTTCGGCCATATCTCCCATGGAATTAGCATCATGAAGGAGGTAAGCGATTTGGAAGATCCATGATGAAGATGAAGGAAGACATGCCACCAATCCCTCGCCGAAGCCATCATTGCCCAACTTGCCATAGAACGTCATGCATTCATGCATGCCAAGCCAAGGCAAGATTTCATTCCAAATGCGCATGGTGAAACGACATTAGAAAAGAAGGCAGGCATCCGACTCTTGGCTTTGCTTGCTGAGTGGGCACAAGGACCACAAATTTACCATCCCTGTCTAAGCAAACCGCCAAAAGTCCAAATCGTGTTTTGAATTACCAGACAAGCAAAGACGCTCACCATGTCTGAGGTAATGAGGCCCTCTTGTAGGCCGAGGAAGCAACGTGCATCCCATCCTTGATGAGTTTCCATTTAATTGTGTCCTTGACATCTTCGATAAGAATAATGATGAATAGCTTTTCCCATAGGCCGGCGAATTGCTGAATGTGCTCAAGAGTGAAACTCATGCTCATGTCAATTTAAGATCCAGAATTTCCTATCCGATGCTTTTTGCACCGAGCAGTTTTTCTTTCAGGGGCAGCCAAAGATGATCGGAGAGCAATATCAGAATCTGGCAGCGAGTTCATTGCCAACGGTGACGCAAGAGGCCGCTGCAAAAAGTTCACAGTCGTTATCCGTGCAAGGCGTGCCCAACCAAATCAAGGCTTGGTGTCATCCAGTCCCACCACAGCCAACGGAGAAGAGCTGTAGCAAACTTAAACTTATCCAGATTGAGAATGCCCAAACCACCATGCTTCTTCGGTTTAGCCTTTGTAAAACTATGTTGCAAGTTTTTTATAATGAAAATCAATGAGGCGTTTCAAAAGATAAAAAAGAGAAGCCAGGCGAGTGGTATGAACTAGTGAGCTTCTGAGAGTACAGCACCACATGAGTATTTGCGGTGTTTGACTAGTTTAACGATGGCGATGCAAGAGACATACGCCAACAATGAAGATGCAGGAGACAGACTGCCAACATCTGACATTTATTCAAGTCCTACCACATGGACATAACTATAGCTCAACGGGTCTCAAAATTGAGCAATGTTTGATGAACCTGTCAACGTAAACAAATGAGGCAACAATATAGCCAGTAGACGTGGCAGCAGTATCTGCTGAAATACTCCCAAGTAGAGCAGGTAAACCGAAATAGCGAAGTATTCACTAATCAGAACAAATGTATGTGCCTGATACGTCTCTTCGGGTGTGCTTCGTCGAACACTATTTGTCGTTGACAAGTGGGCTGTAAACAGGGTACCACATCTTCCGAGCCACGTAGTCCACCGTATCCGACTGTGAACACATAAGAAGAATCAGGCAATGTTCTGACGAGCAACTTATAGGATGTGAAATTTTGAATGGCGTACCTCTGACATGCTCCTGAGGTCCCGAGGATCCAAGTCAGGGCATCCCTCGGCCAGATCTTCATCAACAGCAGCACGGGCGACTGCAGCGCCGACACGTGCGGTGATGTGCCTGATACTGCGATGTGTGGTGGGTGGTAATGAGCAACAATAGAATGCTTGGAGCAAGGTGTCGTGGTTACAGAGTGCAATGGCACGAGTTGGGTCATTGAGCAAACCTTGAAATTGAAGGAAAGAGGATTCCTTTTCGAATCGCATCATCTGTGATGTATGAAGCAAGGCTGCACCAGCAATTGTTAGACTAATGCTTAGCTGAATTTTGTTCAGGGAAGGAGAAAAAACAAGAGCCATGCGAGATATATTAACTACAAAAACTGTACAATATAAGTTTCTGATAAGTCCTTGGCTGAAAACTGCAAGCTAAAAGTTATGCACTTTGTCGCCCAGTTACATTAATACCTACTCACTCCATTCCAAATTAATTGTTCTAGGTTTGTCCTAAGTCAAACTTCTTTAAGTTTGACCAAGTTTATGTAAAAGTGTGCTAGGATCTAAAGCAACAAATATATATAATGCACAAATATATTTTATAAAGAATCTAATGAAACTAATTTGTTGTTGTAGATGTCGATATATGGACAAAAGTAGAACTTCAACTAATTTGGAACGGATCGAGTGAAAGGCTAAAATCTGCTTGACATCCCACGCAAATGGTACTTAAATAGTTAAATGAGGTAATAACCAAGGAGACGTCATCGGGTAAGACCAATGAGTCGATCCTACCAAATGGGACTTACCACTCAGCTGCAGCATGGAGCATGCCATCCGAGATATGCCGAGCACCTGACAGAAGGGCTCCTAAACCAATCCTGTATTTCAGAGATTTGGATCAGGTGAAAACAAAAAACGGAGACTCAAGGAAAGACAGAAAGATCATCATACCCAGGAAACAGATACATGTTGTTCGCTTGATTAGCATAGCCTTTTCTACCATTGCCTGGGACAACCCAATTGTAGCATTATCAGTTACCGACAACGATTTTAAGTAAGCAAACAATACAAACGAGATTAAACATGACTCACTTAAAGTAACATTACTGAAAGGGCTTCCACTGGCAAATACTGCATTTTCTCCAACATGCTTGAATACATCTTCAGGCGTACATTCAGCTGCAACAAAAAAAAGGCCAATGTTAGTGACTATTTTTAAGTATTCGAAAGTAAATATAGGGAGAAACCTTTAGTTGTTGGGTTGGACATTGCAAAAATTGCAGGGCAGGGGGAGTCAGATTCTTTCATAGCCTTGAGAACCTGAGGTGATACAATATTCCTAAGTTAAGCTCAATTGCTGATAGTGATACATTAAGGCATACGAAATTATGAATATCACAACAGTATGACCCTATAATTAAGCATTGTCAATACGATTCTAGCCAATTTAATGCTATAAGATCAAGAAAGGAGACGACTTTTTGGACCTAACAGAAAGTATATATATTTGAGGCTGTCAGTGTCCATGGGACCATTCTGAATCATGATGAAGAGTGCTAAATAGCATATAGCCAGAGATATGATCCTTCAATGTAACAATGGTGAACTTATAATGTTAACTGGAACTTCTTGCCGCACATGTTCTACCTCAAGGGGTTCACATCAATACATAGCCGGGCGCAATAAATCTCTAGCATTATGAGTGTATTTATCAGTACTTTCGAGTATTTCTAGATATGGGAATCAGGATAGGGTGGTCACAGTCCTTGTTATGGCCGGCCGGCTTAGGCCCGCAAGTTATCTTAGTTTTTATTTTCAGATTAGGCAAGTTATCTTAGGCAAGTTATCTTAGGTTGATTCTTCTACAAGTTATCTAGGATATAAATATAGGTTGTAAGACTCTTTTTGAAGGCAAGCAATAAGAAGAATATTATCTCCTATTGCCCGGCTCCCTGAGGAGCCGGAACCCTAGCCGCCAACAGCCCTAGCCGCCGCACGGCCGCCTTGGGCGCAGTGGCCGCCGCAGATCACGCCGGCAGCCCCGCCACTTCTCGCCACCACGGGGCCGCAGTGGCCCACCTGGACCGCGCCGGCCGCGCCGTCCTCCGTCGCGCCCTACCTTCCAGCGGCCTCGGAGCAGGGTCCTCCACCGGCCCCGCCCAGCCCTAACCTGGGCACCGGCGCCTCGGAGCAGGGCCAGGCCCAGCAGCTTCTTCCGGCGTCACCGCCGGCCCCCACGCCGCAGGCGCCGCCGCCATCGACAGTACCACCACCCGCGCCTAGGGCTACGGGTCGGCCCCTGCACCAGGTGCAGTTTCCACCGTCACCATCGCCGACCCCCGCTTGGGCGACCGGCTCGTCTTCGGCGCCGGTCTACTCCACGGCGCCGGAACACCCGACGCCCTCCCTGCGGTTTGATCACCCCTCCAGCTCGGCGAACTACGCCCCGGTGCTTCCCGACCCAGCATACGCGTCGGCGGCAACTACGGCCGCCCCCGGGCACGGCGGGCCGACACCCCCTCGCTTCGCCAAACTGGACTTCGCCACCTACGAGGGCACGGAGGACCCCCTCAACTGGCTCAACCAGTGCGAGCAGTTCTTTCGAGGGCAGCGGACGCTCGCTTCGGATCGCACCTGGCTCGCGTCCTATCATCTTCGAGGCGCAGCGCAGACCTGGTACTACGCCCTCGAGCAGGACGAGGGCGGCATGCCACCATGGGAGCGCTTCCAGGAACTCTATCTCCTCCGGTTCGGGCCTCCTATCCGCGGGAGCCGACTGGCGGCCCTCGGCCGCTTACCCTTCACATCCACGGTGCAGGACTACGCCGACCGCTTCCAGGCCCTGGCGTGCCACGCGCCGGGCGTCTCCGCAACTCAGCGCGCCGAGTTATTTGTGGGCGGTCTACCGGACCATATCCGCGTGGACATGGAGCTTTGGGGACCCCAGGATCTCCAGTCGGCCATGTATTACGCCCGCGCATTCGAGCGCCGCGCGGTGGCCATCCAGCAGGAATCACCGTCCCAGACTGCTGGGTCGCTACCCGGACCGGATTCCGCACAGGGTCGGCCTGTGCAGGCTTCTGCGGCACCCCTCGCCGCGACCGCGGGGCGCCCGTTCCGCCGGCTCACCCCAGCTGAGATACTCGAGCATCGCCGCCAAGGGTTGTGCTTCAACTGCGACGAACCCTACAAGCCCGGCCACGCCTGCCCGCGACTCTTCTACCTGGAGGTGGCAGACTACATTCCGGAGGACGCCGTCGCCGCCGACCTGGCCGCCCCAGATGTCGAGAAGGTGTTTGACGCTGGTTGATTACCTCGAAGAGTTCAAGCAAGCGCTTCCCCACCTTACAGCTCGAGGACGAGCTGTTTGTGCAGGCGGGGAGAAGTGTTATGGCCGGCCGGCTTAGGCCCGCAAGTTATCTTAGTTTTTATTTTCAGATTAGGCAAGTTATCTTAGGTTGATTCTTCTACAAGTTATCTAGGATATAAATATAGGTTGTAAGACTCTTTTTGATGGCAAGCAATAAGAAGAATATTATCTCCTATTGCCCGGCTCCCTGAGGAGCCGGAACCCTAGCCGCCAACAGCCCTAGCCGCCGCCCTTCTCCTAGCCGCGACGGCGCCCTGCCGCCGGCGCGCCCGATCCTCGCCACGTCTCCCTCCATCCTTCCCTTACCACCTACGCCCTAGACCTGGTAGAGTACTTGATCCTACCAGTCCTTCACTAAACTTAAAAATGGACTACTTGATACTACAGACAAGACCCTGGTATGAGGGTTGATGGGACTGGGCTGGTAAAATAGGGGAAAGAAATAGAAGAAACACCATCAGCTTCCAGCAGTCATGAGGTAATAAGATTACACAACGATGGAGCTTACCTCCTCATTAAATATCCCGCCAACTCCAGATAGTCCTAAAAGGACATGAGGCTTCACTTTCTTGACCTGACAATGAGCTGAATTAGTGCAACTACAGAAGGAGTTGGAAGTCTTTTCTGCTAATAATATTGATTAAGAATGAACAAAGAACATCAAAGTTTAAATACCACTTCAACAAGACTAGCCCCCTCATGGAGATCTTCGACCTCTTCAGGACCATAACCTCTAGCAAAACGAGCAACAGCTGGATCCAGATCCTTTCTACTTTTGGTAATAAGGCCCTGCATGGTACAGCATAACAGTGCCACATAAATAACCAATTGTGCACTTAGAAATCAAGACTTGGCACTAAAGTGGAAACTATATATATAAGACACACGGAAACTGGTAAAAAGCATGAAACAATGTATTTGACTGGATAAATTAAACTTACATCTTTGTCCAGAACCCAGAATTGATTGTGTCCTTCGCCCAGTTCTCCAATTTTATGGGTCCCTGGCATCCTTAACATTGCATGTTTAGCCATGTTAAGCACACCTATCCCAGCACTGGATTCTGAAGAGATGTTAGAATGGACAAAACAGACTTTTGACAAGCAAAAGTTTATATGCAATTGGCTGAGGAAATTGTACAAGCATGTCAAACGTATCACGGACCTTCCAGCTCCCACCACAACTATCTTCTGCTTAGTAAAATCTGCGAGGGGTCGACCTTGTGCTCTAACAGCTCCAAGTAGACCAGCTAGAGCAACTCCTGCTGTCCCCTATTGAATATAAAGGTCCCAAGAAATGATAAATTAAAACTGAAATAAACAAAAGAGTGCTAATAACTTTCAGAAAACAAAGTTGGGGAATCAAAGTACCTGCACATCATCATTGAACATGCAAAATCGGCTCCGATACCTCTGAAGAGTTTCAAATGCCCATTTCATTTGGAAGTCTTCAAACTGAAATTTCACCACTTCAGCAATGGAGCATCATCGACTTAGCAACCAAAGTATGACTGCAGCACATACATACCTGTACAATTGCTTTAGGCCACCGTGCATGAACAGCTTCCATGAACTCATCTACAACAGCTAAGTATTCCTCTCCTTCCAACCTAGGTTGCCTCAATCCTAAATCTAAGAAGATAATCACTTAATAAGCAATGCTATGATGCAGGCATTTACTCCAAACAGTAAGAGTTTCTACTTTTTTTCCTTCTAAAGAAAAATGAGTAGAACTTCACGTTAATCTGAGTATGCTCAACTGTGCTTGTCACAAAACTGGATAAAAAACATTTTATAATGTTTCAGAAGTTGTGTTTAATGTATCTTACGCACATAGCTTGTCTTCAAGGAGTTCTTCATTATTTGTTCCCACGTCAAGCATTATTGGAAGAACCTGCAAGGAGAATCGACAAATATAAAAGGGGGAATGCCACAAGTAACCTCTAGTTAATTGATGCTCTTTTACGTTCCAAAAAAGTAGCAAATCACATACCTTCTGTGGGTTGATACCAGCAGCTGCAACATAAACATCAAGTTTACCAATAGGTATACCTATGCCCTGAACTCCAAGATCACCTAAACCTAGAATCCGACTCCCGTCAGTCACAACTATCATGTCAACCTGAAATAAGCAACGAAGCACATGATGAAGTTCAGTACAGGCACATAGCTCTGGGAAACCACTCATATTATTGTGGAGCAATTCACATGGATACAGCTACAGAACTGGCTTTAAAAAAAGATAAACAACTAGATAACAAATTAGTGTTCCATTGATATTGATATCATACTGCACTCATAAAATCGCTACCTAAGCTCCTGTGTCCAACTACCTTGGTAACAAAAACTGCATCAAGTTTTCGAAATATTCAAGTGTACCTTCTCTGCTGGCCAGTTGTAAATCATCGACATCATCTCCCCTTTATCCTTTGCACTGAAGTACATCCCGCGGGGACGCCTGAACAGCCCGCTGTAGTTTTCGCAGACCAAGCCGACAGTAGGGGTGTATATTATGGGCGCGAAATCCTTGATATTGTCAATTAGCACCTGCAGCAGAAACAAACCATACCACCACAAATACACATCAAACACCCAGTTCAGTCACTCCCTTGCGGTAAAAAGACAAGCATGCCAACCAATCAGAACTGTAACAGTGGGAGCTCACCCTGTAGTACAACGTCTCGTTCCGGTCGTGCAGCCTGTTGAGGATCCTCCACTTGGCCAGCGAGACCACGGAATCGGGCTCCCCCTGCGTGTTGTGCTCCAGCGAATGGTACGAGTTTACTGCAGCGCGCGTAGAGAGCTCGCGACATTAGCGACCAGAGAGGGCGTGATCTCAGGAGAGATACATACGGCCCCGTGGGGCTAACGTGAACAATGACGCGGCAATGCGAGTGGGGGTGGGGGCGAGGCGACTCACTGAAGCGCTCGTACTGCTGCTCGAACGACATGACCCGCGGCGGGAGCAGGCCCCGGAGGCCGAGGCGGTCCCGCTCCGTGAGGGGGAACGCCGTGTCCTGCGCGAAACGGAATCGAAGTGAAACCGCGGATCGCGGGATCGAGGGAGGGGCGGCGAGGCGGGGCGGGGGCGGGTACCTTGTTGTACCAGGGGTCGTGGAGGATGTCGGTGCCGCGCTTGTGCACGATGCAGGGGCCGCGCACGGCGGAGCCGGCGCCCGACGAGGGGGCGGACGTGGACAGGAGCCGCCGGATCTGCGCCGACCGCCTGGCCGCCGCATGGCGCCACATCACGCTGGGTCAGCCGCGGCGCCGCTCGGGGTCGGTCGGCACGGTGGAGGGGAGAACGCCGGCGCGCTGGTGGTGCGTGAGGTGAGACCGAGCTTCTCGGAGGCGAAGGGAGAAAGAGAGAGATTTGAAGGGGGGTGGAAGTGGAATGCGTCGCCGCGTGGTGCGGGCACTCGCGGTGAGGACAGGACAGGACAGGACAGGAGGGCCCGAGTGTGACGGGCGATGCCGAGCCAGCTGGTCGTGTTGGCTTCGCCACTACGGGGCCGGTGAGGGTCGCGCGCGGAGCAGCGGACGCGGGGCGGGGCGGGACGCGGCTCTACTAGTGAAGGCGCTGTCGGGGACTTTGCGGGTTGGGGCCCGACCGGCAACCAGATGAGGAATTTGCCGAGCACACGCGGTGCGGATCCCCTTTGCGCCTCATGTCAACTTTATTTTTTCTGCGTGAATGCTTGATGTCAACTGGACTGGTGCGGATGTGCATTTTCGTGTGCCGCAGCTTTGCAACGGATGCGAATCCACTGACGCTGTGTACGTGCGTGCTATTCTGCTTTGAATGTACGCGCAGGCGCAAATGCGCGACAGGTTACGCTTAATATTTGTACTCGTATTTGGATAAGAAACGACCAAAGACGTTTTATCTGTTCAAAATAATACTTGCGCTGTAACTACAAAATCATTGCTGGGTGGCCCTGAAGGATTCTCTGTTTGCGCCGGCTACTCTAGTATAGTATGTTGGGCGAGAAAAATGGATGGTCGGAGGGGGTGCGTACCGTGCTGACACGAATCGGATGCATTTGCCAGAAACTGTTCGGAACCGTTCGGGCGCCGAATCGGAAAGGACCCGCCGCCCTGACTCAAATCTGCGCTGCGCTTTCAGCCGTTCTTTTCTGCCGTCAGATTGTCGGTGTTCGCTCCCATACCGTCTACAGAACGTCCAACCGGATTTCAGACTTATAAAATGCATTTCAGATGAACTAGGACTGATAGTGAAAGGATAAGGCCAACTCCAACGCAAGATTCGGATTATGTC